>NW_026057577.1:100223788-100561070 GCF_023721935.1 Panthera uncia | reverse complement strand
GGCTCTGTGCTGACAGCTCAGAGCCTGGAGCCTGCTTCAGATTCTGTGTCTCCCTCTCTTTGCCCCTCCCCTGCTCATGTTCTGTCTCTCTTTCTCTCCCCAAAATAAATAAACATTAAAAAAAGAAAAAAAAAGAGAAAAAAATAAAAATCTCCTTTTTTAAAAAATCTTTATTTATTTTTGAAAGAGAGAGAGAGCACAAGCATGGAGAGGCAGAGAGAGACGAAGACAGAAAACCCAAGCAGGCTCCATGCTGTCAGTGCAGAGCCCAATGTTGGGCTCGAAGTCACAATCCATGAGATTGTGACCTGAGCCAAAATCATGAGTCAGACACTTAACTGTCTGAGCCACACAGGCACCCCTACCAAAGGATTTAATTTTAATTTTAAGAATTAATTAATTTTAAAAATTAGAAAGTTTTAATATTAAAATTAATTTTTAAATTAAAAAATTTTAATTTGAAAATTAAAATCTTTTAAAAAATGAAATCAATCATTTAAAAGCTGGTTGACCTTTCAACTGAACAACAACAACAAAAAGAATGAAATTAAACTGATTTGAAGAATGCCATAAATTATCATTATAATTATTTGCTGTTATTTTTATTTGTCCTTATTTTCCCCTGTGGTTTAAAATCCTCTTGTATGGGGTACTTGATTCTAGAGCCAGTAACAGGGAGTTCAAACTGTATACAGCTTCAGGCCTGTCTGCCCCACCAGTCCTATCCACTAACATTGCCACACTCAATGGCACTCTTGTGACTCCAGAGTCTAAAAGAAAATCCCTGGGAGGCCCATAATTAGCAATGAGAGACATTAGCCTGGGAAAAGTCTGCTTTACTGTGTCATGATTGCCTAGAACATCTGAGAATCATTACAAGGTAATTCACAGCATTGATCAAGTGCTTACATGGTGTGCCATGGTAAGTATATGTTGAGAATGCTTGTAATTTTCAGACCATAGTTTTGGTATTAAAAAAAAAAAATCATATGCTGTGATTTTGAAAGAATGGCCAACTTGGCATTCTTAGCATTTATGCATTGTTATTACAAATGTAAATGGACTCATTTCTGGAGCATGCTTTATAAGATTCAACTTTTAGATTTTAGCAGATACTCATTGAACACATACCATGTTCCTGGTTCTCTTCTAGGTGCTGGATAAAGTGCACTGAAAATCAAGCAAGCAAATGCCCTGTTGTCATGGAGAACTGATGTTTTTATGTGATGGCAAGAGCATTCCAAGGAGATGAAGATAAAAGTGGAGATGCCCTTTGAGGCTCAGACTGCAGAACTCACACATCTGTACATTCTATTGGACAAAGCAAATTCAAGGTCAGTCCAAATTCAACTATGGGGACATAGACTCTTCCTCAGAATGTGGCTTGTCTAGTACCCTGAGCATTGAGGTACTTTGAGTTTCCCAGGAGACAGAAGGAGACTGAGATTGAGATAATAAAGCCAAACTTTTTTTTTTTTTAATGCAAGAACATAGACATCGACCCTGTGAATGTCATGCTGTAATTGAGGGAGATAAATCTATTCGGAGGAACTATAGATACTCCTTCCACGCCACTACCCTCAAAATGCTATTGGAACCATAGGTTGCTGAATGTTAGAACTGAAAAGATCCATCTATACCACACGTATCATCCTGTATTTTATTGATGAGATTGATTGATGAGAAAATAAGTCCTAGAGAAATGAAGTGAATTTCCTAACGTCACAGTTGATAGAACCAAGATTCCTGACTCTGGACTCTATGCTTTCTGTATTACAACATAATGCTTCTCAAGTTTTAGAGAAGCCCATAAAAACTGTCGCTTTTTAAACTGCCATCATGTCACTCAGAAACTGCATGCAATCGTGCTTAAGAGTTCAGTTTCTTAAATCAGATTGCCTGGGTTTAATATTTGCTCTGCCATGGACTGTATAACCAGTCTGTGTGTTATTAAAGGCAAATAATTGAACCTCCCTAAACTTTAATCTTCTGTTGTGGAACACTGCAATGGTAATAGTTCCTGCCTTGTGGTTTTTTTAGGAAGATCAACCAATGTCACACAGCACAGTTCCTGATAAAAATTATGCCTTTTGATAAGGATACTACTTATTTTATCCATAAAATTTTAAAATTAAAGTGAAATTAACATATAGTGAAATGCTTAGGTTTTAAGTGTGAATTTCATAAATTTTATCAGTAGATAAACCTGTCTACTAACCTTCCTAATCAAGATATAGAATATTTCCTTTATCCCAGAAATCTCTCCTGTGCCTCAATTAGCACTTATTATAGTCAAACTTTGTTCTGATTTTAGTCATATAGACTTATTTTGCTGACTCTGAAGATCATATAACTGGAATGTTTATTTATTTATTTATTTATTTATTTATTTATTTAGTCCTGGCTTCTTTTGCTTAACATATTTTTGAGACTCAACTATGTTACTGAATGTATATATGTATGTGTGTATATATATTTTATTTATTTATTTTTATTTTTTTGGGAAGGGAGAGAGAGAGTACAAGCAGGGGAAGGGCAAAGGGAGAAGGAGAGAGTCTTAAGCAGGCTCCATCCTTAGTGCAGAGCCTGATGCAGGGCTCAGTCTCATGACCCTGAGATCATGACCTGAGCTGAAATCAAGAGTAGGGCACTCAACCAATTGAGCCACCCAGGAGTCCCTGTGTGTATGTGTGTGTGTGTGGGTGTATGTATGTATGTATGGATAGATAGATAGATAGATAGATAGATATAGATACGTGTTTATACATATGTGCATGTGAGTAAGTGGCTTTTAACATTATTGCTAAGAAATTTTTTTTCCATTTTTTAAATATGGCATGGAATCTGATTATTCATTCTTCTGTTGATTATATTTAGATTGTTCCACATCTAATAAATCTTCAACACAATTCTTGTATAGGGCTTTTGGGGGGACATACATTTTTATTTTTATTTGATAAAATATCTTGATGTAGAATCACTTGGTCATATGGTAAGCAGAAGTTTACCATATGTAAGAAACTGCTAAAATTGTTGTACCATTTTACATTTTCACCAGAAAAAGAATGAGTTTTGGTTGCTCTCCACCTTCTAAAATTTT
Source organism: Panthera uncia (assembly GCF_023721935.1). Classification (NCBI taxonomy): domain Eukaryota; kingdom Metazoa; phylum Chordata; class Mammalia; order Carnivora; family Felidae; genus Panthera; species Panthera uncia. The sequence continues at coordinate 100,557,970 of NW_026057577.1, read as the reverse complement.
GGCATTGCCGGTTTTGTTAATATGAAAAAAATCATTGTGGTTTCAATTCATATTTGGTTAATGAGTACTGACAATGAGAAACTTTTCATGTCTCATTAGATACACATACAATTTTTTCATTAAATGCCTATTCAAGTATTTTGACCATTTTTATTAGGTTATTTGTATTTTCATTCATAAGATGTAGAATTTCTTTTTTTTTTTTAACGTTTTCATCTTTTGAGACAGATTGAGAGAGAGAGAGGTTGAGAGAGAAAGAGAGAGAGAGAGAGAGAGAGAGAGATTGGATGAGAGAGCAAGCAGGAGAGGGGAAAGAGATGGAAACACAGAATCTGAAACAGGCTCCAGGCTTTGGGCTAGCAGGACAGAGCTCAAAGTGGGGGGTGGGGGTGACTTGAACTCAACCCATGAGATCATGACTTCAGCTAATGTCAGCTGTTTACCAGATTGAGCCACCCAGGTGCCCCAGATTTCTTTCTTTTTTTTTTTTTTTCTAAATGTTTATTTATTTAATTTAAGAGAGACAGCACAAGCAGGGGAGTGGCAGGCAGAAAGAAAGAGAGGATCCTGAGCTTGCTCCGTGCCATCAGCACAGAGCCCCACATGGGACTGTATCTCATGAGCAGTGAGATCATGGCCTGAGCTGAAATCAGGAGTTGGACACTTAACCAACTGAGCCACCCAGGTGCCCCAAGATGTAGGATTTCTTTATGTATACTGGATACAAGCTCTTTGTTGGATATTTTCATTGGGAATATTTTCTCCCTGTATGTGACTTGACTTTTCTTTTTCTTTCTTTCTTTTTATTTTTTTCTAGTGGAATCTTTAGATAAACAGAAAATTTGATTTTTATGAAGTTCAACTTATCAATGTCATATGTTTAATAATTTTTATACCTTCTCTAAGAAATTTTTCCTACCCCAAAGTCATGAAGATAGTCTTTCTAAAGACCATAATTTTTAGCTTTTGCAAGTATGATAGAATAAAAGGCAAAGATTATTTGAAAAAAAAACTTATCCATCTGGAGGCAACCTGGCTGGCACAGTCAATAGACCATGACTCTTAATCTCAAGGTCATTAGGTTTAAGCCCTATGATGGGTGTGGAGCCCTACTTAAAAAATAATAATTATAAGATAAAATTTACCCATTTTTCCAACATTATTGGTTCAAAATATTAATCCGTCCCCTTTAAAATGGCTTATCTTTGTTGAAAGTCAAATGAATATGTATATGTAGAACTCATTAATTGATTCTTTTTGCTAGCTACTGAAGCCAGAAGCTTAGATAATTAATTTTAATTTTTCTTCTTTTCTATATATATACAATTACAAATTTTCTCCATATCCTGCTTTAGCTCCACAAAACAAATTTTGATATGTTGTATTTTCATGTGTTTTGAAGCAAATGTGGTTTCCTCTTTGCTCTATGAATTATTTAGACATATATTGTTCAATTGTCACAGTTTTTGGAACTTTTCTATTATTGTTTTCCAATTGAATTCTTTTGTTGTAAGAGAATATATGCTATAAGCTTTCAAAATTTTGAAATTTACTGAGGTTGTTTAATGAATATTTCATAGTTATGCACATTGGTTAATTTACTCTATAATTATTGAGCATACTGTTGGATAATTGTGAAGTCAGAAGACTTTTAATATTGCCAACTAGGACTGTGGGATAGATCTATTTCTCCTGTCAGTCATTGCTTCATTTTATTTTTAGCTCTATTATCAGGTGTGTAAAATTTTCTAATTTTTATGTCTTCTTTATGAATCCATCTTTTTGTCATTATAATAAATAGCACTTTATATCTTCTAATACTCCTTGTATTTATATCTATTTTCAGCCAGCATTTTGCTATTTGTATTCTCCTTATCTTGTTATTTCCTCCCCATTCTGTAATTTTCTGCCTTCTTTTGCACTCATGAATTATTTTTTAGTATTTGGTTTTAATTTCTCTAATGATTTTTAGCTATATCCTTTTGTAGTATTTCCAGGGGTGCTTTAAGGGTTGCCGTATTCATCTTTAACCTATCAGTCTATTTATAGTTGCTATTATGTCACTTCATGAAATGGAAGAAACTTGGAACAGTGTAATTTACTTAACCCCATCTCTGAGATACTTTGTGCTATTATACACATATGTGTTATTAACTCCAGAATGAACTGTTATAATATTTGCATTAAAATTCTGGTCTCTTGGGGTGCCTGGATGGCTCAGTCAGTTAAGCAACCAACTCTTGGTTTCAGCTCAGGTCATGATCTCACCATTCGTGAGTATGAGCCCTGCATTGGGCTTCACAGTCAGTGCCTGGGACTTTTTCTCCCTCTCTCTTTCTCTGCCCCTCCCCAGTGTGCACAAGTACTCTCTCTGAAAATAAATAAAAATAAACAAAAAGAAAGAAAGAAAAAGGTCTCTTTTACATGAAACACAATAAGGTATGTGTTTTTTTTTTTTTCTCACATATTAACCATTTTCAACGCTCTTCACTTGTGTAGATCTGGGTTTCTATATGGTATCACTTTCCCTCAGCCTGAAGAATTTACTTTATTAATGCTGTCGCAGCTCTGCTGGTGACAAATTCTCTCACCTTTCATTTATTTGAAAATGTCTTTTTTTTTATGGGGGGTTCACTTTTGAAGGATCCATTTACTGGATATAGAATTCTATATATACTTTTTTTTCAGCACTTTAAAGATGTCACCCACTGTTTCCTGCCCCAAACTGTTTTGATCAGTCAACCATCATTGCAGTGTTAACCTCTAGCAATTAAAGTGTTTCACTGTTCTCTGAATATTTTCAAAATATTCATTTAATCTTTAGATTTTATATGTGTGATTATAAAGTTCCCAGGGGTACTTTTCATTATGTTTACTCTGCTTGGAGTCCACTGAGCTTCTTGGATCTATAATAAATTTTTTATTACCAATTTTGGGAAATCTTTTGGCTATTACTACTTTAAATATGTTTCTGCTTTACTTTCTTCTCCTTCTACGATAGCTTATTAGGAGGCTTGAGACTGTCACACAGATTTTAGTAGCTCTTTTAAATTTTTTTCAATATTTTTTTCTGTGATTTTTATGTCAGATAATTTTTATTGATCTATTTTTAATTCTACTGATTATTGCTTCCATTCTGCAATTGTCAATCTGTTATTAAAACCCATACCTTTCAGGTATTATACATTTTGGTCTAGAATTTTCTATTTTTTAAAGTAGTTTCTATTTCTTTGCTGAGAGTCCCTCCTGTACACTCACTGACCACATAACTATCATGATAAAATTAGTTGACTGAATATCCCTTATTTGCAAATTACATCTCAGGTTTTGTTTATATTGAATGCTATTTTTAAAAAATATGTGTCCTATTATCCTGTATGTATAAGACTTAGAATGTCTTTATTTTTTTATCATGAATCAAACAATTTTACTATGTATCAATACAATTTCTATGTTATCAACATTCTGATTTTTAATAGTCCTCTGAAGAATGTTGATTTTTGTTTTATTAGGAGTTAAATTATTGACAAATGGCCTTCATCTTGGGCAGGATTAGTTCTATATTGTTTTCAGGTTAGTTTCAGTTTTGTCCTTAGGCTTAGAACAAATCCTGTTCCTACAGCAGAGAAGGGTCATGGTCCTTCTAAGGTTTTTAAGAAAAGTGTGATGTATTTATTATGATCCTCTAACTTGGTGGATTGAAATTCCAAACTCAGTCTCTCCTGCACTGAGTGGCAGCTGAAATACTGGCTTAGCTTTTTAAGTCTTTCTGTTTTTAACTTTTTTCCAGGATTTTTGGTGTCTTTCACCCCAAAACAAACATGTAAGGGAAGTTTGCTTACAGATTTTGACTCTTACTTCTCTGTGATTTTTTTTTTTCTGTGATTTCCCCCTCAGCTTGAGCAGCTCATGCATCCCCATGTCCTTCTTTGGAAACTCAAACTAATAAGATTGCTGCCTTCTGATTCTAGCCATCCTTTCTGGGGTTGAGGGTTTTCCTGGAATGTGGGACCTCCCATGCTCAAATCAGGCAAATTGGTGGCTAATAGGGACAAGTTGGTCATCCTTTAACCGCCCTCTGTGGACAAGCCACATAATTGTACATCTCATCCAATTCAGTTTCATCTTTCTGTGGTCAGATGTTCAACACTTTCTGCTTGCTTTGGTAACTTTCTAGTACTTTACACAGTTTGTTTAATATTTTGTCCACTACTTACAATTTTTAGCATGCAGGATGGCTAGCCAATTTCTACATTACCAGGACTAGAACTGCAGTAATATACTTTGATTTCCCAAGTGTTAAGAGATTTGCTATCAACAACCAAACTGGTCCAACTTTTGACCTCATAATTCACTTTTGATAATAATAATAATAATAATAATAATGTCAAGTTATTAGTAAAAATAAAACTTTATTCAGAAAAAGTTAAACTGCAAAAAGAATCTCAAACATATTGACAATGGCTTGCTTAGATGACAGAATCAGGTAGTAGTTTTTTTTTTTGTTTTATAACAATTTTAAAATTTTAATATAAATGCATATTTGCATAGGTATACATATATTATTTACAATGAAAGTATAAGCATCATAATTACCAAATAATGGTTATTTAAATATGTGTTATAAACATATTTTCTTAAAAATGGGCAAGAATAAATGTAACTAAAAGGTAATTAAAAAATAAATTAGTGGATAAGGTGTCTTCCAAATACCAGTGAATATAATATGTATTGCAAATCTTAGAAAATATATTAAAATAATTTTCTTCAGAGTACTCACCAGACAGGAAAGGTCCTGAGAGGCAAACTGAAGCCTAGCCAGGAATAGGACAGGTAAAATTGTATACAAATGCTATAAAAAATTTTAAAAAAGTAAAATTTCACAGATTCTTTTAATATGCTGAAAGGTGTTCCGTTATTAAAATAGATTAGAATTTACAGAGACTGTTATGATACTGATAAGGGATCAATATATGAATTACTACTTTGGGAATATGATAGCATTCATTCTCTCAGGTTAATATGCTTGTCACTAAACTCAGGAGAAAAAAACCTTAAGATGCAAAATTGGAAATATAGAAGACAGAATTGTCACATCAATTTTTCATGTGCTATAAACAATATTTGCAAGCTAATGGCCTACATATGTTTGGTGTGGCTTCCTTTGTGTTTTAAAAATGGGAACATTTCTCATAATTTTATTTCCATTTCCTCTGGCAACTCTAACTAGAACAGAGCAGTGGCAACTCCATTCAGAAGGGGTGTGAACACTTCAATGTGTATCATTTCCAACCCTTAAGTTATTCAGAAACACAGCCCTTTTCTTTCATTTATCTTATTGGCTTGGTTTTGGTAGGCATCTAGCCTTAGCCTACAAAGATACAGTAGGATATCTTCATTAAAAACAGAGATACAGCTGGGGCGCCTGGGTGGCTCAGTAAGTTAAGTGTCCCACTTTGGCTCAGGTCATGATCTCATAGTTCCTGGGCTCGAACCTGGTTCCCACTTTAGTCTCTGTGTTGACAGCTTAGAGCCTGGAGCCTGCTTGGGATTCTGTGTCTCCCTGTCTCTCTATACCTCCCTTGCTCATGCTCTATCTCTCTCTCTCTCTCTCTCTCAAAAACAAATAAACATCAAAAATTAAAACAAAACAAAGATACAACTATTAACAACCTAGCATCTTTTTGTAAATAAATGTAAACATAAAGAGGGCCAAAGTTCTTCACAGTATAGCAAGGAACAAGAAAATTACAAAGACAGAGATTTATAATTTTTCTCCCTCTATTTTAATAACAATAGAAAGAAGTCACTTGCCTGCTTCCTGTGACTATTGTTTTGACTGGATTCTGTTTAAATGTCATAAAATGAGGCAGATTTTTAAGGCCTTTAGGATTCCAGGTGTGTCTGTTAGACCCTTTTTGCTTCATTGTCAGAATGAATTTCCTCAACTTCTATCAATTCTCTCTGCTTTCCTTGGGCAGAGTTTAGTGTTGTGGTTGGAATATTCTATTCCTCTGCCTCCTGGACTCCTTACTCAAGTTCCCCACCTGGAAGACTTTCTGTAGAAAAGCCACTGGTTTTGAAATGACTCCCTGCTATATGGCAACAAGGCATCTTATTAGTCCTCTTCACCTGTATCTGTTCATAAACATCTTTGCTGTGGTCTGGACTCTACTGGAAACTTGAAACAATTTTCACTTTCTTCTTATGATGAGTAATGGGGTTTCCTCTGTGGCAGATGAACTAGGATGGCACAGAGGGATATCTCCCATGTATCAGTATCCATGGTAACATTCTAAGCAAGAAGGAAGCATGCTAACACGACTCATCCACCCCAGAAATTTTCAGGATTGTCACCAAGCAGAACAACAACAACAAAAAAGGCAATTCCCACACAGTGAATAGAAATCTCCTTATATTATTAAATGTCCTCTTGACCTTTCCCCTTTGACCAACTCTCTTCAAAAAGCAGCCACTATTTTGTGGTCTATATTCTTTACTTAAACAACTATCTCAGTGTAATTATTTTCATCCTTCAAGTGTTTGTGTCTTTACATTTTCACTGGGGAAGGGGAACAAAAAAGGGAGGAGTGAATCCTGGGGAGCATAGAATTTTTTCTTGTCTTTTAATTCTATCAATGTTTTCTCCCTTCATTCAAATGGAAAATTCACCAAATCTGTTTCCCTACAGGGAGATTTAGAGAGAAACGGTCATTCCTCCCCCATCCCCCACTTCTGCCCCTCCTCCTCCTCCTACAGTGTAACCGTGACTTCTAAGACTTCACGATTTTAATAAGGATTCTTGGCAGATCTGATGAGACAAACCTTCTGTCACTGGTGATATAGTTTAGGGGCTTGCTAAAGCATCTCTCGTTCCCATGAAAGTCAGTCTTTGCATGCTTGTGTGTGCAGTAAGGAGTTTAAAAGCGCTGGGAAGACACCACGCATGTGTTAATTCGTGCTGCAGCAGCGTGCATCACTTCCACTTTGACCTCATAGTTAATCTGCGTGATAGTTAATTGCGCAGAGACTCTTTGATTTTTTTTAAAATTTCTTTTAAACACACACACACACACACACACACACACACACACACACAGCCTTAGCCCTGCCTGCCCTCACTAAAAGAAAAAAATCAAAACAGCAAACAAATAATCCTAAAACGATGGACCGGGGGAGTATGTGTAAGTGTCAGGGGCAGGAGTATGTGTAGAGTGTGCGCGCATCTCTCTCCCTTATTTGTCTCGGTGTGCGTCTCTCCCTGTACCCTCCCCCTGCCTCAAATACATTATTCCCCTAGTCTTGGAAGCCGCTCCCAGAGCTGACGCTTTGATGGTATCTGCAAGCGTTTGTGTTGATCTTATTTCTGCCCCCTGAATATTAATTCCCAGAGCTGATGGCAACACAGCATCTCAGTGAAGGGACCTACTAGAGGCAGGTGGGGGGAGCCACCATCAGATCATAAGCATAATAATAATACAAAGGGGAGGGATCCTTTTGCACCCAAGAGGCTAGAGGCAGAGGAGGAAAAAAAGCGATGAGTCCGACAAATATATGGAGCACAGGAAGCTCAGACTACTCGACTCCTGTATTTTCACAGAAAATGACGGTGTGGATTCTGCTCCTGCTATCGCTCTACCCCGGGTAAGATGTGCTGTTTTCAGCGTTGTTTTGTTCCGGAGACGTGGGGGAGGGGGAGGGATGTGGAAATCGGGAGACCACCCAGATTTTAAACACTGTTCTGGGATATAGGGTTATAAATGAGGGGAATGTGAAAATAGGGGGGCAGAAAAGAGAGGGAGAAAAGAGGAAGGTCACTTTCATTTATTTCTTAATTTTTTTGATTTTATTTGTTTTGTTTTAGAGTAGAAAAGCTAACGTCATGAAGACTTTGTATTTGGGGAGTAGCATTTTGATAATATTGCAATCTGATATGGAGGTGGGCTGAACTGATACATGCCAGCAATTGAGGCCATGTTGGAGGCATTTTGGGTGGGGGGTCTAGAGCAGAAAACTGCAAATGGGATCCTGGATCACACCCAGGAGATGTATGTATGTGGCAGGGAGGGGTTCTGTTCCTGTACACCAAAGTATTGCTTGCTCCTGCACCTGGACATTCTTAAGATCAGTCAGCCAGATTTTCTATTCAGTCCCATTGACCTAGCAGCAGATTCCCTGATGGGCAGACATGGTTCAGCACCAGGGACAGCAGTCCCAGTTAGGGCCAAAAGGAAAAGAAGCTTATCTAATCCCATAGGACATCTCTAATTCTATACAGGACATCCCTATAGTGCAGACAGAAGGCCAAGGGAGCCAGAGAGCACTAAAAACCTCTGGGGGTGGTGGTGGTGGGACTATTCTGATTTCTCTACACCCTCCAGGAGGTGGGAGGAGGACTGGGGCATGGGGTGGATAATGTAGTTGATGAATTTATAGAGGATATATGGCTAGAAAAGAGGTGGTCTTGCTGCAGTGTTGAAAAATAAGCTGAACGAAGTAAATGTTAAGCCAAAATTGTGAAGTTATGCATTGATACCTTAAAGCCTTGCTGCACTAAATGGAAAATGGGTAAGGGGAAGATGAATTCCTAAAAACGCTGAGCAATTATATGCTCTGAAGTGCTTTGCACCCAAATTTTCCTGAACTTCATTGCACCAAAAGTATCAGGAGAATATTCTTCCACCTATAGATCATCATTTATCTACACACCTGAATAGCCCCTGGACCTCACGTACACATACCCTCAGGATTTCTAGCCAGAGCCAAAGTCAAGTTAGAAGTCCACTACTTACATTTCTTGCTTTCCTCTATACTGTCATTTTGAAGTAAAGCTCTGGAAGAATTACTCTTATCTTCCTCCACCTAGCACCCCACAAAAAGAAGAGAAGAAAACTGGCTATAGAAGAAATCAAGTCATTGCCCTAAGGTTTTTGTGGGAGTTGATACTCTTGTGTAGTAGTTGTGGCAAAAGAAGACAAAAGGCATGAGAGTTAAACTTTTATTTTATTTTATCAAAATTTTCTTGTTAACTTCTCTGGTCCTCCATTCTCTAGGGTAGGTATTGGCAGATAAATATTTCTGATAAAGAAGAGACACAGGGAAAACAAGGAGTGAAAGCCTTTTTTTTTTGGAGTTTTTAAGCAGAGACAGGTTCTGCTTAATTCTTTCAGCACTTTTCATACCTTTGTTCTTTACTATAAAAATAGAATGTGTTTTCATTAAGAGTATAAGATTAGGTAGCTTTCTCAGAAGTGTATACTACCTTTCACTGGAAATTGTTCTATGCAATACATTTGAGTGGAATCCTGGAAAATCATTTTTTCTATTTAAAAATTATGCATATATATTTCTGTTCAGTGTTTTGTGTAGCTCTTAATTTGTCTCAGGAATTAAAGAGATGATAGTTGCTTATGGATAGAATATCATTCTCATATTGTTACCATTTATGAAACCTGTGGATTGAAATCTAGACAGGACATAGGGAAATATGTCTTTCCTTCCTCTTCATGTCTATCTTAGTAAACAATTTTATAACTAAATCAATGAAGATATTCTTATTTATCTCCAATAGCCTTATTTTAATGAAAAATATATAATTTTATTATTTTTCATAATAGTATCATATTTAACATGCCTTTTTGTTGCCACAGCTCTGACTTTTCCAATATTATATAAAAAGTAAAACTTTAGTGATACATTTTAATTTTCAATTCTTTGCTTAGTAGATGAGCTTTTTAGATAGCTCTAAATAATGTAAATAATGTGTAATGTAAACTCTCCAATAGGAGGATTTGCATATTTTCTCAGTAATGAGAGGGAATGGAGTCATTGCAGTTTAGTGCAGAGAATGTGATCAGAGTTTTAGTTTGCTGCAATCTCATAAAAAAAAAAAAAAGCCATTTGAGTGGCTGAATAGGGCCGTATGGAAATAGAAGCTTTGATGTCTAAAGCTGATTCTAAAGGAGGACAAAAAAGCATCTGGGAAAATGTAGGATCTTAGGAGCCAATTTAAAAGACGTTTGGGGGGTAAATAGTGGCAGTAGAACCACCTAGAAAGTTGAAGGGAACTTTAAGAAACAAATATTTAATTGACTTTTTCATTTATATACATGCAAAGAATAAGTTTTTACCCCTTATTAAATTGACTAAATTTATTACGCTGTGTTTATACCAAAGGAAAACAAAGAGGATATAAAGCATTGGGATGAGGATGTTAGCACTTAATATCTCTTCTTGTGTGGGAAATATTAGTTTCTGAAACTCAGAGTTATGTAAACTGTCCTGTATCTTGTTTATAGTGCTGTCATAAGAATCACCTAAAAAACTTACCAAAATGGAGATTCCTGAACCCTACACTGAAAGATTCTCAATCTTTATTTCTGGGATGGATCTCAGGAATATTCACTTTCAATAAGTACCCTAGACCCACATTGAAAAAAAGTGGTATTTACTTTGCTGATTTCTAGAAGTTTATTTATCACCATATTTAATATTTACAAGTGCTTTGATTAATGCTATTTTATTACTCAACTGAGCATAATGAGTCAATTCATATACAGAATTTTTCATTTGTAACATTGGGCATATTATATAAACCACAAAGGATAAGGAATATCTAGAAATAATTTTAGTAAACCCAACTCATGTGTGAGTAAACATTGGCTGAAAAAATAAAATATGCATACATGTGTGAATGTGTGTGTAATTATATTCACAAACTACATACACTCCATGTACAACTTTTCATACATACAGGTTTTAAAACAAATTTTACAATTTTATAAACTCTTTCAATGTAACTACATTTCACCTCAGAGTAAAGATACCCTAACAAGAAAAAAGAAATAGAAATTTTAATGTAATAGAAACTTTTTAGAATAAATAGGAATAAGTGTTAAAAGCAAATATATTTTTATATCTATCAGAATAAAATAAGATTTTTATAACATAATTTTTTTCAAGGATAGATTGAATAGACATGAATTTGATTAACTTTTTGATATTAAATGTAACCCTTACCTTGAAGTTTGAGCACTGAATTTTATTTCATTTATTAATTTATTTTTTTATTTTTTTGAGTTTATTTTGAAAGAGATAGAACATGAACAGAGGAGGGACAGACAGAGAGAGAGAGAGAAAGAAGGAGGGAGAGAATCCCAAGCAGGCTCTACGCTGTCAGCACAGAGCCTGACTTGGGGCTTGAACCTATACAGACCTTGAGATCATGAGTTGAAACCAAGAGTTGGATGATTAACTGACTGAGCCACTCAGGTGCCCCACACTGAATTATAAAAGAAGAAAACTGAGTTCAAGACTTGTAAATATTTTCTGTTCTTAGCTGTTCCCTGAACAGAAATGCTTCAGGTGACTCTTAAGGTGAGCTGCTGAAGATTTTGACCCATAACCAATTTTTTCATAGTTTTAACTTTAACAGGCTATGATCCTGCTTGTAGAGAGGATCTTGTGATTCTTCACTATAACCCTGTTTGTTAACAGAATTCATCTCTAGCTACAACCTTATTCTTTCCTATATTTCTAAATCCTCCACTTGGTTTTATTTAGAAGAAAAATAATTTCCTCAGCATAGTTAATTGCTTAGTTGTAGGTGTAAAATTTCAAACAGTCTACCCTGGGGCAAACATGTACCTGGAAAAAAAAGAAAAAAGAAAAATATGATCACCCAGTATTTCTCAAAATCCAGCTGCCCATCACCATCTACACAAAATATTTGACTTATAGGCAGGAATTTAAGAATTGGCTTTTAATTTAAATAGTTACATAAATGTCTGTCTGATATCTTAGACTTCATTTAGAATAATCTCCTCAAAATATTTGAACTACAGAATACTTAATGATATAGGTCTCTGTTCTATACACTTGAAATTTGCTTCCATGTCAAAAAATTTTCAAGTTGGGAGTGCCTGGGTGGCTCAGTTGGTTAAACATCCGACTTTTGATTTCAGCTCAGGTCATGATCTCACAGTTCATGAGTTCAAGCCCCACATTGGTCTCAGTGCTGGTAGCATGGAGCCTGTTTGGAATTCTCTCTTTCTCTCTGTCTCTCGCTCTCAGTCTCCCTGCTCCTCCCCACTTGCACTGTCTCTGTCTCTCTGAAAATATATAGACTTAAAATTTTTTAATGTTTTTACTTATTTTTGAAGGAGAGAGAGAGACAGAGCATGAGTGGGGGAGGAGCAGAGAGAGAGGGAGACATAGAATTTTAAGCAGGCTCCAGGCTCTAAGCTGTCAGCACAGAGCCCGACTTGGGGCTTGAACTCACGAACTGTGAGATCATGACCTGAGCTGAAGTCGGACGCCCAACTGACTGAGCCACCCAGGTGCCCCTGAAAATAAACAAACTTAAAAAAAAAAAGAATTTTTCAAATTGAAGGGAAATAATGCTAACTTTGGAGACTTTATCTTTGTTGTAAATATGTTAGTAGGGCTCTGGCTCCTTGTCACTGCCACAGTTTCCTAGCCATTCCAAAACGGGCTTTTCATTGTTGAAATACAAGTAGACTTTGCTGGAATGACACATACTTGTTTTTTTAAATGTTTTTTTTTAACATTTGTTTATTTTTGAGAGACAGAGAGAGACAGAGCACAAGTGGGGAGGGGCAGAGAGAGAGGGAGACACAGAATCTGAAGCAGGCTCCAGGCTCTGAGCTGTCAGCGCAGAGCCGGATGTGGGGCTCGAACTCATGAACAGCGAGATCATGACCTGAGCCGGAGTCAGACACTCAACCAACTGAGCCACCCAGGTGCCCCTGGAATGACACATACTTGTAATTGAAGGGGAACAAGTACATATTGGTCTTACTATGTAGACTTTGGTTCTACAACCAAACTTGTGTTCATGGCAGGGTTTCAATGATTACAAAGGATCTTTGCTTAAAAGTATTCTTGTTTTCCCCACTATTATTTTATTTGCTATTCATATGGTTTTCCTTATTAATGGGTGGAGAGTGTAATGCCAGTGCTACTTATTTAGCATTTACATGGCATTTTATCTATAGAGTTATACAATGATTTTTTAATGATATAGAATTATTACCATATTTTGCAATCTTATCACAATACTATAAGGATTAATATGATTTGGAGTTAAATTTTATTTTTACTCCAAGCCACTAATGTGTAACTTAAAGAAGGGTTTTTTATTTTCTTTTAAAGGATATTTATTCTCCAGAATATGGGAGAAATGAATAGCAAACAACCCTCCCAGTAAAGTCAACTAGAGAGGCCTTTCATATCTCAAAACAATCCAAGTATTTTCTTACCATTAGAAAGCAAAAGGGTGGCTATACTTGTGTAGTTTGGATTATTGCCCTAAGAATGTGATTAGAGGAGTTTTAATCCTGCTGTACAACTAATATTCAAGAAGACTCAGACTAGTCCCTTAACTTCTCCATATCTCATTTCCTACAGCTTTCACAAAGAAAATATTATTTTCCTTATCAAACTCATGAGACCAGAGAAAAGAATGTGCATGCAAAAATTCTCAGAAAAAAAATAAAGCCCCAGTTTCTAGGTGTAAGTTCATACTCCTCTGGAAATTGAAGCTTAAGCACTTTGATATTAAGCTATCATATGCCAAAGTTAATTAAGCAGTTGCTTGTATGATTGAGGTGATTAAAATGTCAACCTTAAATATTAACATATTGAACATAGATACCCAGATATTGAAGTAGTAATATTATTTCTGCTTGAATATTTAGTTTAGTTGCTTCGATTTCGTCTTTCATTATTTTTTTCCTAAGGATTTTTGTAGATCTTTAATTTCATGTCTTCTCTTAGGAGATGATACTTAAAATTTGCCTGAACCTCCCAATAACAGATTTATTGAACTTGCTATGTACAGCCTAGAAATTGTGTTTCTCTTCAAACCTCATCTGTTGAATCTCTTTTCCTCACACCTGGACAATATCTAAGACAAATCCTATAAGTTTTCTCTTTATTTTAGAGTTTAGAATAATCTTGTTTTTAGGTATTAAACTCTCATCTAAATTGATCTTTCAACCTCCCAGTGAGTTTTGTTTTGTTTTTTCTTCTATTCTTTTGATCAGGCTTGACCTAGGATTTGGCTTGTTATGCTTGTTTTTGACTATTTTTTGTTATGCTGTTTTTGTTATGCTTGTTATGCTGTTATGTTTGTTATGCTCTTGTTATGCTGTTTTTGACTATTTTTTGAGATTGGAGTGGAAAGATAGAAGATAATTAAAGGAGGAGAAAGATCTTAATTAGTATTATCTGGGTGACAGATACCTAAATGTTCAATTATTCTTTCATGGGGAGATTGGATGGGTTCTATGAAGATACCCTCTTTCTCCTCCCCACTTTTGGGGACCTATAGCATCACATTATTCCCTGACATGAGTTATACTATATGATGGCTGATGTTGGATGACACCCCTTTAGCTCCACTCCAAAATATACCCACCCTGATTCCCTGCTAGCATCATCTCACCAGATAGACAGTTTTTAAAGACAATTCCAAGATGATTTTGTTTTGTTTTGGCATTCATTTGTTTTGGCATTCATGGGAAGGGCAGAGAGGAGAGGGAGGGAGAGAGAGAGGGAAGAAGGAAGGAGGGAAGGAGTGAGGGAGGAAGAAAATATGAACTGATAGACTTAGCAAACTCCCTGTCAGATTCTGGAAGTGAAGATCTTTCTAACTCTATTCACTATTGGGTCATTCAAACAAGCCTATTGCCTTTAGACTTCTTCAGGAAAGAATCAGGCTAGTCATTTAGACTCTTCAGATTATAGAGAATAAAGGCCAAATTTACCTAAGAGTTCTCTATCCACTCTGTTTCAGAGAGCATTAAAGCAGGTATGCAATTTTCTGTTTGGGGTAGGGATAGCAATTGCCCTCCTTAGTTTTCTCTCACAGTGGACATCTATGAGTGGATTTTGTGACTTCTTTTTTAATTGTCTTGAGATAGAAGTGGAACAAGTACCTCCATGGGAGGAGGGGATATGAAATTGCACAGCTCTTTCTACTCATAGGCCAATAACCTTCTTCTGTAAGAACACCTCTGTCATTGATTCCTTACACATCTGTTATGTGGCTCCAAACTGGGAAAAGGAAAAGGAATCCATGACCTGTTTTAGCCTTCTCTAGCAAGGTCTGCCTCTTTTTGGTGCCTAACAGATTTGTATTAAATGAGATCCTAACACTTCTTGCCATTTTTTCCTCTGTTCTCGACATTGGTCGTGACAACAGGGAAAGTATATTTAATATTCTGTTCCCAGGGCGCCTGGGTGGTTCAGTCATTAAGTGTCTGGTCTGACTTGAGATCAGGTCACTATCTCACAGTTCATGGGTTTGAGCCCTGAGTCAGACTCTGTGCTGACAGCTCAGAGCCTGGAGTCTGCTTCAGATTCTGTGTCTCCCTCTCTTTCTGCCCCTCCCCTGCCTATTCTCTCTCTCTCTCTCTCTCTCTCTCTCTCTCTCTCTCTCTCAAAAATAAACATTAAAAATTTTTTTAACTAAAAACTTGTGTTACCTTTGCAATATTTCTTCCAAGTATCCACTGGCTAGTTCACCTACTTCAAGTCTTTTCTCAAATATTACTTTCCCAATGAGGCCTACACTGATTATTCAATGTAATGTTGCAAACAACCCTCAACCTTGTACTCAAAATTCCACTTATCCTCATCTATGTTTGATCCTTCCTTATACTTCAAGCCTTAAGTAATTAAGCAGATAATTTTATTATATGTTGCTTACAGGTTTATTATTTTTTACTTTTCATTTTCTGCCTCCCTTAGCTAGAAGCCAGGATTAATGAAAGCAAGGTTGCTGATTTGTCTACTGATATAACCCAGGCTTTTAGAGAAAGGCTTTGCCTCTAATAGATCTTTAATAATTCTTTTTCAATTAAATAATTAAAAATTCATTTTCTTTTCCCTGAAATTTGTCTTTTTTTATAAAAGGAAGAAAGAAAAGCCTTTTTATTTTCCTAACAGTATCTCACTCTAAATTCAGCATATGCAGCTGCCAGTAAAAACAAAAAAGCAAATAGGTCCTGTAGTGTAATGTAGTCCTTAAAGAACATAAGCTATGGAGCCACACTTAACCAGAATTCCAATTACTATCCCTACCATCACTTGATGGCTCTCAGCCACCTTCATGTAGTCTTAGTGTCTTCAAATAAAAAAAGGAAGATAATAATTTTACATAAGATTATTTTGTGTAGTAATTGATATGATATGTGTAAAGGGCTTCACACATGTTAATCATCCCTTGTATGTTGTCATTTTTGTTATTGTTTTTGTTACTTCTATAGGGTCTATTTCCTGGGGATATTCCTAGAAGCAGAAGTGTCTTCTCCACCTCTGTTAAACTCCAAATTTTAGGAGAGTGCAGAAGAGAGTTTCTTAATAAAAATTCTCTAGTTCTTTAGTCTCCTACCTTAACTTGTATAGGAAAAGAAAATAGGGGAGAGGTCCCCGAGTTTGTAGAATGCCTATGCTAATCATTGATTTTAGATCATTATTATAAACTTAATATTTCTAACAGATGTCAATTAGATGCCAATATAATAAGAAAATATATGCTAACATATGAAACTTCTTGAAGATAGCTTCCTTAATGATATGCAAAGGAGCATCTTTTTCCAGAGATAGTGTGACACCACTGTCTTTTAGTTTCTGAGCAAAATTACTCAACCCATTTTTCAGAGCAAACTCACGTTGTTGTCCAGCAAACCCTGGAGAGTAAGGAGGAAGGAGACAATCCAAGCTGATATTTTGCTATTAAGTGTCATGACTAACTCATGTTTTTCTTTGTGCCTAATAGGTATGATCATAGAATTAAACTCAACATTATCTGTTGTGTAGGGTACTATATCTGTCACCCAAAGTATCGTTCTGATTCCAGTTTTGCTATCTTAGTAATTTACCACCCAGCAAAGAGACTTTCCTTGTATCAAATATATTATTTAAATAAAGACAATTGGGATGTAGTAAAATATTCAGAATTTAGGTGTATAGTTAGATGAATTTTTTTCAAATGTATCCACTAGTATAACCATCCCTCCTACACACACACACACACACACACACACACACACACACACAGGTTTTTAATATATATTACTTTCCATCACACCTGTAGATTTTCTTGTGCTCCTTTCCAACTAGCTACCTGTCTACTCTCCCTTTCCTCCCTTCTTCTGGTAGTCTCTCTTGTGGCTTTTCTCACCATAGACTTTTTTTTTCCTGTTCTAGAACTTGATAGTGATGAAATCAACAGGTTGTACCTAGCTGCTTTTGCTAAACATAACGTTTTTGAGACATAATAATGTTGCAGATATTATGAGTTCCTTTTTATTGTTAAGAATCCATGGTATGAATTACAGCATGTTTACTGAGTCTTTTCTTGATGTATCCAATTTGAAGCAGTTTGGGCAAAGCTGGCAAGGACATTACTGTACAAGTGTTTCTTTGGACCTGTTTCCGTTTCTCTTGGGGGGATTGATGGGACACAGAATTGATTTATTTGTATATTATAAGAAATTATTGGAACAATTTTCTAATGTGTGACAGTTCAAGTTGCTGCAAGCCCTTACAACTTTAGGTATTGTCTGCCTTTGTTTTAGTTACCTATTTCTATATAAGCAGGTATCCAAAGCATATCTTACAAGGTTTCTGAGGATCAGAAATCCAGGGGTGACTTAGTTGGATGATTCTGGTTCACGATCTCTCATGAGGTTGCAATAAAGTTCTTGAACAGGGTTCCAGATATCTGCAGGTTCTGGACAATCCATTCCCAAGTTCACTCCTATATTGATAGGAAGCTCCATTTCCTTGACTGGTGGCCTTTCCATGGTGATGGAGAAGTGGAGTGAAAAGAAAGAAGAGAGAAAGAGAGAATGCACGCTCATGCGTGCAAGAGAGAACTCAAGATAGAAGCCATAGAATTTTGTAATAAAATCTTATAATTATGTACCAATACTATTGCCATGTGGTGTTAGTAACAGAGAACAATCCTGATACACAGTGGGAAAGGTTTAGGTAAAAGTGTGAATGTGTGAATACCAGGAAGATAAGGATCACTGGGGACATGTCAGAAGCTGGTAACTAAAGACTTTGGGGTTTTAACCATTATAGTGGGAGTAAAGTTGTACCTATTCAGGTTTTTTTGTTTGTTTTGATATATTTTATTATTGATTTGTAGGAGTACCTTATGAATTATAAATAAAAGTCCTTTGTCAGATATAAGTAGTGAAAATATTTTTCCAGTCTATGGGCTTATTATTTATTGATTAGATGAACAAAATGTTCAATTTTAAAGTATAATTCATCATTGTTTCTATTCTGGTTAGTGGTTTTCTATCCTATCTAAGATATTTGCCTCCCCCAAGTTTGCAAAAATATTTTCATATTTTTTTCTAGAGGCTTTGTAATTATAGATTTCTCTTTGATCCATCTCAATTTTTTATTATTTTCATTTAATATGTTAGAGGATGAGATTCATTTCCCCTATACATTTATCCAATGGTCTTAGCCCTATTTTCTGGGAAGATTTTCCTTTTCAAATTGACATTCCTTTGAACTTTGTCAAAATGTTATTGACATGTATGTTGAGTTCTGTTTCTGAAATCTGTTTTCTATTCCATTGGTCTACTTGACTATTCTTAAGTCAGTACCATATAACTTTGATCATTGTAGCCTTGTAATAAATCTTGAAATAAGGCACTGAATATGAAATATATCCTTATGTATTTTTCTTTTGCAAGATCTGATTTATCTATTTTACATCTTTTATATCCTCACATATTTTTAGTAAATTTGTCAACTTATACAAAAACAAACAAAACAAAAATGTCCTGCTGTGTCTCTTTTGAAGTGGTACTGAATGTATAGATCAAGTTAAAAATTATTGACATTTTGACAATGTTAAGTCCTACAATCCATGGGCATGGTTTATCTTTCTTTATGTTTAGGTTTTCTTAAGTTCTTCTCACTAATTATATATTTCAGTGTAGACACTGCACATTCTCCTTAAGTTTATTAAGTATTTTGTCTCATTTTAAGTTATGTTTTTAAATTATTTTCTGTTTATTATTATTATATAGAAAAGCAATATATTTTGTATATTACTTTTATATCCTCTAGTATTTGTTCTAAAAGTTATTCCAGTAGTTCTTATAGGTCCCTTATGATTTTTTATATGCAATATTGTTATCTGCAAATAAAAATAGTTTTACTTCAGAATAACTTATTTTTTAAAAATTTTTTACATTTTATTTATTTTTGAGAGAGAGACAGAGCACAAGGGGGTGGGGACTGTCAGAGAGAGAGAGAGGGAAAGAGAGAGAGAGAGAGAATCCGAATCAGGCTCCAGGCCCTGAGATGTCAGCGCAGAGCCTGACGTGGGGCTCAAACTCACAAACCATGAATGAGATCATGACCTGAGCCGAAGTCAGAGGCTTAAGCGATTGAGCCACCCAGGGCCCCCCAGAATGACTTCTTGAAATACAAATATGGTTGTTATATTGCCACATTAAATATTTGCAGTAACTCCCCTAATACCATAAGATCCAGTTGTCTTACGTAGACTTGCAGGTAATATACCATATATTTGTTATACAAAATGGAGACATTTTTATAGTGAAAGGGTATAATTATTAATAATTCTGTCAGGATCACAGGTGCCAACTGGAACTTTCCCAGGCAAACTGGGCATGTGAATACTCAATATGGTCTTTCATGATCTGATCCCTGACAACCTCTCGAGTGTCAGCTTCTGATTTTTCATCAGATACAACTTGACTCTCCCACTATATTTTACTGTTTTCTTTCAAATGCTAGTTTAATTTTCCTATCTCCTTTACACATACTACTTTCAGAGCTCTTCCCTCTCAATTTTCTTTTGAAGATTTTGAAATTCTATAATTCAGAATTTCCATCATTGAGATGTTTTAGGATTGAAGAATATTTTTAATATAAATCTCTTCTATTTCATGGTTAAAAAGGAGAGATCATAGTAAAAGATACTTAACTGAACTAATTCTTATAGTTAAAAGGATGAAAAATATCCGGTAGTGATACCTTACCTAAATGGAAAAAGAAAACTTCTTAGTCACACCACATGTCACCTCCCCCAAATATTTATATAATACAATAAACAACAAATAAAATAAACTCAATGGACAACATAATGGCCCTGTTGGCCATTAAGTACTCCTTGAAACATGTAACTTTTCAAATACCCTTGTGGTCAACAGGCCATTTACAGAGTTTCTGAGGTCCATGATAAGAGCTCCTTTTTGTAGATATGCTACCATTCCCATATACAGCTCAATTTCTCTGATGAATAAGTATGAAAGTAGACTCTGTAGAGAATCATAATAGGGAGAGAGATATTTTCTCATTAATTTTATTATTTGGACCTCAGATTCCAAGTAATCTCCTAAGCAGAATCTTAGTCGATGTTTAGGTATAAATGAAATTTATCAGAAAAATGCACATAAAGCAGAAGTTTGGAATTAGTGGTTACATACTCTGATTTAGGTGATCTGAATAGTGCCCTTCTTAATTCCTGTTTATTTTGTGAATCGCTTTTTGTTTAATCCATAGCCACTTTGTTCCTGGCACTATGCCGGATGCTGAAAAGCATTGAATGAGACAAACCAGTCCTTGCTCTTGTGGAAGTTATTTTCTAGAATAAAGATGTGCTTTTAAAAGCAAAACACTATACTATTTATTATATATTATAATTATACTTTTATAAATTTACTTATAGAAAATATTCTATTTTATATTTATTTGTTTCACTTACTGCCTCTGATTTAAGGAAATTGTGTAACCAGGTAAACATTTCATGCTCAATCATTTTTTTCAACCCATAGGTCCATGTGATTCTGTCCACTTTCTCCTTGAAATAGGCTAACATGGGATGTCATTAGACTCTTGTTGAGCTTTAAATTGCTATGTTAAACGTGAATTTAACAAATGCAAAGCAGACCAATTTCCTCCTTCTTGTCTCCTGCTTTCCTGCCATAAATAAATATTTGTTGCATTCCCAATACTTGTTTGGCACTATACTAGGGGATGGAGATAAAACCATGAGAAAAATAGGTACCTTCTTAATTCTTTTAGACCTTACAGTTTAGGGAAAAACAGTACACAAACAAACTTCAAAGAGAGGTGAGTGTTGAAGAAATAAAAATTTGATATGATGGAGAAAAGAAAAGAATTACTTTAGGTAGAATGGTCAGGAAAGGCCATTCTGACTAATGGATAAGAAATTGAGTTTATATGAGTATTACAAAAATTATCCATGAAAAGATTGAAGTGAAGATGGTTCTTATCATAGGTAACTGCATGTGCAAGGGTCCTGAATGGAGTAAGAACTTGGTGTGATTTAGGAACTAAAAAAAAGGCCCAGATGGCTGGAGGATAGTAACTAAGAATGAAAAAGTCAGGACATAGGATTTAGGAGGCAGAAATCTACTTCCTATTACATGGAGTTGTAGCTTTAGTGAAAAAGTTGAATTATATTCCAGATAAGGGGTTTGTGTCAGGGGAAATGCCTCATATAATAACACCATCAATTTTTTTTCTTAAGGAAGAAGTGTGCTTCTATGATTTGGGGAATGGTAAGAGTTGCAATTTACCTACCAATTCTCAATTGCCTGCAATTAATGAAATTTTTTACTTTAACCTTCCTTAGAGTTATATATAGTAGCATTCTACAGTTTGTTACAGAATCTTAGTGGGATCAAGAGTTAGTTATTAATTCTGCTATTATGTCAATTATTTGAAGTGTAGTAATTATTTTGTGGCATTGTTATGAAATGATTGCACTATATTTAAATAATGTGTTTAAACAAATATATTTTATAAAGATGAATATTCTGTATCTAAGAAGTAGCAACGATAGTCTCTTATTTCCAAATTAATCAATATGACTTAAGAGCAGTTATTTGGATGACTGAATTTTAGATTTTAAGGGATTCTCCAAGAGCATTAACAAAAGTATACTTATTTCTTATCCATAAAATATGTTGCTGAACGTAATCTGTGAACAACAAAGCCATGAAAAGTAATATTCCATCTAAAAAGCTGAAAGAAATCCAAATATCATTGTACCAATTTAAAAGGAAATCACATTACCATTTCATTAATAAAATTCCTTTTTCCCCAGAAGATTTTTAAATGTTTAGACTCAATTACCTCATACTTTAGTATCTGGAAATTTCACAAATATCTCATATCAAAGAATATTTTAAAATGTTCAGTGATTTAAGTTTACAGCATAATAGCTCTTTGTTTCATTTTTAGGTTAACATCAAGCATAAATGACCTTTTTTGGTAGGGAGTTTTATGAATTGTAATACAAACATAAATTCTTGTAATTCAGTAGCAGGATACTGAATTGTTCTATTACTCCCCTTCCCAAAATAACTCCCTCCTACCACCCTTTGTAGTCAAACCATTCTCCCTCCCTTAAATCTTGACAAAAACTGGTCTTTTATTCATTAGTGTAGTTTTCTTTTGAAGAATATTATATAAGTGGCATCATCTAGTTGACTCCATATAGTGCTTTTGAGATTCATCTAAGTTATCAAGATGTCAGTAAACACACACAAAAAGAGGTTCAACTGTCATAGCCATTAAATGTAAATGTACATTACGATACCAGTATACACTTATCAGAATGGGTAGAATAAAAAAAATACTGGCAAGACTAAGGGTTGGTAAGGATGTGGAGCACCTGAAACTCTTATACATTGCTAGTGGGAATAATTGGGCAATTTTGTATAAGGTTAAACATATATACTATTACTCAGCAATCTACTATTTGTATGACAGAATTAAATATCTTACGGAATAATAACTTTAAAAATGGATTACTAGATTATTTTTTTCTGGAATGCTTACACAACATGATCATATTAAGTTTTTCCAGATGAGATGGAAGTTTCTTTTATATTGACTCGAGATTGTACTCTTGACTGAATTAATCAGGACTTTTTCATTGATAGTGATATCACCGAAATGGTAACCAGCAATTTGATCTGCTTTGACATCACTGGTGATTGTGTACCTGAGGATACTGGAAAGAATGGAAAGAATACCGTTAGGGAACACATGGAAGTATGGATTCTGTGGGAGTCTCTTTTTGTAGTTTGTGCATTAGGTTATCAGTCTCTTGAAAAAAGTAATAATACACTATCTAGAAAAGACACAAATTGACATTGTTATTCCATTAAGGCACTCTGTACATGATATGAATTCATTATCACTTAAAGCTTTTAACCTTATTTCCTGATACAGAATCTAAGTTTGTTAGTACATAAATGATGAAAACTGGACTTTCTCTGTTAAAATTTTTAATTTGCCTATGAACCAGCATGACAATTTAAAATGTGCTTAAACTGGGGCAAAGTTAGGGTGATTTCAAATTCTATTGGGATTTCTTTTTTTTTTACATTGTTTTGGAATTCTAAGAACGAAAGTAAGTATGGACTCTGTAAAATACATCTACAGAGCACTTATTCTCATTTTCAGTACAGTTTTTTGTTAACATCTACAATACTTTCATAATGATTAATACAAAGTGAATTAATGATTGAATAAAAATTTCTATGATCTGGAGTATTTATAATTCCTAGTTATGTAAATTTACATTATAATGAGATAAAAATGGATTACTTATATAACAGGGATAGGGAAATTGAGGAGGAAGAAAACTGAAAGATAAGACTTGATTAATTTTTTAACGTTTTAATTATTTTTGAGAGAGAGAGACAGAGAGAGAGAGAGAGGGAGAGAATGAGCAAAGGAGGGACAGAGAGAGAGGGAACAGAATCCATGAAGCAGGCTTCAGGCTCTGAGCTGTTAGCGCAGAGCCTGACGTGGGGCTGGATCCCATGAACCACTGGATCATGACCTGAGCTGAAGCAGACACTTAACTGACTGAGACACCCAGGTTCCACAGATTTGATTAATTTTTTAAAGTGACTAATAAAACCTTGATTTTAAGAAAATGTTTTAGGCAGCAAGAGCCAAATAATAAAACATTAAGAGTGATCTAGAAGTAACCATGGCCACAGAGAGGGTGTTGGAAATTGTATTGACTTCAACTTAAAGATACAGTACAATTTTAGAAAATAAAGAAACAAAGGAGAGAAAAAAAAATTTCCTATAATTATGCTCACTCAGATGTATGTACTCATGTTAGTAAAATTCCACATAAAAGTGAAAATTCAATCAGCCACCTGAATAAATGAGCTCCATATTTCCAAACATCTGAATATTAAAACAAAATTGGAATATTTTACTTTCTGCTCTCACAGAACAGTGTCCAAAGATAGGAATTTTCAATATATTTTGAATACATTTGAATAAACATCTGAATATATGTAGATATTGCATATAATAGAATCAGCCTTCATTTTCCTTTCTTTTCCTTTCTTTATTTTCTTTTCTTTTAAGATTTTATTTTTTAAATAATCTGTACACCCAATATGGGGCTTGAACTCATAACCCTGAAATCAAGAGTCACATGCTCTACTGACTAAGCCAACCAAGTTCCCCCATCCTTCATTTTCTTACACTAGTTTTCAGTGACCCTTAAACTAACCTAAATCTGGGACAGTTTAACCTTTGGGAGAAAGTACACAAGAGGTCCTCCTAACTACATGTGTGGCCTCCTTGCAAATATGGGAACAGTTTTTATATGTGTGACTTTTATTTTGCTGGAAGAGCAAAAGTTGTATCAGTTCTTCAAAATGTTTTATGTTCCAGAGAAAACTATCCTTCTTACTACAGAAATTAAGGTTTTGCAGCAAATGCAAAAGTACGTTCATAGAAATAACCTTAACATCAAGTTGGAGGTACTGCAGACAGAGATTAGTCATGGTCTACCATATGACAGTGTTTTTATTATTGCCTTGTGTTGTTAGTTAAGTGTTGCCTGTTTCTGACTTTTCAGGTATTTGTTTCCTCAAATAGATGACAGGTGTTTTGATATCAGCATTGAACTTTCTATTTCTTTCCATCTGCAGTTGTGCTCTGCACAAAAGAATCTCAAATACATGCTAATTAAGTGAAGGACCAAGAAATCTAAATCTATAAGGCATTATTTCCCAAATTTGGCTACCTTCATGGTTTTTGCCACATCTCAGTGACATCTGATCATTTATTTCCTTGATATCTTTCATAAAACTGGTATCTTTTTAAAGCATATTATTTTATTTAATACATTAAATAATAAAAGAAAATCTTAAAAATCATTTTTACTTTTCATAATGCAAGACAACTGCCAAGTAAATACAATGAAACCAGGGTGGTGTTAGGACATTTTAAATGTATATATTACTTTCTACTAGAAGTGCTAAGCTTGATGTTCTCCTTAGAAAGCAGATTAGTAAATTGGCAAATGTGGCTAAAGACAAATTACAAATAAACCAAGACAGTGTCCTTAATATAACTGAATATGCTAAAAGAAAATTAAAAAGGGAAAAATTTCAAATTAGGTGTTTCAGTGTCTTAATGTTATTCCTATGTGACACTTAAAGCTGCCTTGTTTACCAAGGACAGTTGTCCTAAGTTCTCGGAAATACTGATATGGGATGATCTTAATAGGACATAAATTTTGAGGATAATGCTATCCTGAATTTCCAGTGTACCCTGAAACACTATTTCTAAAAATAGAAAACTGTGTATTTCTAGAATGAAGGAGAGCAGCCCCCCTAAATTATATTGGCCGAGTTTGTCACTGCGTTGTCACAGTCCGACAATAATGCAAGTGCAATGGCTAAGTTCTGCTACCTCATAGAAAAAAAATTGTTGCATGAGATCAACATGTTATGGCCCCACTTTAGGGTACTGCCTTTTAAAGTTCCATATTAGTATATAGATTGCAAGAAGAGTTGTTTCACTTTCCCAAGATCATTCAGGTTTTGAAGCCATAGCTTTTACTCTGTGGCAAAGTTTACCCAAACAAGAATTTGAGAATATTATTATTTTTTATCACTTGGTAAAAAAAAATCACATAAAAATACTTTATAAATAAAGGGATAAATTAGGAATGTGCCAGTTTAATAATCATTATTATCTATATAAATATCAATGTTTACACCATAAGAATTCTAGTATTCATTGATATTTCTTTCTTAGCACAATTTACCATCAACACTTTATTTCTATTCTATCCAACAGCTATAGACAGTTGGTGTCTGGTTTCTAGAGTTAGCCATGGCCTTGTTTCCTTTTTAACTCTCAAAGACATCTTGAGTGTATGTTACCTGAGTTTTCACATGCAAAGAATTATAGCATTTAACAAAAAAGGTGATGGCAATTATATGATGGCATATTATATGAGCAGCTCATTTTAATATTAGCTATAATTGTTACATGTGTACATTTTTAAATAGAGTAAATTTTACCATGTGAATTTTGCCAACATTCAATTTTTAAAAATAACCCACATTCTCCTTGATTCATTCAGTATTTTGGAAACTATTCATTGTGTGTTTTGTCAAGTGGCAGGCACTTGGCAAATTTTCTGAAAATGACACTGTTGGAGACGGAAACATTTCTTGCTGTTAGGAACCTAATGTTCTACTTTTAACGCTCACACCTAAACCTAATTTTTAAATGCTTTGTTGTTGTTGTTATTGTTGTTGTGAAGCAAAAATGTATGCAGAGTACAAAAGGACTAAAGATGGCTCAATGAATCATCACAAAATCCATATAATCACCAACCACAACTGGCAATAAAATATTGTTAGCACCCTAGGAAACAGCCTCACCTCCTTCCTCATTTTCTTCTTCTTTCCCTTCCCCCAAAGAAACCATTGTTTTGACTTTGAGCTCGATATTTGAATTTTGCCTTTTATTAAATTTTTTAAAGGTTTATTTATTTTGAGAGAGAGAGAGCACTAGTAGGGGAGGGGGGAGAGAGAGAGAGGAGGCTAGAGAATCTCAAGCAGACATGGGGCTTAATCCCACGACCATGAGATCATGATCTGAGCCAAAATCAAGAGTCAGACATTTAACCAACTGAGCCACCCAGAAGTCCCTGCCTTTTATTACATTTTATATGCAGAAACAGCATGTGGGTGTGTGTATATGAGTGTATGTGTAGTATCTTTTGCTCAAATTTTGATTTTTCAGATTTCATTTTGCTGAATTTAGTAATAGTTCACCAATTTGTATTATTGTATAATATTATGTGAATATACTGTATTTTATTAATCCATTCTACTGAATTATGTTCTTATCTGTTTGGGTCATGTTTTGTTTTATGTTTATATCTATTACTAATAATGCAACTACGGATATTTCTGCACAAGTCTTTGAGTGGATATGTGCATGTGTTTCTTTTTGAAATAAATCTAGGGATGGACTTTTTGGGGGTGATTATCACTAGCAGACAATGCCAAAATGTTTTTCCACCAGTAGTGAATGAGTCCTAGTTGCTCCACAGTCTCCCACTTTTATTCAAGAACAGTTAAAACAAACCAACAAGGACGGTGAAGTGGCTAACCCAGAGAAAATGGAATTCAGGGATAATTCTAGACCTAACATTGATTTTCTTTTCTTTTCTTTTTTTTTCTGTGTACACCCCTGGACCCCAATCAATGTTGTGGTTGCCTTTTCCACATTTCCTCTCCTCACTTTATTAATTGTCCCAATTTCTCTTGGGTGTCTGTGAAGTCCTCATGCTTTTTTGTGAAGCTAATTCCATCTTGGATACTAGTGGTAGGATAGTTAGACTAAAATAATTAATATAATCCCACCCTTGGCCTTGGATCATAGTTTCATATGTGTGAATTCCTATGTATTTGGCTAGTGATGCACGAAATTAGACTTTCTGAGGACTTCCTTCTTTTTGAGAGAATTTCTGGAAGAGTTTCTCTACGTTTTCATAGATGTAAATAAAGAGGCATAGAAGTTAGGAGTTGGAGTTAGCTTCTCCTGACTGCAAAGTCAAGCTACCTTTGCGTTGAAGCTGACACCGTGGAGGATAGAAGGGTGAGATACAAAGAATCAGAGTTTTTAAATACATAGTTGTGAAGCTAACCAGGGCACCATGAAGCTTATCCTACATTAGGCTTTATGATTATATATTCCAGTGCTCCCCAATTTAGTTTGAATGTTCTGAGACTTGCCTTGAAATTTATCTTACCTAATAAAACCTCACAGACAGTTATTTGATATGGATCGTTGGTGGTTGCTAATAAAAAAAAAAACAGTTTGCATTTACACACTGGAATATATGTGTGTGATAATGGACTCAGTCAAATAAGCATATTTACCCACAGCTGTTAACCTAATTTTAAAACATTGAACCTGGTAAGAGCTAAGGAAATCATCACAAATAGGAAAATTCATTACCAGAATTGATACTTAGGGATTTGCTTCCTTGCTGTAACACTCCCCTTTTTGTATATCCGCACTTGGCTACACACACGGGCAGAGAGCATTCCCAACAGGTTATGCACAGGTTCCTTACATGTCCTTACTGGGAGGTACAGAATCACATAGGCCACTAAAGGCCCTAGGTGAAAGAGTAACTGGTGCCCCAATGCTCTTGTTTACAGAACACCACAGCATCCTGTGAGTTCCCAGTCCTCTTGGACAATACAGAGTGGAGTCCCTTCCTCCCATGATCACATTATGAGTCCCCATGTCCTTTGAGACATATATTTCACCTTCCATACCTGCTCTGACACTTTTTGCAGTGGCTGGAGGACATCATTTAAAATGAACTGGTTGATATGTATGTCTTGCTCCTGGAGTGTGCACGGCTCACCAAACTGATAAAGAGTTTGAGATGCTTGACCACATCCATGAAGTTAAATTACAAGCTCTGTTTTTTTTTTCTTTTAATGTTCATTTATTTTTGAGGGGGTGGGGAACACAATCAGGGGAGGGGGACAAAAAGAGGGAGACACAGAATTTTATTTATTTATTTTTTCAATATATGCAGTTTATTGTCAAATTGGTTTCCATAACACACAGTGCTCATCACAACAGGTGCCCTCCTCAAAACCCCTCACCCACTCTCCCCTCCCTCCCACCCCCCCATCAACTCTCAGTTAGTTCTCAGTTTTTAAGAGTCTCTTATGCTTTGGCTCTATTCCACTCTAACCTCTTTTTTTTTTCCTTCGCCTCCCCCATGGGTTTCTGTTAAGTTTCTCCGGATCCACATAAGAGTGAAACCATATGGTATCTGTCTTTCTCTGTATGGGTTATTTCACTTAGCATCACACTCTCCAGTTCCATCCACGTTGCTACAAAGGGCCATATTTCATTCTTTCTCATTGCCACGTAGTACTCCATTGTGTATATAAACCACAATTACTTTATCCATTCATCAGTTGATGGACATTTAGGCTCTTTCCATAATTTGGCTATTGTTGAGAGTGCTGCTATAAACATTGGGGTACAAGTGCCCCTATGCATCAGTACTCCTGTATCCCTTGGGTAAATTCCTAGCAGTGCTACTGCTGGGTCATAGGGTAGGTCTATTTTTAATTTTTTGAGGAACCTCCGCACTGTTTTCCAGAGTGGCTGCACCAATTTGCATTCCCACCAACAGTGCCAGAGGGTTCCCGTTTCTCCACATCCTCGCCAGCATCTATAGTCTCCTGATATGTTCATTTTGGCCACTCTGACTGGCGTGAGGTGATATCTGGGTGTGGTTTTGATTTGTATTTCCCTGATAAGGAGCGACATTGAGCATCTTTTCATGTGCCTGTTGGCCATCCGGATGTCTTCTTTAGAGAAGTGTCTATTCATGTTTTCTGCCCATTTCTTCACTGGGTTATTTGTTTTTCGGGTGTGGAGTTTGGTGAGCTCTTTATAGATTTTGGATACTAGCCCTTTGTCCGATATGTCATTTGCAAATGTCTTTTCCTATTCCATTGGTTGCCTTTTAGTTTTGTTGGTTGTTTCCTTTGCCCTGCAGAAGCTTTTTATCTTCATAAGGTCCCAGTAGTTCATTTTTGCTTTTAATTCCCCTGCCTTTGGGGATATGTCAAGTAAGAAATTGCTACGGCTGAGGTCAGAGAGGTCTTTTCCTGCTTTCTCCTCTAGGGTTTTGATGGTTTCCTGTCTCACATTCAGGTCCTTTATCCATTTTGAGTTTATTTTTGTGAATGGTGTGAGAAAGTGGTCTAGTTTAAATTTTCTGCATGTTGCTGTCCAGTTCTCCTGGCACCATTTGTTAAAGAGACTGTCTTTTTTCCATTGGATGTTCTTTCCTGCTTTGTCAAAGATGAGTTGGCCATACGTTTGTGGGTCTAGTTCTGGGGTTTCTATTCTATTCCCTTGGTCTATGTGTCTGTTTTTGTGCCAATACCATGCTGTCTTGATGATTAAAGCTTTGTAGTAGAGGCTAAAGTCTGGGATTGTGATGCCTCCTGCTTTGGTCTTCTTCTTCAAAATTACTTTGGCTATTCAGGGCCTTTTGTGGTTCCATATTAATTTTAGGATTGCTTGTTCTGGTTTCGAGAGGAATGTGGTACAATTTTGATTGGGATTGCATTGAATGTGTAGATAGCTTTGGGTAGTATTGACATTTTCACAATATTTATTCTTCCAATCCATGAGCATGGAATATTTTTCCATTTTTTATATCTTCTTCAATTTCTTTCATAAGCTTTCTATAGTTTTCAGCATACAGATCTTTTACATCTTTGGTTAGATTTTTCCCTAGGTATTTTATGCTTCTTGGTGCAATTGTGAATGGAATCAGTTTCTTTGTTTGTCTTTCTGTTGCTTCATTGTTAGTGTATAAGAATGCAACTGATTTCTGTACATTGATTTTGTATCCTGCAACTTTGCTAAGTTCATGTATCAGTTCTAGCAGACTTTTGGTGGAGTCTATCGGATTTTCCATGTATAATATCATGTCATCTGCAAAAAGTGAAAGCTTGACTTCATCTTTGCCAATTTTGATGCCTTTGATTTCCTTTTGTTGTCTGATTGCTGATGCTAGCACTTCCAACACTATGTTAAACAACAGCGGTGAGAGTGGGCATCCCTGTCGTGTTCCTGATCTCAGGGAAAAAGCTCTCAGTTTTTCCCCATTGAGGATGAGTTAGCTGTGGGCTTTTCATAAATGGCTTTTATGATGTTTAAGTATGTTCCTTCTATCCCGACTTTCTCGAGGGTTTTTATTAAGAAATGTTGATGAACTTTGTCAAAGGCCTTTTCTGCATCGATTGACAGGATCATATTGTTCTCATCTTTTCTTTTATTAATGTGATGTATCACATTGGTTGATTTGCGAATGTTGAACCAGCCCTACATCCCAGGAATGAATCCCATTTGATCATGGTGCATAATTCTTTTTATATGCTGTTGAATTCGATTTGCTAGTATCTTATTGAGAATTTTTGCATCCATATTCATCAGGGATATTGGCCTGTAGTTCTCTTTTTTTTACTGGGTCTCTGTCTGGTTTAAGAATCAAAGTAATACTGGCTTCATAGAATGAGCCTGGAAGTTTTCCTTCCCTTTCTGTTTTTTGGAATAGCTTGAGAAGGATAGGTATTATCTCTGCTTTAAACGTCTGGTAGAACTCCCCTGGGAAGCCATCTGGTCCTGGACTCTTATTTGTTGGGAGATTTTTGATGACTGATTCAATTTCTTCGCTGGTTATGGGTCTGTTCAAGCTTTCTATTTCCTCCTGATTGAAATTTGGAAGCGTTTGGGTGTTTAGGAATTTGTCCATTTCTTCCAGGTTGTCCAGTTTGTTGAGATATAATTTTTCATAGTATTCCTTGATAATTGCTTGTATCTCTGAGGGATTGGTTTTAATCATTCCATTTTCATTCATGATGTTATCTATTTGGGTCATCTCCCTTTTCTTTTTGAGAAGCCTGGCTAGAGGTTTATCAATTTTGTTTATTTTTTCAAAAAACCAGCTCTTGGTTTCGTTGATCTGCTCTACCGTTTTTTTAGATTCTATATTGTTTATTTCTGCTCTGATCTTTATTATTTCTCTTCTTCTGCTGGATTTAGGCTGCCTTTGCTGTTCTGCTTCTATTTCCTTTAGGTGTGCTGTTAGATTTTGTATTGGGGATTTTTCTTGTTTCTTGAGATCGGCCTGGATTGCAATGTATTATCCTCTCAGGACTGCCTTCGCTGCATCCCAAAGCGTTTGGATTGTTGTATTTTCATTTTCGTTTGTTTCCATATATTTTTTAATTTCTTCTCTAATTGCCTGGTTGACCCATTCATTCTTTAGTAGGGTGTTCTTTAACCTGCATGCTTTTGGAGGTTTTCCAGACTTTTTCCTGTGGTTGATTTCAAGCTTCATGGCATTGTGGTCTGAAAGTATGCATGGTATGATTTCAATTCTTGTAT
This sequence comes from Panthera uncia, assembly GCF_023721935.1. Lineage (NCBI taxonomy): Eukaryota > Metazoa > Chordata > Mammalia > Carnivora > Felidae > Panthera > Panthera uncia. The sequence continues at coordinate 100,525,627 of NW_026057577.1, read as the reverse complement.
ACTAATGACAGGCTGTTTTGTGACCCAGTATGTGATCTATCTTGGAGAATGTTCCATGTGTACTCGAGAAGAAAGTCTATTCTGTTGCTTTGGGATGCAGAGTTCTAAATATATCTGTCAAGTCCATCTGATCCAATGTATCATTCAGGGCCCTTGTTTCTTTATTGACCGTGTGTCTAGATGATCTATCCATTTCTGTAAGTGGAGTGTTAAAGTCCCCTGCAATTACCACATTCTTATCAATAAGGTTGCTTATGTTTGTGAGTAATTGTTTTATATATTTGGGGGCTCCTGTATTCGGCGCATAGACATTTATAATTGTTTGCTCTTCCTGATGGATAAACCCTGTGATTATTATATAATGCCCTTTTTCATCTCTTGTTACAGCCTGTAATTTAAAGTCTAGTTTGTCTGATATAAGTATGGCTACTCCAGCTTTCTTTTGACTTCCAGTGGCATGATAAATAGTTCTCCATCCCCTCACTCTCAATCTGAAGGTGTCCTCAGGTCTAAAATAAGTCTCTTGTAGACAGCAAATAGATGGGTCTTGTTTTTTTATCCATTCTGATACCCTATGTCTTTTGGTTGGCGCATTTAGTCCATTTACATTCAGTGTTATTATAGAAAGATATGGGTTTAGAGTCATTGTGATGTCCGTAGGTTTCATGCTTGTAGCGATGTCTCTGGTACTTTGTCTCACAGGATCCCCCTTAGGATCTCTTTTAGGGCTGGTTTAGTGGTGACGAGTTCCTTCAGGTTTTCTTTGTTTGGGAAGACCTTTATCTCTCCTTCTATTCTAAATGACAGACTTGCTGGATGAAGTATTCTTGGCTGCATATTTTTTGTGTTCATCACATTGAAGATCTCCTGCCATTCCTTTCTGGCCTGCCAAGTTTCAGTAGGGAGATTGGTCACAATTCTTATAGGTCTCCCTTTATATGTTAGAGCACGTTTATCTCTAGCTGCTTTCAGAATTTTCTCTTTATTCTTGTATTTTGCCAGTTTCACTGTGATATGTCGTGCAGAAGATCAATTCAAGTTACGTCTGAAGGGAGTTCTCTGTGCCTCTTGGATTTCAATGCCTTTTTCCTTCCCCAGATCAGCGAAGTTCTCAGCTATTATTTCTTCAAGTACACCTTCAGCAACTTTCCCTCTCTCTTCCTCCTCTGGAATACCAATTATGCGTAGATTATTTCTCTTTAGTGCATCACTTAGTTCTCTAAATTTCCCCTCATACTCCTGGATTTTTTTTCTCTCTCTTTTTCTCAGCTTCTTCTTTTTCCATAATTTTATCTTCTAGTTCACCTATTCGCTCCTCTGCCTCTTCAATCCAAGCCGTAGTTGTCTCCATTTTATTTTGCAGTTCATTGATAGCATTTTTTAGCTCCTGCTGGCTGTTCCTTAGTCCCTTGATCTCTGTAGCAAGAGATTCTCTGCTCTCCTTTATACTGTTTTCAAGCCCATTGATTAATTTTATGACTATTATTCTAAATTCACTTTCTTTTATATGGTTTAAATCATTTTTGATCAGTTCGTTAGCTGTTGTTATTTCCTGGACGTTTTTCTGAGGGGAATTCTTCTGTTTCATCATTTTGGATAGTCCCTGGAGTGGTGCGGGACTGCAGGGCACTTCCCCTGTGCTGTCTTGAAAAACTTGCATTGGTGGGCGGGGCTGCAGTGAGACCTGATGTCTGCCCCCAGCCCACTGCTGGGGCTACAGTCAGACTGGTGTGTGCCTTCTCTTCCCCTCTTCTAGGGGCGGGATTCACTGTGGGGTGGCATGGCCCATCCGGGCTACTTGCACACTGCCAGGCTTGTGGTGCTGGAGATCTGGCGTATTAACTGGGGTGGATCGGCAAGGTGCACAGGGGTGGGAGGGGCAGGCTCAGCTCACTTTTCCTTCTGTGATCTGCTTCGGGAGGGGCTCTGTGGCACGGGGAGGGAGTCAGACCCACTGGAGGGATGGATCCACAGAAGCACAGCATTGGGTGTTTGCGTGCTGCAAGCAAGTTCCCTGGCAGGAACTGGTTCCCTTTGGGATTTTGGCTGGGGGATGGGCAAGGGAGATGGCACTGGCGAGTGCCTTTGTTCCCCGCCAAGCTGAGCTCTGTCATCTGGGGCTCAACAACTCTCCCTCCCGTTGTCCTCCAGCCCTCCCGTTCTCCGAGCAGAGCTGTTAGGTTATAACCTTCCAGATGTCAAGTCCCACTTGCTGTCCGATCGCACTCTGTCTGGCCCCTCTGCTTTTTCAAGCCAGACTCGGGGGCTCTGCTTGGCCGGCGGGCCGCCCCTGCCCCGGCTCCCTCCCACCAGTCCGTGGAGCGAGTACCACCTCTCCGCCCTTCCTACCCTCTTCCGTGGGCCTCTCATCTGCGCTTGGCTCCAGAGAATCCATTCTGCTAGTCTTCTGGCGGTTTTCTGGGTTATTTAGGCAGGTGTAGGTGGAACCTAAGTGATCAGCAGGATGCGCGGTGAGCCCAGCATCCTCCTACACCACCATCTTCCCAGGATCCTCCAAGACACAGAATTTTAAACAGGCTTCAGGCTCTGAGCTGTCAGCACAGAGCCCAATGTGGGGCTTGAACTCACAAGCTGTGAGATCATGACCTGAGCCAAAGTCAGAAGTTTAACCAACTGAGCCACCCAGGTACCACCCAGGCATCTCTGCTTTTAGTCCTTGGTATGCGGAGATCAAATTGTTGGTATCTGGAATAACAAGCTTATGAAATTTGAATATTATTAACTTTGTGCTGAAGTTGCCATACTGTTATTGAGCTCAGGCATAAACGAATTTATTGTCCTAAAGGAAAATGAGTTTGAACAACTATTTATTTTGGGTGATCTTATTTTTTCATGAATGTACAGTAGCAGATTCTTTGGACCCAGTTTCTTTTTCAAAGCCTTGCAGCATAATGGTTAAATATTTTGGTTTTGGCAAACTGAAGTGACTAGTGGAAACATTGTGTTTCTTCATTGGCAAAATGGGGATAATTAAAGGAATAACACTGTTTTAAGGATTAAGTGGGAGAATGTATGTGAAGTTTTTAAAGTTATTCCTAGGACATGGTGAATATTGAAAAGTAGCTATTGTTGGTATTATTATTTACCTCAGAAAAACTGGTTAGCAAGAATATTTCTTTTCCACAAATCTTAATTAAGCATGCACTCATGGAATTTATAGTCTAGTAATGGAAACAGACAATAAGCAAATCAGAGCACAGACATTGTAACAAATGCTATGAAGCAATCATGGGACTGGCTATAGCATATGAAGGTTGGGGTGGGTGACAGTGTTAGATAAAACAATAAGGGATGACTTCTATGTAAAGGTTATTTCTGTTGAAAAGTAAGAAGGGATAAGCCATACCAAATACTGGTTTAGGAGGTGAAGAGAAGAAAAGATTGTAGGAGGAAGGAGTATATGTGTAAATGTACTGGAGATTGGCCGAGTTTCTAGAACTCATCAAACTTGGGTAACATGATGATGTAAGGAATAGCACATTTTTCTGTTCCTGATGCTTTTGGAGTGTGAGGATTCTCACTGGATTCTATGGCCTGATGAGAATGTGAGGTCGAATGGGATCTCTTTGAGAGCAGAGATTTATGTTATATAAGCGGTGGAGATTCACAAGAGGTAATGTTAACAGAGCAGAGAATACAATGCATAGGAACTTTTAATAGAAAAGATTCAAAAGGTTTTATTTTGTTGACATATATGTCTTGGGAGATTTATTTTGACATATAAAATACCCTGTATTTAACTGGTTGTACCTATAAAATAAAAATAAACCGAGATTTGTACCAACAAAATATTGAAGCTGATGTTAGGAACGAATGAAACACGAATTATTTAAAAAGAGCTCAAGCATAAAAATGAATGAGTTTTTGTATATTTTTTATTCTACTTACCTACATATGTCAGAGAAAGAAAAAATATAGATTCTGCCTTTATGATGCCAAATACCAGTGGGTTTTAAGATACCTGAATGAAATGACAGATGTTTTTATATCTCACCCAAGCGTTTGCTGTTATATTACCCTGGGAAGATACAATGACGAGATTTTTCCTCTCACAAAACTTAGATCCTTATTGAATTTCTGGAAATGTGAAATACATAGATTAAAATTTAAAATTCCATAAACTGCATGATTAATCTTTAGTGTCAAACATCTAGAATATGTACCAAAATTTGAATATTTAGCATCTTCTATATAATTGAACTTTCACTGAACATCAATCAAGTATTTGTTTTATGTTTTTCTTGAAAAAAATTTTTAATGTTTGTTTATTTTTGACAGAGAGAGAGAGAGAGACAGCATAAGTGGGGCAGGCACAGAGAGAGAGGGAGACACAGAATCCGAAGCAGGCTCTAGGCTCTGAGCTGTCAGTACAGAGCTCAACCCAGGGCTTGAACTCACAAGCCATGAGATCATGACTTGAGCTGAAGTCAGAAGCTTAACCGACTGAGTCACCCAGTTGCCCTCTTTTTTTTTTTTTTTTTTTCTAAGCCACTTTTATTTTTCTAACTAAAATCAATTTTTTTTTCTGATTATAAACATGAACTCAAAACATGTTTGTAATCATGCATAAATGCAAATAATGCATAAAACTGTAAACATGAAAATAAAAATATAATAACCTAATTTACAACATGGAGACTCAGATCTAAAGGGGGAACTGGGAATCTGTATTTTTAAGAGCCTTCCCGCCACGCTCCGCCCAGGAGTACACATCACTGGTTTAAACACAGACTGAGTTGCTCAAATTTTAATGTGCAGATGAATCGCTTGTAAATGTATTAAAGATTTTGATTCAGGAATCTCAGTGGGGCCCAAGGTTCTGCATTTGTATTAATATCTTTAGGAGATATTCATGCTGCTGGTCCAAGGTTCGTGGTCAGATGGCTTTCTCACGTTTTTTTAGAAAGCTTTTAAGGATGAGGAGCACCTGGGTCAGGTTAGGCATCTGACTTCTGTTCTGGTCATGACCTCCAGGGTTTAGGAGTTTGAGCCCCACTGTTGGGCTCTGTGCTGACAGCTCAGAGCCAGGAGCCTGTTTCGGATTCTATATCTGCCTCTCTCTGTGCCCCTCTTCTGCTTGCACGTTCTCTCTCTCCCTCTCTCTCTCTCTCTCAAAAATAAATAAACATTCAAAAAATAAAAAGCTTTCAAGGATGAAAAATTTACAACCTTTTCGGGTATTGTCTTTGACAAATTTTACTCAGATTACAAAAAATGTTTTTCAGGATGGTAAGTTCATTTAAGACTAATTTAAATATTGGTTCTCTCTCTTTATAAGATTATTTTTTAAACTAAAGTGTACAAGAACAAGTAATCGCTTCTAAACACTATTGCATTTGGATAGATGCTGTTAGCTAGAAGTTCACCTTTATGTTTGTGCTCAGTGCACTCAACGGTCAAGTGCATTTTCTTGAATCATTATCAATCTACTTCCACCCAGGCCTTCTTATGGAGTTAACAGTTCCGCAGAATGCTTTTTCTAATGATGAGACTTCATTTATTTCTAGACAGCCTACCTATAAATGAAGTCTTGACTCCTCAGAATTCTGAAGAAACAACCGATGTTGAATGAAAGAGGTGCTTTTTTCTTTTTTTAAGACAAATCTGGAAACAATCCCAGATTATGTATCAGTCCCATTAATTTAGACCTCAGCTGGGAAAACTCTAGAGAATAAAAACTTCATTTATTATAATGTAGGGGTTCATTATTTTTCTTCCTGGAAAACATCTGTTTTTAGTTCTTCTCAGCATGTGTTACATAAAAGCCTGGAAGCAGCTTCTATAGATTCAGGTTTTAGTTACATGGTTGGACCTGTGGGTATAAATCTAACAGTGGTCACTTTATAACAATAATTACAATGGACCTATTTTCAGGGCTGTGTGTCTGGTACCGTGTGAAACACTTAATAACCATTATCTTAATCTGACATAAAAATGTCAAAAAAATGCTAGAATACTAGCATTAACTCTATTTTAAAGATGATAACTTTGTGAAGTTTAGCAAGGTTAAATAACATGCCCCAGGCCATTAAATAGTAAGTGATAGAGGAAAGACATGCTAAATCTAGAAAGCAGAACTAGTACTTCCTAACTTCAAAATGTATACTCTTAACTTCTCAACTCTTTTTTTTTTTAACCTCTCTCTGGCTCAGTAGGCATCCTCAAGTATGATAAAATCTGTCACTGATACTTTTATATGAAATAATCGATTTATTTACTGTTTTGGTATCTAACAGATGATGACTCTAAATAAATTATTGGTGCAATTCTACAAAGTGGTATTCTTTCTAAGCAAGTATCCTTTGTATTTTTACTTAATGCATTTTTCCTACTTGTCTGCCAGATGATGGTAACACCAGTAACACAGCACCATCATGCTTGTGTCATTTAGTTGTTAGTATGAGGAGTTGCTATAAGTGAGCAAGCCAAATGATTTAACATTTCTTCCCTTCCCTTGAAGAAACTTGAATAGGGTGCATTTGTCTGACAGAGACAGAAAGAGACACACAGAAGGCAGGGGAAAGGAAGAGGGAGAAATTTTTTTTTAAAGACATTTTTGTATGGATGAATTAAATGGTGGTACAATTCCATAGTGATGATGTCCAATGGGCTAAGCACAGTCTTTTCTTAAAGTTGTTGAAGGGATTTGAAAATTTCTTTATCAGAGAGCTGTTATTTCTTCTTAAACTAGTAGGATTTAGGTCATAGGATTAGAGCTCTATTAGGCAGTGTTCAGCAGTGCTCTAGAGAAATGATGAATTGAGGTCCAAGAAGGATTTTCCTAGCAGAGAACTTGCCTCCGCCAGCACCAAGGCCTTTGTCTTTGAGAGCTTCTCGAAGCTTTGTCTAGCCCATCGTCCCCTATATGGGTGCTTTATGAAATTTAAATGTTGTTTAAAGTCATTATGGCAATTGAAGTGCAAGATGTAAGGCTGGCTATGTTAGGTTTTATGCAGATGTGTGGCTCAGTTTTTATAACGTTTCCTATTTATAAAGCTTTAAAGGAATGAAAGAGGAGATTACTTGCTTACTAAGTTGATCCATGCCAGTGATTACTCTTAAAACTTCATCTCCCATCCACATTCTCAAACCTGATTAATCATGCAATCAGCTTTCGTCTGCCATATGTAGTCATCTATTTACCTATACATACACACATATACATACATATATTTTATATATGTAAATTGATGAATGAGTGTAATTGAAGAAAGATGATAAATATGGTTTGTGTGTGTATGCACATATGTATGTATGTATATTCAGGGTAATGTGGCAGTGGTTTGATTTCTGATCAGATCCATTCTTTACCATATATTTACAAAAGTAAAATGAAGATAGGGATGGGACACTTTACATTTTAAGTTTGTAATTTTAAAAATTTTACCATAAACCATAGAAATAACTAACATTCACTGAATGCTGCTAAAAATGAAAATGGCAGTTGTTGCAAGGTTTACATTGGCCCTAGATCTGAAAAATGTAATTCTCTTGTGTGGGCGGCAGGGAGAGGGGAGTTGGACCTTGGGGCAAGAGGAGAAGCAAGGTCTAGGAATTCCAATATCTTTCCAAAGTCAGCCTTGACTTCTGGTCTACTTGCGGGGGGTTTCTGCCAGGTTCAGGCATTGAAATCTGAATCACAGGATATTATGTGGCTTTTTGATCACTCAAAGTAGGTAATTTCAATTATACAATTATAGTACATTAACCATTAGTATGAGTTTTCAGATCAGGAACTTTCGCTGTAATAAAGACTGGTTTAAAGTCTACAACCAACCTCCATAGTGCCAGGTTCTAAACAATCAAAGATAAATGAACCGCCCTTGCTTTCAGTGCAAGTGAGAGGAAAAAATACACATACACACACCCTGGGGGAAGAAAAAGCAGCAAGACTGAGTTCTCCTTAGTAGTTCAATTGAGAGGGGAGAGGCTTGTCTGGTGGTTTGTGGGAGTGTATCTAATTATCAGTCTCTTACTTTCATTAATAGGTTGGAGCAAGTTAACTTCGTAGAGGAGGAAGAAGTAGACATTACATCTGAATTCTTGAACTACGTTATGATCATTTAAGCATTACTTAAAATAGTTTAAGCATTCACAAAAAATTGTTTCTTCTTAATAAGTCCTTCATGAGGTTGGGCAGGTAGACAGGAAGAACATCAACTATGGAAAAGGCAAAAATATACTTACAGATGGGAAGACAGAGCATTCTGGAAAACTGGAGAGTACACTTTAATACATTTTAATTTACCTTTATGCAGTTTAATTAGCTAGACTAACCCTCAGTGAAAAATGTCATTTTCATCCATTGTAATACCTTCCTGTAATTCTGTTTCATTTCTCCTTTCTCCCCAGTGGTCTGTGAGTAAAAGTCCTCTTGGATGTAGTCTATATGTTTCCTGACCAATATTTTGTTTTCTTAGCCTCACCAGCCAAAAATCTGATGATGACTATGAAGATTATGCTTCTAACAAAACATGGGTCTTGACTCCAAAAGTTCCTGAGGGGGATGTCACTGTCATCTTAAATAACCTCCTGGAAGGATATGACAATAAACTTCGGCCTGATATAGGAGGTATATTAAAATATTTTGTGATATGGCACAGGCAGAGGCAAACACATTGGAAGAAAAAATTAGCATACTTTAATAATCAGAAATACTTAAATGATCATTATATGTTGTAAAGATGGATACAGAATGTATAAATAGCATTCAGGCTTGGAGGTGGGAGGGCATTGATAAATGCAAAATGAAGAAAGATGATCTTCAAGTGAGGCCTGAGAACTAGAAATTCAAAATTTCCTAGATATCTTAGACAAAGGCTGTAGAAGAAATGTGACAATTGATTTATGAAGTAATATCAAAATGTTATATGTTGTATGTATATATAATATCAAAATGTTATGAAGTAATATCAAAATAATAGTAGAAGAAAGGATATATTAGTTACGTACTTCTGTGAAATAAAATATCACAACTCTCAGTAGCATATAATAATAAGCATTTATTTAACATTTTGCCAGGGGTGGTCTAATCTAAGCTAAGCCAGGTTAGGGCTGCTCATTTAAGAAAGCTGTATTCTCATTCTACTCCTGGGAGCAGCAGACTAGCCAGGAGTATCTTTATCATGAAAAAAACACAAAGAATGAGACAGAAAGTAGAAGCTCATAAGGCTTAATGCTTGGGATTAGAACTTGTGTACTCACTTATCTGTGTAGTATTAACCAACACAAGTCAGATGGTCAAGCCTCAAGTTCAGAGGCAGAGAAGTAGCCTCACTGGAGTAAATGCAGGGGCATAGATGCAGGGACTACTGAAGAATTCAATCCAACACAGAAAATTAGGGCATGGCACTTTCAGGGAAAGTGGATAAAGATGAGAGAAAATGTACTTGTTGACTTGAAGTACAGGATGATATTATGAATCCTTGTTCATTAACTGTTAAATGAAAATGGAGCACATCCATTTGGTCATGGATGAAATACTTCATGAGTTTTAATATCATTCATCTTTGACAAATAGGTGTGTATTGAGTTTCCATATGGTTTCCTCATATTATTTGATGAGTCACACGATTGAATAAGTCATTTAGGAAGATTGATTTTGTGTTGGCTGAAGCGTATGAGAATTAAGTGGTCATGAAAGGAATCAACAGAGGGAAATATTTTAAAAGAAACTTACAATATTTGTTGCACTAAATGTCTACTTCGTGTTTCTAATGCTTAGTTTTTCTAGATCACTAAGTAGTTATTTTTTCTACATGGGTCAAGTCAGATTATGATGCCCAAAAGATTCTGGGGCTTGAAGAAAAATGGTAAAATTCAGGATATGTAGAGAAGGCTAAAGAAAATCTAAGCAGTGTTTTATTTGTTCATCTTAATGTAATTTTAAAAGTTAATCAGTTTCAAAACTCTAATATGTTTAGTTACTGCATTTACGTGCTTAAAAGGAGATTTTTTGAAAGTAAACAGTTATTTAAATGTAATAAATTAGTCACCGACACTAAATTAGTTGTGAATAAATCACTTCTAATGTGGCAAAATAAATCTTTTTCTAGAATAACACAGACTAAAACATTAAAATGTTTAATTCACATATCTTTATCATTCTCTTTAAAGTGAAACCAACGTTAATTCACACAGACATGTATGTGAACAGCATCGGTCCAGTGAATGCTATTAATATGGTAAGTTTCTAATGGTTTGTCAATTTTATTAACATATTAGAGAGGAGATGTGGTATCATAAACATAGCAAAGAATATGCTAACAAAAAATCCATAAGGGAGAGATAGTCATTCAGATTTTTTTATTGTAATATGAAGATAATTATTTTTTATAATTTGTTATGAGACTTAAATGTGATCATATGTGTACAAATTAATTTTTGTAAATATGTTATACTTTTAAAATTCAACAATCATTGCTTACTTGGTAAGTATTCGTTAATACAAAATAAAATACAGTTTTCCACTAGTTTTTGGAAAATGATGGGGTAGAGAGGACAGAGTTTGCTTCATACTGGAATTATTTGTCAAAGAAAATAGTGCATTAGATATAATGATAAAAGTAGCTTTATTATTATTAGATTCTTTCTGCCCAAATCTGACATAAGAAACTAGATTGGAGTCTAGAATAGAATAGAGTAGAACATGCTATAACATAATACCTAACCTAACATAACATAATATTAGTGATACTATAATTTTGAAATGGTGTTTATCAAGCTAGCAATAAGGACACTCTATTGAGTCAGAGAGATGAGAAACTTTAAGTGTTCTCATGTACAGTGATGGTAAAGTATATCACCTGCATACTCCAAGCAAGTAAGTTCGTTTGTTTAACAATGAAATACCAACAGTTTTCTTCCTTATAAATAAAATTTTCAGCATGTTTAGCATTCTAATGCAAAATGTAAATATCTAAGAAGCTATATGGGTAGTTTATTTAAACATAGAACTTTTAACTTCAGGAGTACTAGTCCCCAGAATTGTAATTGTTATCCCAGGATCGCATTTTATGAAATGCTGGTTCAGTGAAAAAAAAAAAATTGTATTTTTGTGGGATTTATTTATTTATTTATTTATTTATTTATTTATTTTTGCTTCTTGCCAAAATGTAGTTTAGAATTATTTAATTACTTTATCTACTGGTTCGTCAGTAATTAGTTGATAAAGAATTTCATAAGATAGGTTCCTTCCTTACTACTTACAGACAACAAATATGGAACAAAGTGTTATGTGGCTTCCGCCAGTGGAAATGTAGTCAGCTACAGTGAGACACCTCAGCAGGAGGTGCAAAGAAATCGCACAGAGCGATGCAAGTGAGGCAAAGGAAGAAGATTTTAGTCTGATCCTGACAGGCTATGTATTTTTGGGTAACCTTCCTGTTTGATGTGTGTTCTTCATTATAAAGTGGTGGTTGGTTGATGGTATCAGACAGGAAATGTGGATGATTCCCAACACTCAGCTCTCATATTCTAAGAACACTGAGTTTTTTCTCATTTATAGGCATCAGTGAAATTGTTATAAAATAATGTTAAATAATATCTAAATATGACAAACCAGAACTTGGGTGTTCAGATTCCAGGTCTAATGGTCTGAATTCACATCAAACTTACTTCTCTTTAAGTACAGTCAATCATTGCCAATTTAGTGATGTATACTTGAGCATAGTCATTATAGAATCATGTCTCATCACAGCACTTTGTGAATGTGCTTTGTGATGGAGTTAGCACATTAGTAAAAATTATTTTTTAATTGGTTAGTTTCCTCGTTATTAGTGAAAAGGACAACTATAATAGTAAAAATATTTTAAAAGTTACCTTGCATTTGGTTTTTGCTATCTGCCAGACCAAAACCATTTTATGTGAATTCTCCTTTTCCATCTTCACACTACCTAACAAGGCAGGTTCTTAAAGATCCCAATTTTATTTTGAGGCAACTGAGCCGTTCTCCAGAGCTCCAGTTGAGGACTGTTTTGAGTATCATGGACTTTGTTCACTCTTTAGCAGTGATTCTGAACGTAGGTGATTGTTTTCCTCAAGATACATGTGGCAATGTCTGAAGATATTTTTAGCTATCACAATATGCAGGGGGTTGCATTGGGGGTGGTGGTGGTGGTGTTACTGGCATCTAGTGGGTAGAGGCTAAGAATGCTACTACTAAGCATTCGAACATACACAACACAGCCCCCACAACAAAGAATTAGCTGGCCCAAAGTAACGTGAGAAACTGCTGTACAGACACTGAATGCAAATGACTATATTACAACTATGATCTTTTGCTAGAATTCATCTAAACAGGTCTATTTTTTTATCAATTTGTCTATAAAAGATGGATGTATCTCCTTAGCAAAGCTTTTGCCTTCTTTAAATTAATTAAAACCAGAGTACGTTTGCTTTATGTTGGTAATGAGAATACAAATGATAAATACAAACAAATGTTCTACATTACAATTCTGTGTTTAAAATGTTCTATTTTTTTTTTAAAAAAAAACAGGAATATACAATTGACATATTTTTTGCTCAAACGTGGTATGACAGACGTCTGAAATTTAACAGCACCATTAAAGTCCTCCGATTGAATAGCAACATGGTAGGGAAAATCTGGATTCCAGACACTTTCTTCAGAAACTCCAAGAAAGCTGATGCACACTGGATAACCACCCCTAATAGGATGCTGAGAATTTGGAATGATGGTCGAGTGCTCTACACTTTAAGGTATTCTTTTGAAAAAGAAAAAGAGTAATCTCTGGGAATAAAACAAAGATCACCGACACTCTCTTGAAACAAGAGGAATGAAAGAAATTTCAAACCTACATCAGGGTGTGCATGTTTGATCAAAACAGTATGTGGTAGTACAAAATTTGTATTTCTTTCTGTTTTCAATATGCTTTGCAAAGTCATAGGTAGAACTTATTTCTTTGACTAATGTAAGAACTCTTTTCTCACACGGACATGAAATGTCCCTTGACTTCATAAGGTTACCTGATCTTTGTGCCTGCCTTGGCTTTTGCATGTGTGTCCTGCTACTTTAAAATAAGGAGACTGAAACACAGTTACCATTGGAATCACCAGTTGTTATGCTTGGAAATGTCTCTGTTTCCAAGGAAACCATTGCTAAAGGAGAAATTTTGGTGTGGAGATCTCCTGTACCTCCTTTTCTTTTCTGCACAATAGCAAGTAACTACAATGAGTTCTATCTGCCAGCACCCACTCCCCACTACACTGATAGGCTATTTGACTTAATTTATTGGCTATTTTGGGAATAGACTTCTTTAGGGATAAGTTGAAGGAGGTATCTTTTATTTTCAGAACTTAAATATGAAATAACTTTTGGGAGATTTTCTACTTAAATTCCTGTATGCCATTATCTTAGCACTTTATTTTATCTATCTATCTATCTATCTATCTATCTATTTATTTATTTATTTACTTACTGATTTACTTATTTATTTATTATTTTAAAAATGTTTGTTTTTGAGAGAGTGCAAACGGGGCAGGGGCAGAGAGGGGGAACAGAGGATCTGAAGCCGACTCTGCCCTGACAGCAATGAGACCAATGTGGGGCTCAAACTCACAAACTGCAAGATCATGACCTGAGCTGAATTTGGACACTCAAGCTACTGAACCATTCAGGCGCCCCTTATACTTACATGCATTTAAAATGTTTTTATGTTGAGGTTTCAAATGGGTGAAAGTATATTATTAAACATCATAATAGGTAAGTAAATAAACTTAAGAACCAGACAGATCTGACTTTGGTTCTTAGCTCTATTTGACTATCAATATGAATTAGGGCAGCTCACCAGAATTTCTATGTATATGACTTAAGGGCAGCTATCTGGTTGCAGGGGTCTTGGTGCTAGAAGGTATATCTCAAAGCTTTATTAGTAAGTTTAATGTTTTTACTTGGTTACATTTTTATTTAGAGGAATTAGGTAGGAATTGATGGACATTATTGGAAATAAGGCACCACCACCCTCATGACACATTCCCCCACCCAAGATCAGTAACTAGGAAAAATGGCCACAATTACAAAAGAAATTCATTGCATATAGTTTGTATTCATCATGGGTTTCATTAAATGAGAGATAAGGTAATGATTGAAATTAGAATCTAGTGGAAATCAAAGTTTGATAAATCAGAGCTCAGTCTGGCTTTTGCAAAATTGAGTCACTCACACTATCTCAAGTCCCTTTATTGTCCTCATAACTATAGTCATTTTTCAACTTGTAGTAACTTGTAGAATCTCTATCCAATATTTAATTATGGAAGTCACTTCAAAAATCCCACTTGGAAGATTCAAAGTTTGAATGAGTTGTGAATCTATAGAGATGATTTTATTCTTGTAGCCAATCTATACGTTATGAATATTTGTGCACAGATTATATATGTGTGTATCTATTTTTGTATCTGCAATCTTTCTAAAGGTGTTTTCAATTTTAATAATTCCAGTTGAACTTGAAAATAATAAAATATCAAATTAATTATAATTTCACTTACAAATAAAACTAACCTTTTCTTTGGAAGAGCATATAATTTTTGAATGACAATGATTAAAACCTTCATGTTTAGAGACAAATAATCTTGGGTTCAAATCTCAACTGTGCTGCTAGTTTTGTGACTGAACAAGTTAAAGTACATTAAAGCGATAATAACATTTATTAAATGAGAGAAAAATTTATCATACCCAGTGTCACATAGATGATTAAAGGCTGAATAATTATTACGTATATTTTAAGATCAGTAGTTGCTCTATTATACCATAGAAAAATGAAATCTCCCCAATTAATAATTATGCTGAGTTATAAAATCTTTTAAAATAAATTAATATTTATAAAATAATACTTTTATTATTTCAAGATTATTCTATGTACTTTGTAAGAAATATAGCTAACAAATAAGAAATCTTAAAAATAATCAACCTACTGCCATTACAATTTTAGAGTATATTCCTACTTGTCCAAAGATGGTCAAAATATCTGGGACTCCATTAAACTTCTCCATCCTAGAGTCCTAGCCTATATCGAGATCCAGAAAATCTGTAACTTTAATAAACACCCCAGATGCAAACTAATTGAGGTTCACTGGCAAACATTTTTCAAACATATCTGTATATGTGTATTTAACATTTCTTGTTTGCTATTAAGTATTCTTCTACTCTGTAACATCCTGTCTAATGGCTTCATAGTGTTCCATTATAAGAATGCATAATACTCCATTGTGAAATATAAGTATGTTAAAACTCACATATAGTAATTTAAATCTAACAGCTACCAAGTACTTACAAACAGAAGGTTCTGCTTTAATTAGCAGATAAGATCTGAGAATTATCAGCATTCATTTACATGCAAACAGTAAATGAGCTTAAGTTCCTAAAACAATTTGTTCTGTTAAGTTAAATATATTCACCAAGCAATCTCATGTGTGCAATTAATTTGCCAAAAAAATTACGTGGTCATAAATTTTGGAAAAAATGGAATTGAAGCCAGTGAGATCCTATTGTTTGTTCTGTGAAAAGGAATGGACTACATTAAGTCTTAAGTCATTTTCTCCTGGACTTGGTGGGTTTCTTCAGGGAGAATCACCTTGAATTATCAATAGGAATATGAGATATATTCTCCAGGAACAAAGATTAAGAATAGTCATTAAAAATTGTATTCATGTACATTCTTAAAACTGTGTCTAAACTCTTTCTATTTGTGTTTCATATCCTTCTGTTTAGGTTGACAATTGATGCAGAGTGCCAATTGCAGTTGCACAATTTTCCAATGGACGAACATTCCTGCCCCTTGGAGTTTTCCAGCTGTAAGTAATCTCATTCTGTATTCTATATCCTCTCTCACCAACAGTTTCCTAATTGCAATGCCAACTAATTGGGATACTCCTAGAGAATGCAGAAACAAGCAATGTTGTTGACTTTGAAGACTTTGACAGTTACTTTCATCATAATACCAGCTTAACCCTATTAGAGTGATTCCTGCAAAAAAGGATCTATTTTATTAGAATTTACAAGTAGCTTTCACTGGGGCATAAATTTCTAATAAATTCGTAGTGGTTGCCTGGAGATACTTTTCTTTTCTTTTTTTTTAATTTGTGTTTATTTTTGAGAGAGAGAGAGTGCACATATAGGGGAGGGGTAGAGAAAGAGGGAAACACAGAATCCAAAGCAGGCTCCAGGCTCTGAGGTGTCAGCGCAGAACCCAATGTGGGGCTCAAACCCACAGGCCCCACATCATTACCTGACCTGAAGTCCAAGGCCTAACCTACTGAGCCACCCACACACCCCACCCAGAGACTTTTCTCAAGAAGGATTGTAAAGCCAGGCCTGAACTCAATGGAAAGGTATAATGGTAGGTTTTACATCCTTCTTCCTGGCTCCCACCTATTGGCTCAGAAGAAGAGAGTAGCAGCATCTTTGCTATTTATTTTCTCCCTTACCCAGCAGGAGGTACATAGATTTAACAGTGTCATCTGCTTATTTCAATTTCAGTATA
Organism: Panthera uncia; assembly: GCF_023721935.1. Lineage (NCBI taxonomy): Eukaryota > Metazoa > Chordata > Mammalia > Carnivora > Felidae > Panthera > Panthera uncia. The sequence continues at coordinate 100,509,110 of NW_026057577.1, read as the reverse complement.
TGCGTTAGAGATAGCAAAATTGAAAATTACCCACTTCATCTGGAGTTTGAATAATATCTAGAACTAGTTATCTACCAGTGAGTAAAAGACTAATTTTTGGTGTCTTTTGGGTCTAGTCCAAATCCCAACTCCATCACTATAGATTTGAGCAAATTATTAAATCTTGCAGTGAATCCACAATCTCAGGTGCCCAGCAGAGACTTTGAGATGTGCCCTCCCACAATATTGTTTTGTTGATGTAATATATGTAAAATGCTTGATATGCTACCTCACACACAATAGGATTCAGTAAAAAGCTCTATTATTTTTATTAATTATTATTATTATCAGGCAATAGACTATATAGCAAAATGATCTGTGATGATTCTAATACAAATTAAGCTTCATAGATAATTTCCTGTCTGAACCAAACCCAAGCTTCAGTGTCCCCCAGATGTTTGCCTCACTAATTGTTCAGGTCCACGTTAGGTTGCTCACCTCTTTCTTATTTTTGGTCTGACAACTATGCATACTAGGCAGAATGAAAAACTTATTATGAATTTTAAGTTTATATTTCTATAAGTAGAATTTCCCAGGCAGGGAGTGACAGAGACCCATACAAACCAACTAAATAATAATAGCTGTCCTTTCAAAAAGAAAAAAAAAAACAAACAATGATGAAAGCAGCAATCATCTGTTCATCATTACATAAATTCCAGAAGGAACTAGAGGAAAAATATCACTATGTATCATATCTATTTAGAAAAGTTCCCATTAAATTGGGGCACCTGGGTGGCTCAGTCAGTTAGGTGTCTGACTTTGGCTCAAGTCATGATCTCATGGGTTCATGAGTTTGAGTCCCACATCTGGCTCTGTGCTGACAGCTCAGAGCCTGGAGTCTGTTTCAGATTCTCCCTGTCTCTCTGCCCCTCTGCAACTCATGCTCTGCTTCTCTTTCTCTCAAAAATAAAATAAAACATTAAAAAATTAAAAAAAGAAAATTTCCCATTATAAATCTTATTTCATATGTTTTACTTTATCCAAGAATGGAATATTTTTAAGTAAAATCCTCCCCAAGCTTTAGGAGATGAGACTTCTTTTCTATTATTTTTTCAACTGGGACTACTCTTCTGAGTCAGATAAAATCTAGAGCTGGTGATTTCTGTGTCTTTAGGTCACTGATTGACACTTGTCTTCTGAACCCAAACACAACTTAATGTTTCTTACTGCTATCAAAAAAGTTAAATCATCAACATGTTCTCCATAGGGAGTTCCCTAACATTACTATTCTTTTTCTTGGTTCAACACATCCTGTCCCCTACCCCTTCTCCATACCAGTCTGGGGATCATGCTTTCTTTTTTCTTTCATCTTAGTTAATAAGCACACAACACACGCCTAGTTGGACCAAAAGAAAAGAAAAAGGGAACACGTTAGGGATCCTATTCCAGGTAGTCAATCAGCCTCCATAATTAAGACTTATATAGATTATTAGTTCATAAATAGTTGAGATGATGTCTAGTTTTATTTATCATCTATGTATCATTTATCTATCTATCATCTATCTATCTGTTTTTACTTGAGTTTATGCTTTTCTTTTAGATTTTATTTTTATGTGATCTCTACACACATGGGGCTTTAACTTCTAACCCTGAGATCAAGAGTTGCATGATCTAGTGACTGAACCAGCCAGGCACCCCTACAGAGTTTATTCTATAATTTACTTCATAATGTTTATCCACTCAACAATTATGCATTGGGCATCAGTTTCATGAAATACGTACTGCCATCATCTCCATAAACAAATACTTGAGGGAAAAAAAACAAAGAAATTTGTCTAGGGTATTATGGCTAGCAAATGGTACTGATAATCTCTACATAATCAGTGCAATACCTCTCTCATGAAGGCTTTCTGTTCTCTTGGCTGAACATAATTAACTTCCTCAGAATCTACATAGTGCTCATTGGCATCTTCCCCTTGGCATTTCTACTTACTACTTTTTTTTTTTAAGTTTATTTAGTTTGGGAGGGGAGGGGCAGAGAGAGTGGGAAAGAGAGAGAATGCCAACCTGGCTTCACACTGTCAGTACAGAACCCAATGTGGGCTCAAACTCATGAACCGGGTGATCATGACCTGAACCAAAATCAAGAGTTGGATGCTTAATGGACTGAGCCACCCAGGCGTCCCACTACTTACTACTGTTAATTGTAGATTTCTGCGTGTATTAAAATGAAGTCCCAACAAATTGAGAGAGAGAGAATAATGTAAATAGTTGAAGTTATTTTTCTCAGTCATCTTCCACTCTAAGGGCATACCCTGGAGAGGCATTTGAGTCTCTTCTTCCATTATTTTCTGTTTCTGCATGACTCTCAAAACCTTGCCTTGTTTACTCCTCATCATCATAAAATAATATCTTGCATATGTGCTATTTATCATATATTGGATACTTTTTATATCTTACCTCAGACAATGTAAAGCATGCGTATAGTATATACGAAACCATGTATAGCATATCTTCTATGCAAATTAAGTTATTTTCAAGGGTAATCTTGACCTTATGACTTTTTAACTTCTTGTTGGGATAAGATGTCAATGTATTTATTTCCTCTATTGTGATGCTCTTTAGTTCAAGATCCTTTTCTAACTTAAAACACCATTTCTCTCATACTTACCTCAGTGTCTTGTTCATGGAAGGTGGTTGCTACATACATTCATTTATAAATAATTTTAAATATGTGCTTTTCCATCTTATGGCAGATGGCTATCCACGTGAAGAAATTGTCTACCAATGGAAGCGTAGTTCTGTTGAAGTAGGTGACACAAGATCGTGGAGGCTTTATCAATTTTCATTTGTTGGACTGAGAAATACCACTGAAGTAGTGAAGACAACTTCTGGTAAGATGCTCTTGAAAGGAATTTTGAGTGACCCCTTCCAGAGTTAATATTCTGATATAAATAATTCACAGACTTTTCAATACCTGTCTACAAATGATATGTGGAACATTAAGTGAAGTGTTTTAATTTACCAGAGAAAATTATAATTGGTATTCTAGCATAATAGATAAATATAAATGGATTCTATCAGTTTGAAGCAAAATGGATTAAAATTGGATTAGTAACTTATTTGCTTAATTTCTTTAAGCAAAAATGACTAGCAATTATTTTAAAAGCAGACAATATTTATTAGGTGTAGGTGTAATGTTTCTTTTAGGAAATAAGTTTTATGGTATATTAAAATAGCAGCATTTAAAGTAATCACACAGGGAAAATTAACTTTCTGCAAATACAGAAATGTGATCATAATGGATATGGACTGATTCCGCATTCACTAATTTAATATTTTGAACTGGCTCTATCATGGATAAGGGACAAGCCTCGTTTCAAACCCCAACTGCATCAGTTACTAGCTATAGATATTGAGAAAATTACTGAATTTCTCAGGGATTAAATCTGCCAGATAACTAATGTGGACAAAAAACCTGTTTCACAGGCATACTGTGTGTATAAAGGAAAAAACAAAAAACAAAAAACAAAAAAACAAAAAAGAAGAGTGCTTAAATGATACCTGGAACTTAGCGAGCATTCAATAAATAGTAGCTTTTACTAATACAAGTGCGTGTGGGACCTAACATGGTCAGGAGCTCAGATTTCTTAAGAGAAACTCAAAATCTTTATTTTTACAACAAGTATCATGGATTTTAATGGCATTAATTGAATTTATTTGAAAACCCATGTGGTATAATTTAAACCTATTTCAGAGACCATATCTGTCTCCTGGGTGGCCAGTATAAACCCTCTGCAATGTTGAGTACATACTCCAAGCAAATTATTCCAGCTACTCCTTTTAAAATTAAGTGAGTTAGATATGTCCCAGTTTCAAATATAAATGATGGGTTCTCAGATTAATGTCTATTAAGACATGTATTTTGATATATATTCCTGTGAGTTGAACTGTTTTCTGTTGATTTATTTGCACAAACCTGAGTTTTTTTCCTGAAATTCATAGAATATACTTTTGTGTTGACTAATTTGGAATAAGGTCTTGGTCTGCTATACATAGAGAAGCAAGTTAAGGACCCATGCAAAAATAGAAATTTAAGATTATATCTTCGTAACCATCATTCTCCAAATCAAAGTACTATCTGGTCTTAACACTATTATCAACAGTGTTTGCAGATTTCTCCAACTCTCTTAATTTGCGAAAAGAATATAAAAGAAGGTCAAAGAAATGCTTGAGTATATTTTTGAAAAGTGGCCTTCTGTTCCCTTATTCACTGCAAATCCTGAACATCAAGTACTAGAACAGTCTTTTATTTGGTCCCTAAAAAAGATTTAGGATTGCCTTAGAACTGGCTTTCCATCTGTGAAAGGAAGAACATGTGTAAAAATAATTTCTAAGTCTGCATGCTTCCAGAATGAGAAATTGGGCATTAAATTGTGTTGTATATTCATATTTCTGTAATTGCTCCAGCACCCTAAAACAGAACCCCAAAACTGATGACTAGCCAGTCTTTTTAGTCATTTGAGCCCAGAGGGGCATTAAAACCAAATGGTGGTAAGGGAAGTGTTGGCTTTATATCATAGGGCCTAAATCATTCCCTCCCCAATATTTCATCTTGAGAATGATCTAGAGTATTTACTGTCTATTATGAGATATTTCCAGAAGAAAATGACCTACTTACTTAAAGCATGGCAAGAAATATTACCAAGGTGTCACGAAGCTATTAATCTTACTAGGGAAATCAAAGCAAGACTGCATTGATATCAGATTAGTTACTGAGTAGCATGATTTAATTGATTGCATCATTTGTGAATTTTAATACAGTGGTTAGCCTCCCTGTTGGTCTTGTTGTTCACTCCCTGCTCTTGTTGGTTTGTATTTTGTGTGCAGCGCCATCTTAGTTGTATTTGTGAAGAGAAAGGACTGAATGGAAACTTAACACCAATGCTGAGAGGCAGCCTGATTCTCATGACAGTTGATTTTGTAATGACTCGAAGTTTCTGCATGACCTTTTGTTTGATTTCTGATGCCATTCTTACCTTCAAAGCAGAGCTTTACAACTAGTTAATATCTACAAGGAAGTTATAAAAACAGCTTTCTTGGGAAATTATCAGATCAAATTTATACTCCTTTTAAATTTATACTCCTTTTAAATACATTATTACAATGTGATTTTCTCCTAGACTTACCATAAATGTATATGAGTTTAAGAAGCCTTGGTCAAAACTGGGTGAGAATATCGCCTAATATCTGACCTAGCTTACTGCAAGGCTTTCTAACCTTCATTCATTCAAGCCCACCTCTCATGACTTTATTATATTCAGGTGGTGACTATACTGCTGATTCCTTAGTATTTTTTTCTTTAAATTGATTCATTATTGTTTTTAGTAAAATGAATTTTTAAAAAGAAAGTTCATATTAGGGCCATAATGAAAAAGCAGAAGCATTTGACACAATAGAAGTTGATGCAAAAATACAATGAAAAGCAAACAAATGTTCTTAAATTTTAAGTGCATATATTAGTGTTCTGCAGACTGAGTATATTGAAAATGAGGGAAGGAAAGATATTTGAGAAATGGGAAATTGCAGCTGGCACCAAAGTAAAACATTTCATTGATGTAAACAGAAGAGTAGAAGGACCATTTCTCAGGAAAGAATCTTCTCACCATGTAATTCAATGTCATCAGTGACAACCTTTGCTCACACCACCTGAACCTTCTTAATTTCCCACCAGTCACATCTGTATCATACTTGAGAATAATATTGCCTTGGTGGTAGATGGATATGACTTGAAGAACATCTTTAGTTCACAGTCAATATATCAAAACAGATTCTGCATCCATGATTTTTCCTCCAAACCATGATGTCTTTATAATTGCTCTGCATCTGGGAATAGCACCATCATTGTCTCAGTGAGCCAGGCGTGAACAGTTAGAGTCATGTCTCTACCTCCCACCTCTAATGAATCACAAAGGCACTTATGCCTCTAAAGCATCTTGTGTAACTGTCCTCTTTTCTGTTGCCAATGCCCCTGTCCTAGTTCAGGATTTGTCTGTTCCCATCTGGACTGTGTTGGTAGCCTATTAAGTTATGTCCCTGCTGTCAGTCTCTCTCTTCCACAGTCTATCTTTTACACATTAATCATAAAAGCTAGCGCTTACTGAGCACTAACTACATGTACTGTAGCAAACTTTTAATCCAAACAACCTAGTTGAATTCTCATAGCCATGGTCCTATTTCCTACACATCACACCCAAGGTATCACTGTGGATGAGGAAACAGACTTCTAGAGGCTCATTTACTGCAGGGATCAGTTACAAAACCTGGGCTATGAGTTCAAGTGATTTGCTCCTAGACTTGTGGTCTTAATTATTATGCTATTTTATTCCCACTGTGGTCTAATGGATCTTCTGAAAACACAACTTTCACCATGTTTCAAGAATTTAGTAGGTCAATTAAGCACAAGCTTTTGTTCTCAGAAACTTTCCAACATTGTTTTCTATAATTTCCCACCTTGTGACAGAACTAATCCAACTATATTTTTCTGAATATAAATAGCCAATCCTATACACACACTGAATCTTAATTTTTCTTCTCTGAATGGCTTCGCAAATCCTTTCTACCTTCTTTATGACTTTAAGGCTTAAAAGCATAGCATCTCCTCAACGAGGTCTTTACTACCTTTCATCAAAACAACTTGGAGCAATTTTTAAATGTGTACTCTTGGAGTCAGGCAGCTCAAGTTTGAATGTTAACTTGTATAAATTATTTAATATATTTAAGCTCAGTATCACCAATATTTCAGGGTTGTTCTGAGGATTAAGTAATACACTCAATTAAAAATGCTTAAAACTTTCTCTGACACACAGAAAAGACTCTGTAATAGAAGACATTCTTATTAATAATTATCATCATCGTCATCATTCCATTAGCTCTCCCTCAGAGCATTTTCACCCACTTTATGAAGACATAATTTCTGCTTTGTGTTGCTTAAGGCACTTTTTTCCCTACTAATTTTATTTATTTATTTATTTATTTATTTATTTATTTATTTAGATTTAAATTCTAGTTAGTTAACATACAGTGGCAATATTGGTTTCAGGAGTTAGAATTCAGTGATTCATCACTTACATACAACACCCAGTGCTCACCACAAGTGCCCTTTTTGATACCCCTCAGTCATCTGGCCCCTCCCCCACCCCCTCTGTCTCATGGTTTGTTTCCCTCTCTTCTTTTCCCCCCTCCCCTTCCCATGTGTTCATCTGTTTTGTTTCTTAAATTCCACATCTGGGTGAAATCATATGGTATTTGTCTTTCTCTGAGTGGCTTTTCTCGCTTAGCATAATACACTCTAGCTCCATCTCCATCAGTGCAAATGGCAAGATTTCATTATTTTGGATGGCTGAGTAATATCCCATTGTGTGTGTGTGTGTGTGTGTGTGTGTGTGTGTATATATATATATATATATATATACACATATACACAACATCTTCTTTATTCATCCATCAGTCAATGGACATTTGGGCTCTCTCCATAGTTTGGCTATTGTTCATAATGCTGCTATAAACATTGGGGTTCATGTACCCCCTTTGAGTCTGTTTTTTTTAATCCTTTGAGTAAATACCTAATAGTGCAATTGCTGGATCATAGGGCTTAGGCACTTTTTATTTACCCCTTTCTGCCCCCTCATTCCAATAAATCACAAATTTCACAAAATTCACTTCTTTTAATCATCTTTGTACCCATGATGTTATTAGTATAGTGGCTTGCCTAGAGTTGTTGATGAGTAGCAATTGTAGAATTGATTGTTTATGACAATTATATTGATAAACCTGCAAAATTTCTCTCAATTTAATAAGCAGTGCAGAATTCTATTATGTATATTCTCATTACTCATTGTTTACTCTGAAGTAGAAGACTTTGTTCTTTCTGGTCATGTTGCCATTACCAGTTCACCAAATTATCTACATGATTTTTAGTATCAGGCAGAACTTTTTTCCTTCATGTTCTTATCCTGATGTGTGGGCTACAAAAGTGGGCAAATAAGTTTCTTAGGAGAATCTGTGATCCAAGTGCCATCATTCTGAATCACAAAGAATGTATCACATTCTTCCCATGTTAGAATACCATGAAAGCTTCCATATTTTCTTTAGGATGCAAACTTCAGTGTTTCATGAAAATCCTCATAAATTTTTTGGTGAACCCATGAACATTAGATATTATTTACTTTTTTGTCTTTAATTCACCATTTTGGTTAGGATTCCATGTGCTTATTGTATTTTCCTAATTTCTATTATAAGAAATACATAAATATTAAAATAAAAAGTCCCTGTATCACTAAGTTTACCTTACTTTCCAACAGTACCGGTCAGACTACAATTTTAGAAATACCAGCTCTGTGGATAGAGTCCATGTTCATTGCTTCATTTCTAAAATATTTAAAATTTACCCTATACTTTCAAAGCTTGACCACTATTCTTCCCCCATACCCTTAACCCCCTGAGGTGTTCTGTATAGGTAGTACGTACTTCATGTCTTTGTGTCCTATATTCCTTATTTAATACCAAGCTCAAATCCAACCTTCTCTACCTGTATCAGCCTATATGTATTGGTCAAATAATTATCCAAGTAGAAAAAAAAAAAGAAAAGCTCCCACCTTCCACGATGTGTTTTAATTTAGATGTCTTTGGCAAACCAGGGAGACACTTTTGAAAACTTTACTCATAATGGAGGTGAACTATTTTAAGGGAAAGAAAAGGGGGAAAAAAGATACAAGTTAACAGTATTTTTTTTTCTGAAGAGGTTGAAATAAACAAAAAAATTCAGAAACCTAGTTGGTAGGAGAGAAACAACTGTGCATTCATCTCACAGTCTCCTGTGACTTTGGGTCACAGTAAGCTGTGAGTTCATTTTAGTCAAAAATATACTTTCAAACTAGTTGAAGAAATGTAATGTCTTAAAATAAATCCATGGAAAACTTCATAGTAATTGAGTTTTATTTTATTTTTAAGCTTTGATTTAGAAAAAAAAATTAAGTTTGGTTTCAATAGAAGAAAACATAAGAATAACGTAAAGAGAGCTGGGCCAGGAATAGCCATCTCTGGGATGAAAGTTCCTTGCTTATAATAAGATGAATGCATTTTACTAGATGCTTCTTTGAAATCCTTGTTCTTAGACCTATCCAAAACCTCTGACGTCACCACAGTTACACTATAGATCTCCTAATGTAGGAATGCCTTTTTGTTTATAAATTAAGTTTTCCTAGAATGTTCTCCATCAAGTTTTCAATAGGTTTTCAAAGCAAGTCAAATGCAGAAACAAACTCCTTTAGATTTTTAATTTAAGGGGAATAACAGTCCCATGCATGTATTTGTTTTTAGTGACATATGATGGTATATATGTTAACCCAAAATTTTATGTTTTTCTTTCTTTCAGTTGTAACCCTGCAGTATTTATATATTACATTTTAAAAAGTTCCACATCCGAATTTTAAATTCCAAGGTTGCTCTGACCTTGCCTAGTGGGGAGACAGGGCTTGAGAGATAGAGAGAGGTTGCATAGGAAGTCATATGAAATCTAAGGAAAATTGTTTGGCTTCAAGGTGATACACTTTATTTATGCTTACATTCCACTGGCAAGAATATTGTATGTTCCCGTGATGATGAAATGAGTCTGGGAAATGTAGCTCAGTTGTGTGCTAAGAAGGAACAATGGGTTTTATGGTTTCTAGCATCTGTGCAACATGGTGTGCTATCATATTATTTCTCACAACAAGCCTCTAAGAAATACATTTTTTTGCTATTTGACACATGAAACAACTTAAGTTTAGAGGGGCTAAATAATTTATTCAAGGATATTCAATAAAGCAGAGTTATTTATCCAGATACCAAATTTTTATCCCATTGCCTCTCATAAATATATTAGGCAAAGAGACGAATTAATTAAAAGAAAAAGTTAATTCTTAAGCTTGAAAATAGGTAATATTACACAAGCAATGCAATGAAGTCATACAATAGCCCTATATATATGCATCAAAAAAATGTTAACTTATAAGAATAGGAATTATATTTGTATATAGCAATAACAAGTGAGAAACAATTTAGCAATGATAGCCTTTCATTTTTCAGAAGCATGTTTACTGCCTATGAGCTAATACTATTCACTTGCTTAGTGGACCAATTGGTCACTATCTAAATATGGTTTTAATTAAGAGACTGTCAGATCCAGTGTATTTGCTATTTGTTCTTATAAGAAAGGAAACCTAATAAAGGGTTTGTATGACTACTATTTACAGTAATTTTGGGGATTAATACTTTATTGTGACAGTCTGTGAGAACTAACCAGGTCAAGACATTAATTTTTATCCAAGTCTTTGGTGTTTCCTAATTCAATCGAAAATCCTACTTTGCCATATTTAAAAGACACATTCATCCATGTGACTGATATGACTACTAGAGCCCTCCTGTCGAGCTGCTGCCCCAAATAAATGTAAAATATTAAATAAGTATGAAAATATAAAATGGGAGATATACTGAGTCTACAGACATCATGCTCTCCACACAAACTCATTAATGATTCCTTTCACTCTGTTGGATGCAATTGACTAATTTCCTCTTCTTATTTTTGCACTTTCAGAAAATAATGCTATTCAAGCATTATAGATATGCAAATTTAAGCATATCAGAGACTGAAAAGGGAAGCAAACAGCAATGAGGAAATTTTTTTTAATATTTCACTTTTTTTTTCCCAAAAAGAGTTTATTAAGAAGGTCACAACACATTGCAGTGCTAAACAGCTCAGAAAAGAATTTGCTGGACATATAAGCAGTGGCTGACCAGAATTTGTTTACCATGTTCACCTACCTCTCATGTAATCTATCTAATTCAGAAAAGCAAGAACAGTCTATTCCCGAAGGGCAGAAATAGGTCAGAAAGTGAAAGGAAAAGATAATTGACAAATATCTTAAACATGACTAAATTATTTTTTTTATATATCGATATCTCCACTGTTTAAGAAATTGACAGTGCTTCTCATTAACAGGTGAGTCACATCATAAATGTTTGATTTTTCATATTTCTCTTCCAATTTATCTTCCCCAAAATTAGCTTTTCCTTGCTATGAATTATCTATCAGAATAATGACAAAAAGAATACTAAAAATAGCATTTTCTTAAAATTACAGTTGTTCTTCCATCCCCAACACCAATTGAATTGATTTGCCCTTAAATGCTTCTCTATCAGCTCTATAAGAACATTGAAGTACAATAAATAAGTGGCTTTGTTTAGAAGATAAAGCTTCAGTCAAGAACGCTGAGTTTACTGGAATAGTTTCCAAACATGATTTCTAGTATGTTTAGGCTCACATGACTTAAAGCACTAAGCACCTGGAATTTCATTGGTAAGTGTTGAAGAGCTACATAACATATAAGACAATGTGTAATTCATGAGCTGTGTAATAGCTCCTTGTTAACCAGACAGTGCAATCATGGACATCAATTATAACCACCTAATGATTATACTTTCTTAGCTAGTGATTTCTTGCTCGCAGTATCAGTACTGAGAGTGGAAAGAGATGGATAGAGAAAGGTAAAATTTTAGGGCTAAATCTTGAAGATCAAGCCCAATTGTAATTTTACTTACAGGGAAATTACTCCAAAGAGGTAGAGTCATTGGTTGTAACTTGGTAGCCACTTGTCCAACTCCAGCTTAGAGCATGAATCATTAGACATGGATGAGTTTCATTTAATTTTAGTCAGTATTGAACAATTGAAAATTTTCATGTGAAAATCTTGAACATATTTACATCTTAAACATCTGGGTCTTCATTTTCATCTGAACATGATTGAGTAGAGTTGGATTGTGACATTTCTGAAAAGGTGAGGTGCATCATTACCAGTTTACCAAAGTCCCTGTTGTATTTTTGGGGCTTTGGGTCTTTTTTCTGTTACTGTTTCCTTATTTTGAAAACTAAGTGCATCTGTATCTCTGTGGAAAACTGGGGAAAATGAAAGATAATCCCCAAATGAGCACTTATGTATGCCTGGAAATGAAGTTTTTGTTTGTTTGTTTGTTTGTTGCTGTTGTTTTTACTTTTAATAGGCAAAAAGAAATGAACATGGAAACTATTATTCAGCCAATGTTTACTTGAGAATAGACAGTGATTTGCAGGGAAGTGCCAGAACCTATCCAATCTACATTTCACTTGCTTTTTTATATTCTACAGCTGGATTTGTCATAAATATATAGTATATGCAGTGCAAATAAATTTTAAGTTTATTTAGTTTATCTCTATAATCCACTTTCCTGGCAGATGGATTTTAAATAAAATCCTGGGTGGCTCAGTTGGTTAAGTGTCTGACTTTTGAATTCAGCTCAGGTCGTGATCTTGTGGCTCGTAGGATAAAGCTCCACATTGGACTCTTCTCTGACAGTGTAGAGCCTGTTTGTGCACTCTGAACACACACACTCTCTCTCTCTTTCTCTCTCAAAAATAAATAAATAAACTTAAATATATTTGTATATAAATAAACATAAAGTGGTGCAGTTACATAGATGGACATCTGTGCATCTAGTCTTGTCTGTATTTGTCTTTTTCAGCTCACATCTAAGCAGATAAAAGCTTGGTTGCGATTTTCCTGAACATTACTGAGTAGCAGCCTTGCATAGCCAATTGACACTTTTTCCTGTTGTACTTTCTTGAAGATTGATACAATTATTGTTCTGCAATAAAGCTCTGTTCTTTATTATCCCAGATGAAATGAGACAGCTGGATATAGAGCAAAAAAAAAACAAAAACAAAAACAAAAAAAACCTGATTCCTATGTAAGAGTTGTCTTTGAGGTTGTACTATCATATTGTTGAATGACCTTGAACAGTCATATTTTGTTTTGGCCCTCAATTTCTCTGTCTCAAAAAAACAAACAAACAAACAAAAAACCCAGACTATATTGAATTTGAAGCTTCTTTCACCTCTAAGATGCTGTGTTATATTTCCTGATATTTGGCAGTTTTGTTATAAAGCAATCTTCTGGTGGGCATTTATGTCCCCACAAGTCCCTAGTATAAACTTCCTAATGTTTTCTTATTCCATGAAACTTAGAAATTAACAGATCTATTTTATCTATCATGTATAGAGAACTTCAGTGGTAACCATAGGGGCAAGAGGCCCAGAGTGTTGCCATCGAGATGGTTGGTAAGTTAGTTTAGGTCTGAAAAAATGAATTTGGCATGGGAAAAATAGGCCCACAGTGGGTGTGGGGAGAGAGGGTGGATGTGAACTACCTTTATTCTGAATGAGAAATTAGGAGAGGGCAAAGGTAAGACAGTGGCTTTGGCATGGCTTTCAGAGAGGAGAAAGAAGAGACACTTGGTATCCTACAACAAAAAGAACACTTGCCCTCAAGTGTGCATAGTATGACCATAATATATTATTTTTAAGAGCTTAATTGTATAAATTTGGCTAATGGATATTGTGGTGAGAATTGGTGATCCCTTAAAATAGTATTGATCTACTACTTCTAAAATAATATGATGTACTAGCATTTGTAAGCTCTCTCTATATAAATCACCTCATTAACTTTTCACAGTATTTCTATAATGTGATGTTCATTTTCCAGGTGAGATGATTATGTATAACCAATCTTGTAGAAAAGTATCCAATGAGGACAAAGACCTTGTCCAAATCATAGAGTAGGTCACTAAACAGACAGCTTCCTGTCCAGCTTTCATCTGTGCATCTGTGTATGGCAGAATTGGACTATATTGGTCAGTTTAAGCTAGATTATGCTATGGTAGCAATAGCCCTCAAATATCAGTGATTTAAAGCTGAAAAAAAATATATTCCATTCTTTGGCATACTATTCTATTGGCTGAGGGGGCAATAGAAGAATAAAATGATTCTTAAACTTCCTGCTTTGATAAACATAAGTGATTTGGCTCATATTCTTTTGCCAAAGCAAGTCACATAGTCAAGCCTGTTGCCCATGGGGTAGAATGCATGCTTCTCTTACACAAAGGGTCACTGGGCAAGGCCTTTGTAGGGAAAGACTTGGTAGAAAGAGATAACAAATATTTGGACTGCCAAGTCATAACCAAAATTTACCATTATTATAATCCTTTCTGCTGTACATGGCCCATCGCCTGGCCAGGTGAGCAGGTGTAGCTTGAGATGATATGGCAGGGAAAAAACCCACTAGCAAGGGGGAGGAATGATGAACTCTCAAAGAAAATAGAAACCAGTTTTTAAAATGTCTCTGATTCTGAGAATTATTCTCTTTAAAAGAGACTGTTTTGGTCAAGCTTGCTTATTTTGTCAATGACCCAGCCATGATTTCCTATTTATGTAAAATTGGCTTCAGAAAGAGCAGATGAAAAGATACAATATTAACATGGAAATGATTGTAGGGTGATATGAACTGTCACATTTTATAAACATGGGCAGGATTTTCCCTGCTATACTTCTGGGACAGCTTTATTAATTACATTGAAAAACAAGTCCGTAAATATTGGTCCCATACTAAATCAAATTTTACAGATATTAGGCAGTGTAACTTCTAAGAAACAATAAACTAGCATCATCCTCTTGTCACTAGGAGGAAGTAATTGAACATGATTTAATAAAGAATGGTCACAAAATAATGAAAAGGTCAGGCTGTCTTGATTGCTGTTATTTTGTCATGATAAAAAATCTGTAGTAGTCTTGTATAAGAAAAAAGTATAAATACAGTAGTTTCAAGTAAAATTGGAATCATTTTATTTAATCTTAACAATAAAGCTATAATTTTAACACTTTCCTTTACAAACATTCTTAAAATTAATTCTGTCCCTCTATTCTATAGGTGAAGCACATGAAGTATAGGATAACAATAATTAAAACATTTTTGCGTGGCTAGTTATCAGTACAATTACAACTAATCAACAAGAATCTGTGTCCCCAAGTCACTGTTCCCTGGCCATTTATCTAAAATGAAGCTAATATAAAATGGAATTTTCATTTCACTGGCTGACGCCAAATAAGTGAGTAATAGGAGATATTTTGGTCCTAAAGATCTGCTCCTATTAATCTACGCACAGATGAGTAGTGTTGATAATGAGGGGGTGGTAGTGGTGATGAGGATGATGATGAGAATGTTCAAGCCAGGTTTTATTGGGCATTTCCTGTATGCCAGGCTCAGTGCTAAGGATTTTACAAGGTTTATTAAATATATACCTGCAACAGCTTTAGAAGGCTGACCTTATTTTCATTTCTATGATCACGTAGCTAGGAAGTGGCAGAGACAGGGTTTGAACTTGTGCTCTGAGACTGACCCATAGCATTTTTTGGGGGGGGGTCTCATTTGTAGAAAATAGCAATTTCCTTTTTATTAAGGAAAAAAGCTATTCACATCAACAGGTGTGTGTGTGTGTGTGTGTGTGTGTGTGTGTGTAGTATACAATAAAGGGCACATGCTTTCAAGGTACCTCATGCCCCGGCATACCATAACAACCTAATATGTTCCACTATTCAAGTTGATGGCAACGTTTAGAATGTTGATAATTGGATATATCAAATTAGAGTCAGTTTTTCTTTACAAAGATAGGAATGAGGAAGTAACAGGAGCATCTTGAACAAGGCTAGTTAAAATGCTTTCTATTACTAGAAGTATTTTCTATGACTCAAAACTCTATACAAAATGACATGTATACTATATTAGTAAAACATGACTTTAAGTAAAAGTTGAAAGGAAAGAATACTTGGCTAAGGGTGATATGAGCTCGCCTTAAGTCCTAGCTGACTTTATTAATAGGTTTATATATCCGATCAAGTCATTTAACCTGTCAGACCTCACTTTGTTTATCTGTAAAATGGAAGAATTATAATTGCCCTACAAGAGTTGGTATGAGTATCTGAAAATGCCTAGAAAATTGTGAATAGCTTCGGAAATAGAGGACAACATGATCATAATATAATTGTATTTTCCCCTCTTTCTCATTCCTTTCCCTAACCTTTGAAATTCACATATTTCTGCATGATGATTTCAGGCATATTTAATGACTGAGAAAAGAAAAGTGATTTATAATTTATTGAAAGGTCATAGAAGATAGTTATTGATGCAATGATTCACTTCTGCTTGCTTTTGTAACCTTAAATTTAGACTAAAAAAAGAAAGAAGGCTGAATTTTGTCCAAAAAGGGCAGATGTGTGTGTGGGAGTGCTCTTTTAATAGCTGTCCCATAAAGTGACTTTGGAAAGATTTAGGAAATGGATGTTAAGTGGACTTGTTGATTTGATTGGCCATGACCAGATTGGGGTCTCTAACACACACACACACACACACACACACACTCAAACTCACACACAAACACACGCACGCTAAATGTGTCAGAGAAATTCATTATTTTCCATTCCACAGTACCAGTAATATTCAATGCTGCAGTTATGTAATAAAGACAAAAACATGTAAGTCAAAGAGACTCCAGAATTGCCTACTCAAAGTGTCCTTATTTCTCATATTAAAAAGAAAGTCCATGGAAGTGACATGGCCAGCCTAAGGTCTCCCAACTAGTTTCATAGGAAATGAAGCATCTAATAATTGGCTTCCAGATTTCATTCCAACAGACTCTCTCAAGTCTCTCTGTTAAGTTCTATAACTCAAATGTTTATGGGAAGGTCCTTTCCCATGTATCAGATATTGTGGTAAAATAAAATGAAGAAAAATAAAAACCAAAGAGAAAGAATGACTGAGTTAAGAAGATGACCTATTTCTATTTCTATGTTGGCAGAAGATGTTGCATTCAGTGCTGTCTGAGAAATAAGTCATATGTGGCTTAGCAGTGCTGATAGCATAAGTCTACATTATTAGTTAGAATCTTATGGAGTGGTGACAGAAAAACTAGAATAAGAGTTTTAAAACCCAGGTTCCACTCACAGTCTGCATCTAACTTGCTGCATTACCTTGATCAAATCCTTTTATCCCTTTGTGTTTTAGTTTCTGTCAGTAAGATGTGCATGGCATTAGCGGGAGTCCTTTCTCATAGAGGTGTGGGGAGAATCAAATGAGATAATGGATGTGAAAATGCTTTATAACATGTTGGGAGTGCAGCACATATCCAAAGCATCATTGTCATCACTTTAACAATTACCTATAAGGCTTCCTCTAGATCTGAAGTTCCAGAGTCATGTCATAAAGCTAAGGCCTAAAGATGTATATATCTTTGTGCCAGTAAGGAAGCTGAGAAATGAAAAACAAAACAAAACAAAACAAAACAAACCCGAATCATTGAATCATTGATCTCAGCCCCAGATGGGGTAAGGCTGGGAGTGTGACTCAATTCTTGCCTTTCAGTCCTGGGTCCCTGGGATCAGATTTTGTCATCAGGACTTGATGAGGATGACAAGCTGGTCAAAATCAAGGGTATTATTAAAGCAACAGGTTGTTTTGTTTTGTTTTTGTTTTTGTTTTTGCTACTCTCTGGGGGAACCTGATATTAAAAGATCAAGGCTAAATGTACAAATGAAAGGAAAATGAAAGTTATACTCAGTGGAAGGCACAGGAAAATGGAATTTGGATTAATGCATTTTCACCTAAAGTCAATAAAAGCCTGCTCGTTTGACAATCTTTAAGTCATTGTGGGTTTGTGAGAGAGTCAAGCAGGCTAAACTCAATGCTTTCACTTTTCTTGAGATCAAAAGTTAAACTTTTATTTATTTGTTTGTTTGTTTATTTAAAATTTTTTTTTAAGAAAGAGTGGGGAGGGGCAGGGGAGAGAGAGAGAGAAAGAGAGAGAGAGAGAGAGAGAGAGAGAGAGAGAGAGAGAATGAGAATGAGAAGCTTAAGCAGTCTCCATGCCCAGTGCAGATCCAGATGCAGGGCTTGATGTCACCATCCTAGGATCATGACCTGAGCCAAAATCAAGAGTTAGATACAACTGACTGAGCCACCCAGGAGCCCCAAAAGTTAGACTCTTATATGGAGAATATAGGATGGGAAACATTTTGCAATTAAAATTCATGTAGGGATTTAGAAACATATTTTAAGAAAATTATCTTTTCCTTTCAAAATATTCAATGTGTTCTCATGATTGCAAGTGTGGGTGCAAGAATAAGGACAAGAGTCAGCATTAGTGCCAGTCTCCATTCTGTCTGGGACTAAGAAAAAGAGATGCTTATTTCTTCTTAAGAACGAGTATCCTCACTGAACATTTCTTTAGGAATAAATGCTGCTTAATTTAAGACATCACAGTTATTCAGTGGGACAATTAATAACATGATTTATTTATTGAAAACATACTATGTACAACAAACTGCCCCTGGTAATTTCTATAAAACTTCTTTCTTAATCCCCATAAAAACCTCCAAGTAGATATGATCAACTACCCTCCTTTCAGAGATAAGAGAACTGTAACTCAAGGAAATTAGGTAACTTGTCCAAGCCCTCCCAAGCAGTAAGAGAAATAGAGGATTTGAAATCAGATTGAACAGGTCACATATCCCAGGTTCTTAAACATTCTACTTAGTAGAATTCCTTAGGAGGATGTTTTTGGTGAGGGACAGGGGATGAAGAGGAAGAGGGAAAATAATTCTGTAGTTAAAATTTACTTGAGAAATCACTGGAAATTGAGACCAGCATGGCCAGAACACTTGCTAGAGATGTTAGTAGATTTTGCCAAAGGCAGGTTCAACATTGTGCTTCATTTCTCTCTGGTATTCCCTCACCCTCTGTTAAATAATTAAAAGAAAAAATGGTCAAGGTCACCTGCCATGTCCCTGAATGGGTCAGCTTTTTTATTTCTTAAATGCTATGTACTGGTGAATTTCACCAACTCTAAGAATAGTCAGAAAGTCAGTGTAGATGAGGGATTCATGAAAATTAGTGGGTAAACCCGCTCAAAACATACTGCATAGAAAGATGGTTTCTCCACTCTTTTGTTTTAACTGGCCCAGGATTTTCAATCCTTTACGGAAACTGTACCTTTTTAGGAAATGTTTAAAAAATCTAAAAAAGATTTTTTTTTGCTATTGGAATGATTGATCCCTACTACCAGTGTTATTTAATTCTTCACCGCATGCAGTGGGTAAATTAGTACAGCCACTTAAAAATTTTTTTAATCTTTATTTTTGAGAGAGAGAGAGAGAGATGGAGCGTGAGCAGAGGAGAGGCAGAGAGAGAGGGAGACACAGAAACCGAAGCAGGCTCCAGGTTCTGAGCTGTCAGCACAGCTGATGGAGGGCTCAAACTCACAAAAGTGAGTTCATGACCTGAGCCGAAGTTGGATGCTTAACCGACTGAGCCACCCAGGCGCCCCAGTACAGCCCCTTTACAGATGGAAAAATCGATGCTCAGAAAGGATAAGTACCTTACCCAAGGTCATACAGCTAGTGAGCAGAAGAGCTGGGATTCAGACTCAGTTGAGACCACAAAGCCTCCCTCTGTATATCTATGCAATGCTGCTGAACTCTACCAAGAGTGGCTGAAAGCTCTGACCTCTTTGAGGTCACCTAAGCTCCGTTTATTGCTTATTTATGCAGGACCTCCTATGTTCTAAGCATCATTAATAGGGTTCAAGACAATAAATTAACCATAGTCCTTGCCCTTGAGCAGCCCACAGTCCAATGGATTGACAATGACCTGCATCTAACTGAATTTTAAATAACTTTTACATGAATCTCTATGTGACAAGACTGATGAAGTATCACACACAAAAACCCATACTTTTCACTAAACCAGAGCATGTTAATGCATACATGCTTCAATAGCATGCCATCCTCACTCTTTTTTCCCCCTGAATGAAGAAACTATTGTTCTAAAAACATCTCAAGTTCTTAAAATACATTAGTATACATTTGCAACATAATTTGAAAGTACAAGTATGCTCATTATCTTGTTTAAGAGACATTGTAGTTCTTAATTGTGACTGCTCTAGGGGCTTCATTTAGTGAGTTGCCTACTTCCATCCACCCCTCATTCTGGCAGTTGGGATGCTTGCCCCTGTACCTATGATGCTCAATGCCTCCCAGACAGAAGCTGGTGGGAGAGGTGTCTGCAGAAACCAACTGCCAGTCCAGCACTCTGAGAACCAATTTGGGGAGCATTTGCTAACATACCAGCCAGTATGGCATTTCTATACCTATGCTGGCTTAATGATGAGTAAAATTCTGAACGTTTTCTAGTTGATTTCCCTTTCATTCAATTTTTGGCCCATGTAAGTACCAGGCATGAGCCTTGTGTCCAGAAAAATCTGATCTGTCTGTAGTTCCAGATTTGATAGTCATTTAATGTTTC
This sequence comes from Panthera uncia, assembly GCF_023721935.1. Taxonomy (NCBI): domain Eukaryota; kingdom Metazoa; phylum Chordata; class Mammalia; order Carnivora; family Felidae; genus Panthera; species Panthera uncia. Next base: position 100,488,870 of record NW_026057577.1, on the reverse strand, counting down.
ATCCAACCTTTCAATCCATGCTCAGTCCCTCAGGAATCCATTTTGTAATAGGTCATAGCAAGAAGGGTATCAGGAGGAAAAAAAAAAAAGAGTACCAAGTTCTCTTTGAGACCTATAGCTCTAGCATTGCAATTTCATGTCTAAACATGACATTATATCTACTAGAATTCTCTGTATAGTGGTGATAGTGGGAAATTACAGTCAGCACTCCAGCCTGTAGGTTTGAAAGGAGAGTACATTGACCTTCTTCAGAAAATTAATCCAGACATGGCAAAGATACAGGGAAACTCTTGTTCTCTTTGTAGTATGATAGGAATGTAACAAAAGGTATGGCTTCTTTCTTACTACAACATCCGACCAAAGTGACTAAGAGCTATGTGGTGATGTGGGAGTCTCAATGGTCAAATAATACTGTAAAGATTCTAATATTTCAAAAGGCAGGCATCTAGGAAGACACTGATTTAACTTAGAATTATTAACTTCCAGCTGGCCCTGGTTCTTTAAACAAGCATTGGGAAAATATGGGTTCAATAGTAGGAAAAGTTGAGGTTTAAACCACAAACCCACAACTGGTCAGTTTAGTGAGTCACTCATGTGGTCTATTTTAAATGGCCATTTCTTTGTAAAATGGAAAAAACAGTATTTACTTCAAAGTTTAGTTGGATTAAATGGATAATATACAGGGCAAAATATAGTTTGGTGTTTTGTATTTTATTTAACAGAACACTATCTTCAATCCATTCTAGAATTGGATTATTTTCTTAGGAAAATATCTACAGATAAGAAATCAGGATACACTTATGAGCATTATCATACACAGCTCAAGTGCAAGTTTCTACCCCAAGGAAGTGAAACTGTTGAGCAATTTATGAGTAACCTCTGTGAGTGTCAGTGACAACATGAAAGGTGGAGTGGAGGTGAGTGTGGGCTAAAGAGGAATAAAACTGTTTATCCAACTGGTCATTTGTAAACTCTGTTGAAAGCAATAGCATGAATGATAAAATATAAATGTATAAGCTAAGAAATAGAAGACAGGAATCTTGTAAAAGAAATTCTGAAGGGTCCAATTTCAAAAGTTGCTCATTTGTGTCTTTGTCTTAACATTCTTAATCACTTTATGTACATATATTGAATTCTTAGACTTCAAGCCCAATCTGTTCATTAGAAATGGAGAAGTTGAGGCCTAATGAACACTGGGTTAAATTGTGACAGAGCTAGGGTTAAAACACCATGCTTTTATTGTTGTATCTAGTGTTTTATTCACTACAGGAACCACATCACTTGATGATACCTGCACCATAAATGTACAGACTTAAAATATTTTATGAGTTTATTCTTTGCTTTCCCATCTGCAGTTCATGATCTTATATTTTAAGCCTCATTTCCAGTAGTGGCATTACAGGCCCCACCAATGAAACTGAGAAAAAATCCTGAAATTTTATTATGGGGTCTGTGAAATTCCATGAGATGGAAATGACCTGTTAATGACTGACATTTTATTATCTCTTAAAATATAAATCATATAAGCCAAATAACAATTAAATAGATATTTCTAGACAACATATACCACCTAAAACTTTGCTTACTATGGCTTTTACACCTGCAACAATATTCTGCTTTTTTATGAATGCTTTTTATTGAAGTATAGTTGACATAAAATATTAGTTTTAGGCGTATAACACAGTGATTTGACAATTATATACATTATGAAATACTCACCATATGAAGTGTAGTTACCATCCATCACCATGTTAAATTATTACAATATTATTAACTATATACCCTATGCTGTACTTTTCATCCCTGTGGCTTATTTATTCTATAACTAGAAGTTTATGCCTCTTAATCCCCTTCACCTGTTTTGCCCATCCTCCCACAATCACCAGTTTGTTCTCTGTATTTATGAGTCTATTTCTGTTTTTTGTTCACTTTTAAACATTTATTTATTGAAAGAGAGAGAGAGAGAGGAGGGGTAGAGAGAGAGGGAGAGAGGGAATCCCAAATATGCTTCGTGCTGTCAGCACAGAACCCAATGCGGGGCTTGATCTCATGAACTGTAAGATCATGACCTAAGCCAGAGTCAAGAGTTGGACACTTAACCAACTGAGCCACCCAGATGCCCCTGTTTTGTTTTTTATATTGCATATATAGCAAAATATTATGGTATTTGTTTGGCTTGTTTCACTTAGTATAATGCCTTCTAGGTCCATCCATGTTTTTGTGAATGGCAAGATTTTATTCTTCTTATGGATGAGTAATATTCCACCAAGCCTGTGTGCCTGTACTCGTGTGTGTGTGTGTGTGTGTGTGTACCACATCTTTATCAATTCATCTGTTGATGGACTCTTAGGTTGCTTCCATATCTTGGCTATTGTAAATAATGCTGCAATAAACTTAGGGGTGTATGTATCTTTACAAATGAGTGTTTTTGTTTTCTTCAGGTAAATACCAGTAGTGGAATTACTGGGTCATATGGTAATTCTATTTTTAGTTTTCTGCAGAAACTTCATACTGTTTTTCATAGTGGCTGCACCAATTTATACGCCCACCAATAGTGCACGAGGTTCGCTTTTCTCTACATCCTCCCCAACACTTGTTATTTCTTATCTTTTTGATACTAGCCATTCTGACTGGTGTGAGGTGTTATCTCATAGTGATTTTGATTTATACTTTCCTGATAATTAGTGATGTTGAACATCCTTTCATGTGTTTCTTGACTATCTGTGTATCTTTGGAAAAGTGCTTATATTGCCTGCCCGTTTTTAATAGGATTATTTGTGGGGTTTCCTTGGTGTTGAGTTCTATGAGTTTAAAAAATATATATTTTCCATATTAACCCCTTATTGGATATATCATTTGGAAATTGCTTCTTCCATTCAGTAAGTTTTAGTTTTGTTGATGGCTCCTTTGCTATGAAAAATCTTTTTAGTTTGATATAGTCCCAATAGTTTATTTTACCTTTTGTTTCCCTTGTCTAAGGTTAATGTCCAAGAGATTATGGTCTATGTTATCTTTAGGAATTTTATGGTTTCAGATCTTATATTTAGGTTTTTATTCCATTTTGAGTTTATTTTTATGTATGGTATAAGAAGGATCCAGTTTCAATCTTTTGCATCTACCTGTCCAGTTGTCCTTGCACCACTTACTGAAGAGGATCCTTTCCACATTGTATATTCTTCCCTCCTTTGTTGCAGATTAATTGACCATATATGTGTAGATTTATTTCTGGGCTCCTTTATTCTGTTCGATTGATCCTTGTGTCTATCTCTGGGCCAATGTAATTATTAAAGAATAAAGCACATAGAGTAAAGTGCAAAAACAATGTTTTCAGCTTAATGAATTTTTACAAAACAAACACACTCATGTTTTCACCACCCAAATAAAAATATAGAATAATACTAACACCACAGAAGCCTTCCTAATACACCTTCTTGGTAATACCTACCTACCACTACCTCAATCCCTATTCTGGTTTTTTATTTTCTGAGCTATGTTTTTTATCAGGTTTTGAAATTTACATGACGTTTTATCAGTTTGATGTTTACATGAATGGTATAATATGGTATGCAAACTTTTTCATCTAGTATCTTAGATTCAATACATTCTTCCATGTTCTGAGCAGCAATAAATCATTTCATTGATATGTAATATGCAATTTCATTAATATACCACAACTTATTTTATGCATGATGAACATTTTGATTGTTTTACTTTTGACTACTATAAATAACATTGCTATAAGCATTGATATGCATATCTTTTGGTGCATTTATGCATTACTTTTGGATATATAACCAAGAGTGAAATTTCTGGGCCATAAAGAAAGCAGATGTTCAGCTTTTGTAGAAACTGCTAGTTTCCCAAGTGATTCTATCACTTTACACTTTCGGTATAAGTTTTAGATACTCTACATTCTAGCCAAGTCTTGGGATTTCCATGAAAAGTTACTGTTTTAAGTTTTAATTTTAATTTTTAGCCAATCTGATGGATGAATGGTGGCATCACTTTGTAGATTCAACTTCGATTTCCATAATGGCTTCTGAAATACGCTTATTGGTCATTTGCTTATTTCTCCTTGCAAAGTGCCTGCTCAAGACTATCCAACTTTTTTGTCTTTGTTTTTCTTACTTGTTTGTGGGAATTCTTGAATATATGGATACAAGGCTTTTGACAGATAGATATATGTCTTCTCCCATTCTCTGACTTGCCATTTAATTTCTCCGTGATGCTTTCTCATCAATAGTAGTTCTTAACTTTAATGTAACACAATTTTATTCTTATGGTTAACTGCATTTGTGTCATGTTGAAGATCTCTCTGCCTATCCCAATGTCAAGAAGAAATTTTTCTATGTTCTAGAATTTACATTTTATTGTTAGACCTTTCATATTTACATCCATGATCCATCTGGAATTGTTTTTGTGTAAGGTGTCATGTAGCAATCAAGCAACATACTTAACCAAATGTATATTCAATGATGTTATCAGCATTTTTTTTTAAAAGACTGTCTTTTCCAGATGCAGGTTAGTGGCAATTGTATAATGGGTTAAGTGACCATATATATGTTTCTTAGAGTAAATGTAGTATGATTTTCTACCTTTGTGCCAGTGTCACATTGTCTGAATGACTCTAGTTTGTAAACATCTTGTTACCTAATCTAATTATCTAATAATTCCTCAGATTGATTTTTTTGGTTACCATATAGAAAAAATATCATTATGTTTTTCTATAAATTTTAAAGCAATATTATCAACTTTAAAAATACCTGAAGTTATAATTGATGCTGTATTGATTCTATAAATCTTTTATGGACAGCTGGCATCTTTATAGTATCAACCTTCTATGAACAAAGTATATGTCTCCTTTTATTTAGATCTTCTTAATCTGTTACTTAATCATACCTTTTGTGTGGATGTCTGTGTGTGTGCATGTGCATGCATGCATGTATAAGTCCTGCACGTTTTTCATTACACATCATAAAAAGCACATTATAAGACAAATAGAAAAAGCCCAAGAAGGAGAAAGAAAAGAAGGGAGAAGAGGAGGAGAACAAGAAGGAAGGACAAGAATAATAAGAAAAACAAAAGCAAAAACAAAAAGAGCAAGAAAAAAGAACACATACAAATAAACTCAGACCAATGTTGCTCATGAACTTGGAGGTAAAATTGTAATGAAGGTGTTGACACATCTACTCCAGTGTTATTTAAGAAGAATATTATTTCATGACCAAGTCAAGTTTATTCTTAGAATGCAGAACTGACTTAATATTATAAAATCAATAATTACATGCTAAGTTTATCACAGTCCTAAAATAAAAAAGGATATATATATGATTCTATCTCTGGATGCAAAAACATTCATTTAGAAGACTTAACGTTAATAATAAAAATTACTAGTAAACTAAGAATAAAAAGGAATGTCCCCAATACAATAAACAGCATTTAAAAAAGAAAAGAAAAAAAAAAAAAAAACTAAGGCAAACATTCAGAGGTGAAATATTGAAAGATTCTCTCCGGAATAAAAACTCAGTAAAATCACTAAATCAATGCCAACAGAAAAATCACTATTATTTCTCTATATTAGAAATAATAATTAGAAACTCAACTGAAAGCTTAGGTTGTTTTCCAGATTCCCCTTTCTGGTCTGTCCTGGAACTCCATTTTTTTACTGTCCTAGCAACATGAAAGTGCTGAATCAACAAATATAAATGACTGTAGTTTTCTTTTTTCTAGAATTTTGAGAGAGGTCCTGGATGCCTCCTTTGTTACCTGATGCCTTGAAACTATGTGCTTTCATTTCTTGTCAAAAAACTTTATCCATTTTATTTTTAAAAATATATTTATACTTTTGTCTCATCGGGAGGTTTGGAGTGATATAGGTTCTTTTTTTACAGTTTAAAATGGACATCTGTACGATTATTTTTTTCTTGGTCTTACCATTACTAACATCCTTTAAAAGTTTATTTTTGATTTTTTAGTCAATTGTAGTTAAGTCAAAATTACCTTTGAATAAAAATTTGTCTTCAATTTTTGATGCTTTTAATCCCTAACTTTATTATTTTTCATACATTTCCCTTATAATTTTTGTTGGTGTTCATTAAGGTAGGAACATTGTCTCTCGGTCTGTGTTTTATACCCTCACATAGAATCTGCCATATATTCTCAATAAATCTTTCTGAAAAATTGACTTACTCTCTGATTCTACAGTGCATATTCATTTTATATCTTAGTATCTCTAAAATTAAGACACCTTTTATTTTTAAAAAAATTTTTTTAACATTTATTTTTGAGACAGAGAGAGACAGAGCATGAATGGGGGAGGGTCAGAGAGAGGGAGACACAGAATCTGAAACAGGCTCCAGGCTCAGAGCTATCAGCACACAGCCCAATGCAGGGCTTGAACTCACAGACCGGGAGATCATGACCTGAGCCGAAGTCGGCTGCTTAACCGACTGAGCCACCCAGGCGCCCCTAAGACACCTTTTAAAATCTATGTTATTTTGCAATACCTGTAAGATAAGTAGATTCTGATACATACAGCCAAGAAACCACCAATATTAACATTTAATATTAATTAAAGCACTTTAGAACATATTAAACATGATAATCATTAGATATTTGAGAAAAAGTAATTATGAGGAACTGAATTATTAGTATTCTGCAGATGACAAACTGAGATTTGGAGAAGTTAAGAAGCTTGCCTCGTGTCACTTAGTATGTGGCAAAGCCAAGACTTGAAAACAGGCCCTTCTGACTCCAAAGAATGTACTTAAATAATCATTGTGTTAACTCTTTCATTTGTGTGTAAAACATTTAAAATAACTCCCACTAGAGGGGCACCATCTTTAAATTATAAATCAGCACAAAATCTATGAGGAAAGTCAATCCCTTATGTTCACATATCAAACCAGGGCAGTAAGTAACAAGTCGAGATTAGGACAGTAAATTAGAGTTAAAGCAATGCTCAGTATAGGCTTAGAGATGCAAAATAAACCAGAACAGGCTCCCTAGAAGATTGCATGCTTGAATGGGGTTTTAATGTGAGATTTTGTTAGGCTGAGGAGTGAGGAGAAGCATTTAACCAAGAATAAGAGCTCAGATGTATGAAGGACCAAGCTTATTCAAACAATTGTGAATGTTGAGTGTTTAAGGAATCCAATTAGTAACATGACATTTTTGCCTCTCCTGTTCTAAAACAATTGAAAAAGTAAACAAGTAAATGGAAAGCGACCAAAGTGTTTTCTTCATTACTGGCAAAGCTGATCTTGTTTGTTTGTTTGTTTAAAGTTTATTTATTTATTTTGAGAAAGAGAGTGCATGCAGTGGAAGGTCAGAGAGAGAGGGAGAGAATTTGATTTTGAAAAATCTCACATATACCTATGTGAGCGTGAGCTTGACAATACTAAACCCCAGAACTAGAATTACCCATCCAGAAGAACTAAGATTACCCATACCTGGATAACGAGTGAAACAGGTTGTCCTTTAGGCACTCACTGCCAAGAAGGAGGAACAGGAAGGCACTGAGCAATGACTGTCCAGCTTCTTCTTTTTTTTTTTTTTTTTTATTTATTTTTGGGACAGAGAGAGACAGAGCATGAACGGGGGAGGGGCAGAGAGAGAGGGAGACACAGAATCGAAAACAGGCTCCAGGCTCTGAGCCGTCAGCCCAGAGCCTGACGCGGGGCTCGAACTCAAGGACCGTGAGATCGTGACCTGGCTGAAGTTGGACGCTTAACCGACTGCGCCACCCAGGCGCCCCTGTCCAGCTTCTTCTAAAGCTCACCACTCACCTAAACAATTCCATCTTCCCTGGGATGGATTTAAATTCTATAGAGTGGATAGTAGTGTTATTCTAATGAAGTTCTTTCACAGGGTGGAAAACATTGGGAGTGGAGATGAAGCATACTTTCAACTTGGTCTAACTTGAAAATCTATACATAAAAATCACAAAAATTGACTCCCTTTCTTAATTTTCTACTTGGCACATAATGCTAGAGATCCAGCCCTTCATTCCTAGCTTGCCTTAAATATTTCCAAAAGCCATGAAACAGAACTGAAATACTGCCATACAAAATAGCTCAAGGGATCTCATAAGTCATCCAGAAAGAGCATTTTTTAAGTGCCTTTAAAATGCCTTTAAATAAGGTACACTGTTCTCAGTTCCTTTTGGAATAGAGGGACATGTTTGCACCTAAGCATATTGAAAAACTGAATGCCAGACAGGGTTTCTCAGATCGCATCATGGTATCTTTCCAAGTGTACCTCCTATGTGTTCAGTAGTTCAAATAATTAAGTCTGAAAACAAAAGGCCTTGGGATAAATATTCTATATCCTAAGATTTTCACTTTCTGGTAGAGAAACAACTAGAAAAATTTATGGCCTAGATACATATGTTTTAATTCCTAGAATTTATATTTATTTGTTTCCAGTTGAATCTTTGGGCCAACTATGTTTGGTGCTAGAGTCCTTTTAAATTCTCTGGATATTCAATATTATCTCACTATTTCCTCATGTATCCTGTCTAGCATTAATTTTTGTTTTTATGAATAATTTTAAATTTTGTTAGGAGAGTAAAATAATAGGCATTTGGGTTCTACTGACCAAACCATTTCCAACCAAGGTTGTGGGTAACATGGGCACTAAGGAGGCCTCATTGTAACATAGTAGTTATACTTTAAGGTCTGATATATAAGGTTTATTGGGGTCCTATACACCATTTTGGAGTTAAGATTCTCAGATTTCTAGATACTACTTGTTAATTACTGCGAAGTTCCTAAGGCAAAAGGATTCTTGGGCTGTCTCAGGAACATCAAGAAGATCAGCGAGACTAGAAATAGACATCTAGTACAAGGAATTTTACTTTAACCAAGGTGGTGGTTTTCACAGATGCATGTGATGAATGGCAACAAAGTTGAGTGAGTATAAGGGGATGGTGTAATGATCAAAGAATTTACAAAGAGTAAGGGAGGAGAGGATACTGAGGAGACAAGGGAGAATAAAAAGCTTATAGAAACTATGGATTGAAGGTCCCTGTTGGGTCAAAAGATTTTGGAGACCAGAGTACCAGAGAAAGTTAACTAGAAACAAGAGATTTTAGTCACATAGTAGGATTCAAAAAGTAGAGATTATGGAATAGTTGCAGTTAATTTTTAAAAAGTGGTGTTGCAGAGGTGCCTGAGTGACTCAGTCAGTTGAGCATCTGACTTCGGCTGAGGTCATGATCTCACAGTTCATGGGTTTGAACCCCACATCGGGTTCTGTGCTGACAGCTCAGAGCCTGGAGCCTGCTTCAGATTCTGTGTCTCCCTCTCTGTCCCTTCCCTGCTCTCTCTCTCTTTCTCTCAAAAATAAACATTAAAAAAATTAAAAAAAAAAAATAAAGTGGTGTTGCAGTGCCACACAAGTGGGTGAATAAAGTGGCACTGAGGTCACTGTCATTATATCAGCAGACTAGAGGAATTTAAGGAACTCAAAGAGTTTTATAAAGATCATACAGTGATCTTTGACAACTCAGAATTTACATAAAGGATGTCAGAGAGTGCGATAGTGAGCCAAGAGTTAAAAATCTTTAATAAGTGGGAAATGATCTGAGCATATTGATTAGATATGGAACACTCAAGATGGCTACTGCTGGGAGTGTTGTTGAGGGTATGGCTAGGGAGAAGTTATCTGTGTCTCTTCCTTCAACCTTACAGATGAGGAAAGGCATTCTGGAAAATTGTGTTTATGCCAGTATGTGATCCTGGCCTCTCCCCAACTGATCCGTGACAATTGGAAAAGGCTAGGGAAATCACAGTCTTACACTACTATGTGGATTCACTCTTGACCTCAGTTGTGGGTGAATGAGCTTATACCAAGTGTGAGACTCTACCTGAAAGCTTTAAATAGAGTTGAAACTTTAGAAGAAGGCAAACGTTATCATGAGGTTTCCCTATTCACTGTGATAATGTGGCAGAAGGCTTAGGGAATGCTGGGCATTGCTCTCAGGTCGAATTCCAAATTCCTTAGCATAATATATGTAAGCCTCAATATCTGCTTCTCCAAGCATTCTCTCTCTGCCTTCTTCACTCAATCCTGAAGCTCTACCTGATACCCACAGAACTGTTTGTAGTTTCCCAAATATTTCAGGCTCTCACATGCCTCAGGGAATTTGCACTTGCTGTTTTCTTCTACATAGCATTTTCTTGGATTCTTCACCTGACAACTCTTTCTGTCCTTCATGATTCAGCTGAGATGAAGCAACCCCTGACAATGTTTACACCTCTCTTCCTTCATTCTGTTCTTTTGTGGCACTTGTAACAGTGTTATGGATTACCTGTTTACTTCTCATTGTACATGAGTGGCACTTTGTGAGCTGAGAAGTTCTCATTCACCCATGTATTTTCAGTTCCTCCCACTGGGAGTGGCTTATAGCAGATGATCAATAAACATTGGTTACTATAAATATATTTAATTTCCAATAGTAATAAATATTCCTTAACTTTTTAAAACTTACAATTCCAAAATTTCAGAGGTAATTCCCAGGCATCATTACCTCTGCAAACCTATCATTATTAGAATTCAACAGTCGCACTATTAAGAGATGATAAGAGAGGAAAACAAGTAAGTACAAACACATAAGTAATAGAAATTTAAGAGACCATGATTGCCTGAAGCTCCATGATTCATGTTAAGGATTGTTTTTAGCAAAGTTATCAAATCTCCACACACTGACAAAGAGTGTGTTTTGAACATAAATGTCATTTTTCTTCACAGGAAAATCTTCACTATTGCATACACCTTAGATATTTGGAGTAAATGGATTTTCCTTCAAAATTAAAACTGTGCTCAAAAAAATTAAGATTATTCTAGGTTCGTATTAGAATGTTTTAGTCTGTATTTTCTCTCTAATCATCTATGTAATCTGTTTAGGATTTACAACTAAATCTAAGATTTGTATAAGATACTAGAATTGGGACTATTCTTATTCATCATGTAATCCAACCATCACTGGAAGCTCATATCTCCAGATGTGAGCAGTACTAAGTTTTGACTTTATGGTGGTTTAGGCTGTCAGCCTTCTCAGTTTAGTTTCAGTGGCTCTGGATATGAGGCTGGACTCATGAATCCCAGAGATCCCAATTTTGAAAATCTTGTCAACTGAGTTAAAGCATTGTGTCTACAGGAATCCCCTATAAAATGCAATGCTGCTAGGAAAGATAATCATTTAGACCCCTGGTCTATCATATTGTCTTCCTTTCTACCAGATAAGTCAAAAGGGAGGGCATGTGACACAGAAAAGAGTTGAGTGTAGATGTGAAGAAACGTGTTCCATGGAGTTAAGCAACTTACCTTAAGTTGTATATCTATTAAGAACTAGAGTTAAGGTGTATATCCAGAGTTGATCTCAAAGCCCACACTGTTTTCATTGCATAAACTTGACTAGAATGTAGAGGTTGCTCAAGGCAAGCAGGTCAGACAAGGTCCTGTATGAAGTAGGGCAGGGGGCAGAAAGGAGATCTTTGGCCACACAGGACAGAGAGCATCAGGAGGAAAAGACCAGAGAAATGGAAAACATAATATACAATTTCAGCCTTTATCATGTTTTTTCTTAGATCCTCAGAATTAACCAAAAAAAGGGAAAACCATGTTTTCTTGTAACTACTGGTCCAACCTTCTGAATGCTCTTCCTTTCCTGGGGATTAGAGAACATGGCTACATGCCAAGCCATGTTATCTCTCCTGCTTAGCTATCCCGAGTTCTCTTCCCTGGCTGAGATACAGGTGAGGAGGTGGATTGATTTCAGCTCAGATTTTCATCTTGGTCATTCAACCTACATTCTGCAAGTGGCATTATTTTACTTCTGCAGGCAGAGAGACAGTCAGTCCCTCCCTGGAGGACAGTTGACTAAGTGTGGAGAGACTGTTGGCATCCTTCCCCTTGTCTGGGTTTGTTTTACATAACGGCATGCCACAGCTCTTCAAGGAACAATGCTAGAAACTGCACCGGTTTCCCTTCCTGTGACATGTAATGAGGAAACGTAAGTACTTGCAAAATGCTGTTGCTCCAAGCTCAGCTCCCAGCAGGCAGATAATCAATTTTCTCCAATGCTAAGTTCCTTTCTCTTCTCTCCTCTCCCTCTTACGCCACATTACACATAGTAACCTATGACAGAGGATCACTGATAGCTTCCAGTTCTCTGGGAGGAAGGTTAAGGAGTGAGGGCTTCCCTCTCTTCATTTCTAAGATGCAGCTATTGAACAAGTTGATATCTAGAATTGCATATTTCTATCGTTTTGGTTATTGTGTTATTTTGTCAGTGCATGCAGCAAAAAAATATATGCAACACTTTTAATGGAAATTCAGCATGGAAATTGAGAATCAGCCTCCTGGAATTCCATATTTTAGATCTGATGCTAACTAATTGTGTGGTCCTGGATGTATCATTTTAACCCTGAGCTTCACTTACAGCTGGATTAGATGATCCTTGAGATGTCTTCTAATTCTAAAGTCTAAGCTACATGCATTCTCTTTTTCTATTAGTACATCTTTCACTTAACTCTAAAGCAATAGTTGTTTAAAGGAATTACTCTAGAACTAGGAACAAAGAGAATCTGTCTGTATTCTATTCTTTATCAGTGTCTTTTCTTAACAAGAACAATGGTCAAACTCTATAGAGGAGCCATGAGGGGTTGCAGGGAATGTTTATGTCACCACATTTTTTATGTCTTTCTCCAAAGATGAGCTATAGAAGAAGGATACCCTTTGAACCCTGTGGTAAGCTGTTCTTTTCTTTCAGAGATTTCAATTTGGTAACAGCCAAAAATAAGTAAAAGAATAGCCCTAAAATGCCTAAAATATGGTAAAAATGTAGTCCTCAAAAAGTTTTCACTTTGTCTCAGTATTGCCCAATAATTAAAAGCCTTTTATAAAAGACTTCCCTACTAAAAATGTTCTAGGTTCATTGCATAGTGAGGTCAAAGGGCAGTAGGGGTCTTTGGGCAGTTAGTGAGCCCCCCTGCCATCTGCATATCCACTCCTGGCAACTGGGGTCTCTCTCAGTGCAGGTCTTTGGTAGTTCATTTTGGCCAAAGTCATTTTAGGATTGCTATTCTATATCAAAATTTTAGGGTGCTCATAAAATATGGAACAGTTTTTAAATTCAAACACTGTCTCAGTTATGCCACTGGGAAATCAAGGCTCTAATTCACTTCAGACATATCCTGCACCGGGTTCTACTTCATTTTTAATTTCAGATTTGAAAGTTAAATGTCAACAGTTCCTTTAAAAGTAACCATTGTTTTTTGAAAACACATCTGCCCCTGTTTCATTTCAAGCAATGTTTTCTTCAGCTTTTGTAGAGATGGCTCTAACTAAGCTTTGAGCACTGTGTGTGTATGTGTGTACAGGACACTGAATTCTTCACACTCATTTTGGATTTCTCACGTGGATTATTTTAGTCATCAAAACAATCAAATCAACCTTGATTGAATGACTGTTAGGGCATGATGTTTCCTATTTTCAGACTGTTCTAGTTCCTTGTACTTGATTATTCTGCTCCCATGATGAGCCCTGGTATATCAGATTTAGCTTTTCTTTTCCCTTATTAGGAACTGTGTTAATAGTGGCTGCCTCACGTAATTTCTAAATTGGGCACATCACCTTGTGTTGTATTTTTATGATCTTACATGAAAAGAATCTATATTGGAAGTAAAACCTACCCCAATAATTTTTGGCCTTGAGTCTGCATTAAATGGTAGAATTCATGTTCATGCAAAGAATGGCTGGGGATGTCTGCCTTCCTTACTTTATGTTTAGTCAGCACTGATCTCAGATAATTCTTTATTCAAGTACATTAAAGTCAATCAATCTGTAATGAAATAGTTATAAAAATAGATGTATATGTCTACTAAGTATAGTTTAATACTTTATTTTGCTAAAATGCCTTAGTATAATATATTTGATAAAATTTAGTATGCCTGAGAAGTTTAACCAGTTTTTCTTATTTGTTTTACTTGGCCAATTTTTATCTGTTTTTTGAGGGTCTAAGTTTTTTCTGTGCCTATAGGTGTTGTTGTTTTTGTTTGTTTAACAAAACTTTTCCGCTTCTAACTTGCCTGGTATTTATCTCTTAAGAAGAATCGGAGAAATATTTGCCATTGATATTGATGTGTAATACAGATGTCTTATTCCAGCAGGCTGGTTCCTATTCCCTCTCTCTTCATTGTATGACTACTATAAGAGTCTGTCTTCCATAATTCAGTTTATTTGAGATACACATTGTAGTGTACCCTTAGTAACTAATGAAATTAAAATCTTATAGCTTGAAAACAAGATGAGCTGCATGTAAGCTTGGTGAATTTGACATTGTGGCAGATTGCAGATTGTTCACCAAAACATACATGGCAAACAATAAAAGAGAGAGAGATCTTCTCTTTTTGCAGAGTGGAAGTCTTAAAACATGGCCAGGAGTATCTTCCCTACCAATATGAAGATTAAATATAGTAATATTTAATTTAAAGCAGCTATTTTCAATTCTTTAATATCCTATAGCTTGAAAACTAGGTTTTGTGAATTGTTCCAATTACTTCTTCGTGCCATCAAATCTAATATGTTGTCAAAGAATTGGTTGGGCCAAAGGAGCTATAGATTAGTGTTAATAAATTCTACAAATCACACATCCTTTAGAAACTGATTGAAAACAAAGAGTGGCATTTTTTTCTTCCTTCCAAGAAGGTTATAGAAGGGAAGCAAGGGACTTCAATTTGCCATTATTTAAATACCAGATTCCAAATAGGCTACAATTTTATGAATGTCAACATCAAATCCTCCTTGAGAGATCTCTTGGGATCAGCTGACAAGAAGTTCTTGCCTCAATGCTGAGAGAACAATATTTCTTGGCAAATAACAGCTCTCTACAATTAATATTTTTTCCTTCTTATTTGCAAACCATAAAAATGGTTACTCCACAGAAAGAATTGTTTAACTCTGAAGTTTATTTAGGAACTCAAGCATGGGAAAGGAGAGAGAACATCTAATTAAATGTTTAATGCATAAAACCATACTTCAATTTTACAACTCACAATTTAGTTATTCAAATGACAGTATTAATGAAAATAAGAAAGCTCTCGGAGGTAAATTGAGAGACCTAGCTTCTGGTGAAAGTTCTGTGGTGTGACCTTTGGCAAGCTCTGGTATTCCTCAGAGATTTACTTTCTCATCTGGAAAATGAAGGAACTGGCCTGATCTCTAAATTCTCTTTCAGCTTTGACACCCTAGGATCAAATCCAAATTCTAATTCGGCAATGAAAGTAGTGAAAACCCTCTATATAATGAGGCCAAAGACACTTTCAGTTTTTCGTGAGCAGAGCATTACACCATTGTTCTTGATGCTAATTAGACATGGAATACCATCTGTGAAAATAAAACAAGTGCCAACTCAAAAAAAAAAAAAAAAAAGAAAAGACTTGGAGGGCCTTTAATAATCTCTTATATCAATCCTGCAATAGCAGAAGCCAAATATGAGGCAGATACCTACATACATTGGTTCACATAATTTCTCTCCTAGAACATTTGCTCCCAGAAGCCCATTTTGCTCAAAAACACAATTCTTTATCTTCCCTGTGGACAGAGAATGCTGAGCATCAACCCCCTAATCTAGACTATCCTTCATAAAGTGAAAGAGACACAACATTCCATGTGGCAAACAGGTCGATGCTAGAATTCATTCTCTGACATACGAAGCAAAAAGCCTTGAGATGTGAATCAGTATAATCAGAAAATGGATGTGGTTGCATGCTTTTCTCAACTCTTTATATTACTTCCTTTTATTAATCAAGTCACAACAAGGGCTTTTTGGTGGATAAAAGGAGATGACTCTGTCTCATGGTTGAGTAGAAGACACATGTCATCTCATCAGCCCTGGGGTGGAGTCTTGAGTAGATAGTGTCAGGTATTGAGTACAAGGCCTGCTGACCCCTACTAGGGGCATTCTTATATCCTGGCTACACTGTGGCTTCTTAAGTTGTTATGTCTGCAATGGAGTCTTTTCAGGGGAAGGAAGATGATAGATTGTTCTGCTCTCTTGTCTTTGACTCCAAGGCCATTACAGTGCAAGAAAAGAGGTTCTGTCAGATGTACAGCTATACAATTCTTACATTTAAAATCAGAGAAGGAAGGAATGAGACTAAGATTTGACTTCCTGATGGTGGAGAAAATTGAATGTTTACTGTAGATACAAATCAAAACCAACAGCTCTGATCTAAACTAGTTTTTCAAGGTCATAAGACCCTCTCAGTTCAGTGAAAACATTAGGAAAAGGAAAAAAAAAAAAAAACAGTAATAAAGGTCAGTAACATTTATTAAGACCTAGGATGCCTCAGTCCCTGTTCCAAACACTCTACAGCAATCATTCCCCTTAACCTTCACTAGAATTCTAGTAGGTACGGATGACTATTATCCCTATTTTTCCATGTGCTAAAGCTGAGACCAGACAAGTTAAGAAACCTGCTTAAGGTTGTCGAGCAAATTAATGCCAAACTAAGAAATAGCCAGTTTTTATTTTACTTTTTGTCAAATATTTCTTCATTTTTCATAGATTTTAGAACTCCTGTTGGTGAAATTTGAATATATGTTTCAATATGTAGCTTTAAACATCCCTAATAATAAATTTAATATTAAAAGAATAATTAACATTTTATGTAGGGTCTCCACAAGATTCATTATCTAACTGATTTAGTTTTATCTTATAAAAAAGACAAAAAAAAAAAAAAGAAAGGAAAATGGATTCACCCAAGATCACACAACAAGATCATAAACAGGCAGGAATTAGAGCATAGGTCTGCTGACTTTGAGTCTAATGCTTTCCCTACCAAAATAAAGCTTCCTTTCTCAGAGAAGTTGAGTGTTTTAGAACTCTATGTAGTTTTATATGATTTACAGAGTTTTAAAAACTATATTAGTAATGATTTTTACCAGACATCCTAAAAGTTATCTTGAATATCACAAAATGTAAAACTTCCAGGGTGAGAGAATTCCAGTGGAGGATGGGGGTGGGAAGCTTTAAAATTGACTGCTTGGGCATTGAACAAAGAGCAAGTGAGGTCAAGTTTTTAAGCTTACAGTTTTGCAGAGTATCCCCAGGAGTGATTTGACATCTTGGGGAACATTTTGTGATTTGACCTTTTGCAACCATTGCCTGCAGTTGCCTGAATTTGGATGTTCTTTTTCCAGCTGCTTTCAAAGCTGTTTTAGAAAGCTTGGTGTTCTGATAACATTAGGTTTCTCAACTGCTGTGGAGTCTTTTCTTTAAGAAAATGTCAGTGCCTGGGTTAGATTAATCAGGTCTGGCTTCAAACACAAAATTATGCCGGGCCCATCAAATGAATAAAAACAAGAAATTACAATATTTCTACTGACATGGTTATTTCTCCAGAACAGTTTTCTGGGTTTGAATTAAAGTCATTAACAACCTTTTGCTCTTTGCCTCCTGATTTTGAAACCATTTGTGGCATACATCTATAAATCCAACAGATAGAATTCTAATATCATCTTTATTGCTGGTAGCATTGATTTGGAAGATACATTTGTAATCACAGTCAGGATTCTTACTAATTTATCATGCATATCTAACTTTTGGCATCACCCAACTCAGAGGAGAAGTTGGTGTACAAGACCAATTACTCGCTTAGAATAGCTGGCTGAGAACAATTCAGTACCTAAAGTAGGGACTGAGTAGGACAAACTTCTAGATTAGCCTCTAAAAATTAGTCCTTGGCTTGACTCAGGAGACCTTACCAAATGGAGAACAGATGCAAGAAATTATTAGATCTATCCAGTAAGGAAACACCTAAGTGGGCATGTGTCTCAATTTTGCCTATCAGACAACAGAACGAATGAAGCAGAAGAAAGAGTGGAATCTTTACTTTCCAGTATTTTCCAAAAGTGTGGAAATTCCTGTTTAATAGGTGAGGGAAAATAGAGGAAACTGGCTGCCCGTGGCTAAAGACTCCATTCTTCATGAACAGACCTGTGGACCATGCCTTTCATATTGGGAAATCTTGTTTCTTTCTGCAGGTCACAAGTAGAATTTCTGTACTTTTCCTCTGTGAAGTGCAGTCTCATCATGTACATGTCAGGATGGAAAAATATAACATATTGACCCATTTGCTGTGGCCCTGGGATCACAACTGTGACAAATCAGTTATAACCTCTAATTACAAGGAGCATGAAGTCCTTCCTCATCGAGCACTTACCTGTGGTTGGCTGGAAGTAAACAACTGCTGCTTTTCTTAGGATTTCTCAAATATCCAGTGATACCTCTATTAAGCCAGTTTAATTTTCTTGTTCAAGTTGACAGATTTAACTATGCTATGGTGTGTGCTTCTTATGGGTATCTCTCTCCTGAGCCACTGACAATATTTCCAGTCAGCAACTTAGAGCCATGAGAGCTGAGTGGAATATGAATTCAAATTTTAAAATCTCCCCTACAATGGGACTTCTCAAAGAGAGAAATTAGGAGATCTGGTGGTGTCACAGTACATACATAAAAGGATATTTTGTCACCTTTGACTACCAAGCTATTGATATATAACTAGTCCATACTTCAGTTACATATTGAACAGTGAATCATTGAACAGATGATTTTTATGACACAAATCTGTGAACTATGTTCAAATGATGATATTAATGATTTTCATGGACACACTGATGTTCATACAAACAAGAACAAGACTGAACGCTTTACTATTATTCCTGATGGTTGCAGGTAGCCTTTTAACAAAGGATAAAAAATATATAGATATCACCTCAGGAGGAAGCTCACTTACCAATGCCATAGAGATTATTTTGCAAAACAACTGTATCATCGTCTCTGAATTTTACAAAGCACTTTTTCTACAATTAGCAAATGTGGTTTTCACAACAGCCTTAGCAATAGGTATGATTATCTCTATTTTACTGGGAGAATGTAAACAACTTGCCCTTGTCTCTGAACCTTGTTAATGTCATTAGTAGTAACTTGAATTCTGGAACTGTATTCAGTATATTTCCTGCTACTACAACCTACTCTGAATTTACATAAAACATGTTTTAGTATCTAGTCAGAAGTTTGTAGGAGTTAGATTCAATTATGCTGAGAAATTGCATTCTTTTTGGATGGATCAAAGTGGCAAACACATTCATTTGTATCTTCAGCTTTAGACTTCTGAGCCAGAGTTGTTTTATTTATATAAATCCCGAGGTGAATTTATTTGCTACATTGTTGGAATTTGACAATGGACCCAAAACAATGAATTGTATTACAAAAGGTCACACTGAGCTAAGAAATTGTGGTGGCTTCTTCAGAGGGTGAGAAAGAGAAGTGATTTACACTAGTAAAGAGAATTTTCTAGGACAGAAATACAGAGAACTGAGTTATTAGCAAACACTTAGGTTCACTGCACGAATCTAGAGAAAACCACTCATCTCTGGAATCTTTACAAATATTAAGCTTCCTTCTATGTGAAGCTATTCTCCAGGAGGAAATCTCTAGTATGGTTAAGTTTCCATTCTCCTAAAAGTAATTTGCCTATCATAAAAGGTTCAAGAGCAAACGAAAAGAATTTTTCTCTTTGTGGTTTGAGCCCCCAGTTATCCAAACCAGCTTTCCGTATTAACTATATTCAATAATTGCTTGACTTTCTATTTGTGTGTTTGCATTTTGCTTTTTTTCCATGATCCTAGCCATTGGCTCAAAATAAACAGGCTGTGGGGCACCTGGGTGACTCAGTCAGTTAAGTATCTGACTTCGGCTCAGGTCATGATCTCACAGCTTGTGAGTTTGAGCTCCGTGTCAGGCTCTGTGCTGACAGCTCACAGCCTGGAGCCTCCTTCAGATTCCATGTCTCCCTTGCTCTCTGCCCCACCCCTGCTCACACTCTGTCTCTCTCTCAAAAATGAAGCTTTTTTTTTTTAAATGAACAAGCTGTTTACTATAAAAATAGTGTTGCTTTGGGAGGCAGAAGTTTGGAGTCTGCCACAAGATAGCTCTGTGTTCTTAGATAAAACACCAAACTTCTTTGATGGATCTCAACTGCCCCTCTGTCTTTAAGAGGATAGAATAGGTTGAGATAGATAAATTCTCAGACCCTTTCTCACCAGTTCTCTTTTGGAGTACTATTTCCTCCATGCTTGTATGTGCCAGAATGGTGTTAATAATATTACATAGATTATGCTAGTTTGTACTAATAAATTACATTAATGGGCTCTTTATTATGTGCCATGAATTATACCACTTTACATACATTCACTGGTTTCAGGTTCAAAATAACCCTATGAGGTGAGTTTTCTTAGTATCCCTACTTAACACGTAAGGAACTTGAGACTCAGAGAGTTAAGGCACTTTCCCCAAATCGCACAACCAGTTAGTGACAGGACTAGGACTTTTGAACCAAGCCAGTCTGACATCACAGTCCTTAGAGCAGATGTTTTTGATGTACCCTCCTTCCCATCTTCTCTGAGCTGGTGTATCCATCCTCCAGGTGTTGTAAGGGGTGACTGCTGACAGCTCACCACTGTTCCTTCTCTCCAGAATTGCCTTTGACCAAGACAGAACCATCTCAACAAGGAGATTAAGACCATTACACTTTAGCCTGCAGAGTACACGTGGCTGCTGCTCTTGCCTCCAGGTGGCACTAACTCTGTGGTGTACTTGGTTCCAGAATCTCCTAGAAGCTTTCCTCCTTAGGGTGAAGCAAATCAATGCTTAGCAGTTTTTCCCACTGCCAGTTCTTGCTTCCTTCTCTCACTCCCCTTCTTCTGAAAGCTTAAACCCACAAGTAACTCAACCCAGCAGGAATTCTTGACTCCACCTCTGATTCTAGGGAATATAACTTGAAGCAGATGTCTTCAGAATCCTATCCTCTCTTTGCTCAGTGGAGAAGTCAGAGGGAGACTTTAAAAGATAGATTTAGCCTAGAAAAAAATTTAAAAATTATAAATTATACTTTAATTTTCCATTTTAATTTTTCAAATTGTTATTATTTTTCCATATATGAGTTTAAAGAAATAATAGATGGAATAAAAATGGCGACGTTTTGAAATGAAAACACACTATTAGACTTAATGGAGAAGACTGATTGATCTGTTTCAGCAGCCAAGCCCCTTTGTTTTCTTCTCTCATTAATTGAATCTGGCTGAGAAACTCAAATCACCAATTGATTTTTTAATAAGCGTAATGCAGTCACTCTGATATAACTGATTTCCTATCCCTTTTTTCTTCTTGGCAAGTGGTTAAGATTGCTAACAGTTCACTGTGACCTTATATTCACATCTCCAGGGATTAAGTTCGGCAAGGTGTCCACTAAAAATATTTCCAGAAGCAATAATTTCTAAAGTGAAAGCCTAATATTTTTAAAGCTCAAGGTGATCTCTGCCTTGTTCTTAAATGTTTTTGATATAGAGCTCACCCAAGATTTTCTGCATGACTTTCTAAGCTAAAACATTTATTCATTTAACAAATAATTGTTGAACTCATTCTGTGTACCAGGCACTGTACTAGATGCTGTGACTAAAATAGATGGATAGGTATGGCTATTTCCCTCGTGGAACTCATGAACTAATTATAGATTGTAATCCAACATTCACACCAATCATAGACTTTGAATTGTGATCAGTTCTCTAATAGTAATACCTACTGTGAGGTTTTACTGAAGACATTAGATCTATTGATTTCTTTGATGATGGGATAAATTAATGGACATCTGAAGGCAGAATGGAGTTAATTAAATAAAATAGGGATATTAGAATTTTAGCCAAGACAATCAGCATATGAAAAGATCCGAAGGCAAGAAGTAGCAGGGCCATTTAAGGAATCACAAGAACCCCAGTTGGAGTGCGGGGAATACTATTTAAGATGAGGTTAGAGGCTAGAGTCAGGGGAAAGACCATACAAAGTCTTAAAGGGCAAGTTAAAGGATTTTAGTGTGTACCGATATCATTGGATCCTTATTGAAGGGTTTAGAGGAATGTATATGTGTGTGACATGATCAAAGGAGCAGGGGGTATTCCAGAAATTGGAGGTAACAGGGAAATGAAGACATAAGAATGAGCAATACCCCTTGGCAGAGTAGAAAGTAAATCAGGTTGGGTGGGCATTAAATGGAGAGATGATAAATGGTGTGAGATACAGCTGGGATCGTTCAGTATGGATCAAGGTAAAATGGACCAGAAGCATATGTTAAGCAGTATGGATTGTATACTGAGAAACATGAAGGGAATGGCATGAGCAGAAATGCATTTTAGAAAGATTGGTCTAAACTAGCACTGTCCAACTGAGTTTTCCAAGATGAAGTAGCTTTTCTAAAATCTGTACTACCGCAATATAGTACTTACAAACTGTGTATAGTTACTGAGCATTTGAAATGCCCTTGATGAACTGGAGGAATAGATTTTTGAATTTTGTTTAATTCTATATTTTACTTAAGGTAACTACCATCTTAGCACAAGTCTAGTCATAGTACAGAGCACGTGTGTATGGTAGTGTGGTGGTGTTGGGACATTGGGAAATTGGAATGAGGAAAAGGAACAAGGAGATGAGCTAGGAATCTGAGAGAGACAGAGGAGGTCAGATCTTCCTGACAGAAAGATCATAGAAGTGTAAAATGAAAAAGATTTAATTTACTTTGTCTAGGGCTTAAAGAACATGAAGGAAACAGTGAGGTTTAGGTTAAATTCAGATTATAGACAGCCTCTCATGCCAGACTAAGGGGTCTGGACTGTGAGGAGGAACATGGATCTCTTTAAGGCTCTCAAAGATTGGAATATTTATGCAGAAATTTCAGAAATGTTTCTTTCCAGAAACTTAATTACGGTACTGAGCACCTGACTGGCTCAATCAGTTGAACATCCAACTCTTGATTTGGGCTCAGGTCATGATCTCACGGATGATGGGATGGAGTCCCATGTGGGGCTCCACACTGACAGCACAGAGCCTGCTTGGGATTATCTCTCTCTTTCTCTCTCTGACCCTCCCCCACAGGAAGGTGCACTCTTGCAAAATAAATAAATAAACTTAAAAAAAAACATGGCATGTTATCATGTATATGTTTTGATAGACCCTTTGCCATTGAGTAGTGATGCCATATCCCTAGGTCTTTCTTAGCCTGAGGAGTCTTTGATGGCAAGGATTACAGTTTAGTCGTGTTTCCCTTCCCCTGACTTCACAGGATCTAGTTACTGAAAGAATGTTGAATGTAATTCCAGAAAAGTTAATAGGACTCTGAGCATCATTGGGAATGGTGGGCAGGTGATGGACACAGAAACACATGGGAACAGCTTGTATAGAAGTTATCAGCCATTTACCATTTAAATTTTGAAGTCATTACTTCCCCATAATACTCTAGAGTCCATAAGCTCAGGGACTGTGATTCTGCCCAAGGTATGCTACTCATTCTTTTGAGCACACAACAAACCTGGAGAAAAACTTCATGCCACTTGAAAGGCAATATTTACAAAGCATTTTTTGGGGAAAAAGTATTTATTCTAGGTATCTTGAAGTTAAATATGTTTTTGAAAAAGCTATTTCCATATTACCTTTCAAAAAGTGAAGTATACCCCCACCTAGAGTGTGCAGCTCTTTGTTTACATGTTGTCTGTACTGTAAATTATTTGTCCCCCAATGTAATAGGCTGAAAATGAAATACTTTCACTTGGCCTTTCACTGATCACTACCAAAGTTGAGACTCTTCATTTATCCATTCATTTGCCATTCATTTTGTTTAACCTAGTTAAAAATTTGGGTTTCTTTTCTCAATGATTAATGGGAATTGTTTATGTATCAGTGATATTAGCCTTTGACTTCTTATTTTGGAGATAGATTATTCGGTTGTGGTATTTTGCCTTTTAAAATTGCCTAAAGCATTCTTTAAAAAATTTTTTTTAAGTTGTCATCTGTCTGTCTGTCTATCTAGGTAAGTAAACTCTCTCCCCAACCTGGGACTAACTCACATCCCCAAGATTGAGAGTCACATTGCTCTACCAACTGAGTCAGCCAAGCACCCCTAAACCATTCTTTATAATATGGGAGTTGTACCTTTTAAAAAAAATTTTTAATGTTTTGTTTTAGTTTTGACACAGAGAGAGAGAGACAGAGCATGAGCGGGGAAGGGGCAGATGGAGAGGGAGACACAGAATCTGACTCTGGGCTGTCAGCACAGAGCCCCATGCACAGCTTGAACCCACCAACTGTGAGATCAGGACCTGAGTCAAAGTCAGATGCTTAACCAACTGAGCCACCCAGGTGCCCCATGAGTTCTTTTACATGCTAAAGATGTAAATTTTTTTCCATTATGCTTTTTATGTTTTATGCCTTTTTACAGTAAGATTATAAAGATATTCTCTTATAGTTTTGCCTTGTGTAGGATTTATATCTCTTGTAGTTTTCCTTGTGTAGGATCACGCTTGGATCTTCAGTCCATTTTAAATTTATTTTTGTGAGGTGATTTACAGATCTAATTTAAAAACAAACTCCCCAAAGGAAAATGTGGCCAATCAACTCTCCTGCTTTCCTATGGCCAAAAGCAACCTCAGAGAAGGATACCACAGATTCAAGTATTTAATAAGGGGTGATAAAATTAGATCTAATGCATTGTCTCAATACATGTCTCTATCTTAATTATAGTCAAAAGAAAATTATCTTTTCCCCATTTAATCTATTTAATTTAGAATAACTTGTGAGATTCCATTGGTCTTAATCTCCATATTCCCTAATAGAATGCTCTATGCATAGCAGTGATTCAAAAATGTTTGTTGATTTAAATAAAGAAGAGACTATGAAAAAAAATGTAAAGAAAAGCATAGTACTAATAATGCCTTCAAGTCAATCTAGTAGAATAATATATACTCTATTCAATGATATTTAAGTGGAATAAGAGTCATGAGTGAGGAACAAAGTGAAGTATTTGTTTTACTCACCGTCCTGACAAAGTATTGATGATGTTGAGATAATATACGCAAATCATTCAGCCCCAGTGTCTGTACACAGTAGGTCCTTGTTACTATATGGTAGGTAACCAGAAAATACTTGTTTTCATTATTTCAGATGTTCATTGGGGTGGAAGACTTTTCTACTGTGGAATCTTTAAGTTTTTAGGAAATAGTTTTATATATGAAATAAAATACTAAACACCCTAATAAACGCTGAATTTTAAAGGTTTAATATGATTAACAACATAGCTTAAAAAAATGAAATTCATTGTTAATTGACATTGATGGTCTCTTCATAAAACCAGACATAAGAAGCTTATAAAACAATAAAGAAAGAATGGACCTTAGTGGGTGTCATTCAAATTCTTTCCTCTCTTTTCAGTTATAGCTTGTGTCTATTATATGCTGAATTAGGACACAAACAGGGACTAAACTAATTTATAAAATGCTATGACCTTAAATATCATATGTTAGAATAAATCAATAGATGAAATATATTTGAAGTGGGTGAAATAACCACTTTTGACTTGGTTGGCATTTAAACCTTTTGGGCTTAGGAATCACTGATGTGGCACTTTCAGAGGATTTGATTTTATAGGCTTCTTGGCCCAGAGTTTTTAAAAATACAAAAAGGGATGTGGCCTTAGAGATAAGACAGGCATCAGGCTGTCACTGTGAAGCTGCTTTGCTTTTAAATGGCCTGTTCCCAAGTTTGAATTCATAATCTAGTGGTGGAAAAGCTTTGGATTTTCTGGCAAAGATGAAAGATGCTCAGAAGCTATTACCTTAAAATAGAAATTGATAGATAAATAAGCTATGGAAGTTTAGATTCTGACCTGAAAGGAAGTGGAGAATTGAATTAGATAATTATCTTGTTAACTTCAGACAAAATTAAAGTTCACCTTTAAAAGAGTCAGATCATTAATGCCAAAGTATAGATTCTCATTCACTTACATGATACGAAGTAAAACGAAGTTACTAATATTGTGTAGATTTATTTAAAATATTTTAATTTGTAAAGTCTCACTTAAACACGTGTTTAAAATGTGCAGAAAACTCTCAAGGACTCTGAAAATAGGGAGAAAAAGTGCCACTGAATATTAATTATTTAAAAAGAAAACCTTGCCTTGTTTTTCCTATCTAGCATATGAGAACTTGAATTTGCCTTTGGTATTCTGATCAAAGAAACAGGAAAGAAAAAGACAGACATTCCTAGGGATAATCTCAAATGAAATGTTTTTACTCCACGATCATAGCCCGTGTCTGTTATATTCTAAATTAGAAGAAAAGCAGAGACCAAACTAATTTATGAAATGCCATGACTTTACAGAGCTTAAGTTCAGATAAATCGACAGAGAGAAGCATAAACTAATCAAGACCTACTTACTATCAGTGAGAAATTCCTACCTTTATGTCTTCAGGAATAGTTGCTAAATAATGGCTACTCATTGATCTCTGAGAGGGAACTTGTGGTCAAATGGAAGCTGAATTTCCCAGTTAGTGTCTGGGTCACTGTCACTGACTTAACCAAGCCTGACTTGGACAAATGACAGTACATTAATCCACCAAAAGGCAGTGTTAGGAGGTTTCATAACGCCACTTAGGAAACTGCAGGATTAGAGGAAAGTCATTACTCCTTGGAGGAGTAACCAAGGGGGTTTCCTGTCTCATCAGCTTGGAAGGGTGTGGAATGACACTTGCAAGTGGGAAGGAAGACCTGGACTGAGGAGTCATAACTCATTCTGCTAAGTCAGTCATCTCTGCCTGAGGCTTCTAAAGTACTTGATTTTCAAATTGAATCTAAATCTCCTAAATAAGTAGAGAAACATAGGCACAAAGCCAAATAATTAAACCAAAACACAGGATTTGTATTTTGTTCTTTATGTATTCTATGACAAATTATAATTTAGTAAAGAAAAGAAACAAGATTTGAGAAGTGGTCTCAGGTTCATCTCCCATTGCAAGAGCAGACATAGTCTTTGAAACTAATATTCTCTAAGAGTGTAAAGAAAATATAAATGTATAGTAACTGAAATGTGTCTCCATAGCATATTATCTAGTTAAAAAATGTAATTCCCTAAAATTTCACTTGGAATCATACAAAATGCAAGACATGATTCTTTCTTTTGATCATTCATTCAACAAATGTTACTGAATACCTATTTGGAGTCAATTAGGATGCTAGGTACTGATAGTGCAACGGTATGCTAAAAGAGACACTGTGAACTCGTGCAATAAATTCTAATAGGACACATATTTATAAAAATAGCCACACATATGAATGAGAAACTAAGAATTGCAGTGTTATGAAGGAAAGCCATAAGATTCAATGAAACATGAGAAAAATGTCTCAGCATAGAAATTTGGTTATAAACCGGGTAAAATAGGTACTTACTGGTGTCAGTC
The DNA here is from genome assembly GCF_023721935.1 of Panthera uncia. Lineage (NCBI taxonomy): Eukaryota > Metazoa > Chordata > Mammalia > Carnivora > Felidae > Panthera > Panthera uncia. The sequence continues at coordinate 100,461,525 of NW_026057577.1, read as the reverse complement.
ACCAGCATATTGTTCTGTGGCTTGCATAGAGAAAGGTCCTGAGAATAAGAGGACATTGTTACAAATCTTAGGGTTCATTATAGGCACTGTTTCCTTCCCTACCCAGGAAGCAAAAAGTTTTATATTGTATATATTTAAGTAGGCATCCAAGGCACCATCAAAAAACACCTCAAAGAAAGAAATATTATCAATATGCTCGAAAGGTTTCCTTTCATCTAGTGGTCACATTACTTATGAAAGGATCAGAAGTCAGTTTAATCTGTTTTTTTTTTAACCCAAATGGGCAAAAGATAGTTTTCAACATACCCCTTGTACAGAACTCTCAAATGTGTGAACATGAGAATTCAATATATGCTTATTTTCAAATGCTTTGCAGTTTTTTACTGAAGTATAATCGACATAAAATAACCTACTGGCTTTAGGTATACCTCATGGTGATTCGGTATTTTTATACATTACAAAACGATCTCCATGATACATCTAGTTAACATCTGTTACCATATAAAATTATTACAATATTATTGGCTATATCCTTACGGCTTATGTTTTATAACTAGAAGTTTGTAACTCTTAATCACCTTTACCTATTTCACCTACACCCAACCCCTCCCCACTCTGGTAATCAGTTTCTGTTTCTGAATCTGTTTCTGTTCTGTTTTTAGTTTGCACGTATAAGTGAAATTTGTCTTTTTCTATTTTACTTAGCATCATACCCTCTAGGTTCATCCATGCTACTACAAATGGCAAGATTTAATTTTTTATGGTGTAGTAATATTCCATTGTACATATATTACATCTTCATCAGTTTATCTATGGATGGACACTTAGGTTGCTTCTATATCTTCGCTATTGTAAATAATGCGGCAATGAATATAGAAATGAATATTTCTCCTCAAATTGGTGTTTTTGTTTTCTTTTGGTAAACAGCCAAAAGTAGAATTGTTAGATTGTATGGTATTTCTATTATTGATTTTTTGAGGAACCTCCATACTGCTTCCCATATTGGCTGCACCAAATTATTTTCTCAGCAACAGCACACAAGGGTGGTTGACTTTTCTCCACATCCTTTCCAATAACTTGCTATTTTTTTCTTGTCTTTTTGATAATAGCAAATCTGCAGGTATGAAGTGATATATCACTGAGGTTTTGATTTGCATTTCCCTGATGATTAGTGATGTTGAACATCTTTTCTTGTGCCTCTTGGCATTTGTAGGTCTTCTTTGGAAAAAATGTCTTAAGTACCACCCATTTTTTTCATTGGATTTTTTATATTAAGTTATGTAAATGCTTTATATATTTTGGATATTAACCTCTTATCAAATATATCACTTGCAAATATCTTCTTCCATTCAGTAGGTTGTCTTTTCATTTTGCTGATGCTTTCTTTCACCACTGAAAAGCTTTTCAGTTTGAAGTAATCTTGTTTATTTTAGCTTTTGTTGTGCTTGCCTGAGACTGGTCCAAAAATATGTTTAAGACTGATGTTGAAGAGCTTACTGCTTATGTTTTCTTCTAGGATTTTTGTGGTTTCAGGTCTTACATTCAAGTTTTTAACCCATTTTGAATTTATTTTTGCATATAGTGTAAGGCATTCATCCAGTGTCATTCGTTTGCATGTAGCTCCAATTTTTCCAAAACTATTCATTGGAGACTCATTGTACATTTTTGCCTCCTTTGTCATTGACTAATTGACCATATCAGCATGGGTTTATTGCTAGGCTTCCTATTCCAAATGCTTTTCAGTTTTGATAAGGGTTTGCATGGTGCTATCTTTGTTCTGTTCCAGGAGATTATGTGGTCATGTCTGTCTACTTTGACCTGAGCAGAAGAATGGGATACTTCACCATCCAGACCTACATCCCCTGCACACTCATCGTTGTCCTATCCTGGGTATCTTTCTGGATCAATAAGGACGCTGTTCCAGCCAGGACTTCTTTAGGTGAGACACATTCCTTTGTGTTTTAGTGTTTCAAGTACCCAATATCAATAATCTTCATTCCCCTAAGTTGATTTGCTTTTACCTCAGTCAGCAATTACATAGAAATGCTGTTATGTTATGCTGTGTTATGTCATGTTATGTCATGTTGAGAGAGAGGCAGAGAGATAGAGAGAGACAGCGAGCAGGAGATGGAGAGAAGGAATCTTAAGCAGACTCCTCAGTGCAGAGCCTGACACAGGGCCCAATCTCATGACCCTGATATCATGATCCGAGTGAAATCAAGTATCAGACACCCAACTGAGATACCTAGGTGCCCCTACTATTTCATTTTGAAGAAAACTAGCATTAAAAAAAGTGTTTAAAAGTTTTCTAGTTCTAGTTTTCCTTAATTACCTTCATTTGCTTTCTTTGGCAAATTTTCTTAATAAATTTCAATTAACTAGGAAAAAAATCAAACTTCTAATTTCAACAGATTTTTGTTTTGGTCTCTGGGCAGCTATATTTTGGAGCTGCTCACACAAGCTCATAAGAGCTCATTGTGTTTATTATTTCCAAACGTTGTATTGAGAGATGTCACATTGGTAGACTGAAGTCAGCCAAGGTGAGAGTATTAACATCATGGAAATAGGCAAACACTAAAAATCAGGACTGCCTTTTTTTCCCCAGTAAATTGTCACACATTTACCAGTGCATAACTGATGTCTATTAATTCCAACATCCACAATTATTATGACATTTGAAGACATATACACAGCCATTGGCTCTGTGTAGAAGAACACATTTAAAATGCCATTTTTGAAAAAATACCTGTAACATTTTTGGAACACCACCATTCACCCCCCACCACACACACACACACACACACACACATACTTTTAAGATTATTTGAGGTTGCTTGATGTATTGTATATGTGATATTACCTTGGATTTTCATACATCTTTCCTCATGTGAGGAAGAAGGTTCACATAGATTATTACAAAGCCACAGACTCACAGGGACATTACAGTCTAGGTCCATGAATGATATTTTCATACTACATAAAATCCCTTAGATAACTAAGAATAGAGCTGTCGAAAGATGAATTATAAAATCACAATCCTCTTTCATCAGCTCTGTGAAAACTAGAACCACATCTCTTGCTCAGTCTTTGGCTAGAGAGTCAATACAATTGCAATAGTCAGGAGCTTGGGTTTTAAAATCCAATAAATCTGGATTTCAACCCACATGTATAATATAACCTTGAAAATGCTCTTTAATTTGTATAAATCACAGTTTCTTCAAATGGAGAACATATATCATTTTCTGTACCTAACTTGTAGGGTTTTATTAGGTTACATAAAGTTTTCTATGTAACACATATGAAATATAGTAAGGCCTTAGAAATGTTAGCAACTACAGGTGACCCTTGAATAATGTGAGGATTAAGGGCTTTGACTCCACCTGTGCAAAAATCAATGGATAACTTCTAACTCTCCCAAAACTTAAGTACTAATAGCCTATTGTTGACTGGAAGTCTTACCACTAACACACACATTGTATGCTACATGATCTATGTACTGTATGATCTTATAGTAAAGTAAGGTAGAGAAAAGCAAATGCTAAGAAAATCGTAAGGAAGAGAAAATACAGTACTGTGCTGTTTTTATTGAAAAAAATCTGAATAGAGTGGACCCATGTAGTTCAAGGGTCAACTAGATAGTCATTTTCAGACAAAATGACCTGTACCAGGTTATTAAAACTGAGGGCAAAAGATATTATGGGAAGAAGACATCATTTGCATGTTTATCCTCTTCTAAACCTAATTTATTTTCCCATCTGTTTCAAAATAATTTTATTTTGATTTTTCTGTTATATGGAGTACTTTATTACAAGTCCTATTCAAAAGTTATGAGATCTTGTCTGATACTTTAAGCTGAAACAAATCCAAAATATGTTGAGACTATTACTTTAGGACCATTATGTCACTGTGATTAGAATGCATTGCATTACATGCTCACATGTCTGTCTCTCACAACAGAATGTAAATGTTTTTTTCATTCCCAGTATAGTGCCTGGTGCATAGCTGGTACCTCAGTGATTATTCAAGTAATGTATGCTCTTAAGAATGGATGGAACAAATGCATTAATGCATTTCAATCTACCTCTATCAAAGATATTTTAAGGAAAAGCTTTTAAATCAATCTCTTCTCTTGAAATTCAGACTTCCACTGGTCAAAACCCCTCTTAAGACCATTTGGTCATTCATTTCGACCACCCATTAAGTGAATGCTCATTGGCAAAGCACCATGGTAGGAGAAGGGATCTAGGTGAGTGAGCTAAGGAATGAGGGAGAGGCCCCTGAACAAATAGCAGGTAGGTGTTCCTATTTGTTAATCTTTGACTACAAGTCCTGCATGTTTAATATAGCACCTGTGCCCTTTCTGCTCTTTACAAGTGCATATAGAAGTTGAAATGACAATAAAAATTATTATCACATATTTTAGGGGTAAGCAGAGGGCTGCAATGTTAAATGACATTAACAAAGTCACGGGACCAGCAGATAGTACATCTATCTGCACCTTGGATAATGGGACTTATATTTGCTCTGTGTGTGAGGCCTTGTTGAAGGCTGTAGTGGGGAAAGGTGGGCCAGCTGAACTGACACAATTTCTCTGCATTAACTTTGCTGTCTTCTCCTGATGTAGAACTTCTTAAATTTAACTGTGCATTTAAATCACCAGAGTGCCATTAAAAGTACAGCTGCCTCAGTCCAATCACAGGACATGTCGATTTCATTTTTGAAATCATGGCCTGGGTGTCAGGATTAAAAAGCAATTTTGCAGGTGATTCAAATGTGTGATCATATTACCTTTTCCAGTGTTTATAACCTAGAGTTAAACCAGATGACTCTAAACCCCTGTGGATCATAAGTTTCTTGCTGCAGAATAGTGATAGGCAAGTTGTTTAGTAAGTGAGATAAATATACCTGTGTGGCTCAGATTCTGGCTGCTTTCTGAGCTCAGACCACAAGGGCATGGGGGGAGCAGTTATTTTGGAGCTTGTACACTTGAATGTAGTTTGGTATGCAGGCGGTAGCTGGTAAACCTTAATCATGATTTAATGACGATGGATGGAATGGTAAAAATACCAGTTGGTATTTTTCACCTAAGTAACCTGAGCTACTTAAGTACCTATTTTTCACCTAAGTAATGTGAGGTGACATGTCTGAGAGCTTACTTGATGCCAAGACTGGAGGAATTGATAAAACTTGTGGATATTTTTCATCCATCCCAGGTAAGAGAAGTCTAATTCTTTGCTTGGCAAAACTGTGCTTAAAAACCACCCCCAGCTATCTTGTTGGTTGGTAAATGAGTTAAAACTACACTTGTCTGCCACTCATTGTTCTCTTTCCTGAGGCTCCCAGCAGAAACTTGAAAATATCATGGAACAGTTTCCTTAAGGTTCTTCTTTTAAATGGCTGTGATGAACTTCCAAGTAGCCTAAATAACACTTTCTCAACTTGCTTGATAAGTGTTTAACTTACATGTCAGATCTGTCAGATTTTCTGAAGTGAATTTATCTATGGTATCTACTATAAATACTGACATTTTCATTCCTCCATAGGTCAAGTGTGGCTTGAGGCCTGAATGTGAAGGGAAGGTCAGGTCCCAATTTAGTTTTTAAATTCTCCTCCCCCAAATATCAACTGTAATTAAGTAGTCAAGAACTTCTACATGAATTAATGCATAGACAACTAAAGTGAAGCTTTTTCAGTTTGAGAAGCAGACTATTCTTCTCTAAAAAAAATATCTTACATTTACTGATATCTTACTAGGAATTGACAGTTAATGAACATTACTTAATCTTCATGAGAATACTGTGGGGTCTGCCCCTCTCCACACCATCCCAGTTTGTAGAGGAGAAATTTGGCCATTGCTGAAGTTCTACCATGGCAATATGGAAGACCCACAGTCCACATCATCCCAGATTAGGAATATACACTAGCTTCCAAGTGTCTGGGGCTTCATGCTGCATATTAGATACATATTTGTAGAGAACGAAAGAATATAACAATGTGGGTCAGAACATAGCATTTTATTTTATTTATTTATTTTTTTTTTGAGAGCGAGACTGAGCGAGCATGAGTGGGGAGGGGCAGAGAGAAGAGTGAGACACAGAATTCAAAGCAGACTCCAGACTTTGAGCTGTCAGCACAAAGCCTGACACAGGACTCAAACCCATGGACCACGAGATCATGATCTGAGCCGAACTCAGATGCTTAACCTACTGAGCCACCCAGGTGCCCCAGAGCATTGTGCTTTAAATCAGATTCCACAGGCTTGCATCTCATCTCATCTCTGTCACTTACTACCTTGGACAAATTTCTTATTTTTTCGGTGCTTTTTTTCACCTGCAAAAAAAAGGGATAACAGTGATAATCCTCATTGTGAGGATAATACATCAAGTGCCTGACACAGTACCTGGCCAAAGAAGGAGATCCATAAATGTTAGCTGCTTTTATGTGCAGTTAAAACTCTCTCCTCCAAGTCATCAATATGAAATCCTATTTTCAAATGTAGGGTAACTGTCTCTGTCCTTTCATGTATACACTATTCATTGATTGCTTCATTTATGAACTCAAAAGATATTGAGTCCAAGAACTACACTTGTCCATAAAATTACAAAGGACATTAAGATAGAGGTCTTTTCTGTTGTCTCAGAGTATACAGACTAGGAAGGGAGATGGGTTATTCCATAATAATAATATAGGAAAGAGGATAGGATTTATAACTGCAGTTCCCTGATCGTTCCTCCCTCTCTGTGAAAGGCTACTCTTTTCTGTGAAGTGATTTCAGCCAGCACAGATCTTTCCCCTCTTGAGAATTTCATAACAGAAAATCAGAGGAAACTTGATTTTAACTAAGACATAATGGCCCAAGAGAGCCACACGTTTCTCGTGACTTATTTATTCTATAACTGGAAGTTTGTACTTCTTAATCCCCTTCACCTATTTTGCCTATATCCCTCCCCACCTCCCCTCTGACAAACACCAGTTTGTTCTCATGAGTCTGTTTTTATTCTTGTTGTTGTTTGCTCATTTGTACATTTGTCTTTAGATTTCACATATAAGTGAAATCATATGGCATTTGTCTTTGCCTGATTTATTTCACTAAGCATAATACCCTCTAGGGTCATACATGTTGTCACAAAAGGAAAGATTTTATTTTTCTTGTAGCTGAGGAATAGTCCATGGTGTGTACATACCATGTTATCTTTATCCATCCATCTATCAGTGGATACTTGGGTTTCTTCCATGTCTTGGCTATTCTAAATGCCACCGCAATAACCATAAGGGTGCACATATCTTTTTGAATTAGGGTTTTCATTTTTTTTCAGGTAAATGCCCAGAAGTGGAATTACTGGATAATGTAGTACTTCTATTTTTAGTTTTTTGAAGAACTTCCATACTGTTTTCCAGAGTGGCTACACCAATTTACATCTTTAACAACAGTGTGCAATGGTTCCTTTTCCTCCACATCCCTGCCAAGACTGTTATTTCTTGTCTTTTTGATACTAGCCATTCTGACAGGTGTGAGGTAATATCTTACTGTAATTTTGATTTCCATTCCCCTAATAACTAGTGATGCTGAGCATATTTTCATGAGTATCTCGGCCATTTCTGTGAGTCATCTTTGGAAAAATGCCTGTTCACATCATCTGATAATTTTAATTGGATTCTTTACTTTTTTAGTGTTGAGTTGTAGGAGTTCTTAATATATTTTGGATATTAACCCCTTATCAGAGATACCATTTGCAAATATCTTCTTCCATTCTGTAGGTTGCCTTTTTGTTTTCTTGATGGTTTCCTTTGCTATGCCAAAGGTTTTTAGTTTGATATAGTCCCAATTGTTTATTGTTTCTTTTGTTTTCCCTGCCTGGAGAGACATATTCAGAAAAAAATATTGCAAGGCTGAGGTCCATGAGTTTACCAGCTATGTTTTCTTTTAGGAGTTTTATGGGTTCAGGTCTTACATTAGATCTTTCATCCATTTTGAGTCTATTTTCGTAGATGATGCGGGAAAGTGATCCAGTTGCATTATTTTTCACATAGCTGTCCAGTTTTCCCAACACCATTTATCAAAGAGATTTTCTTTTTCTCATTGCATATTCTTGCCTCTTTTCCTGTAGATTAATTGGCCATATATGCATGGATTCATTTCTGGGCTCTTTTCTTCTGATCCATTTGCCTATGTGTCTGTTTTTGTGCCAGTACCATACTCTTGACTACTACAGCTTCATGGTATTGTTTCAAATCTGGGATTGTGATACCTCCAACTTTGCCTTTCATCAAGATTGCTTTGGCTATGAAAGATGTTGTCTGGCTCCACACAAACTGTAGGATTGGGAAAAACGCTTTTGTTACTTTGACAGAAATTGCACTGAATCTGTAGATTGCTTTGGGTAATAGGGACATTTTAACAATATTAGATCTTCCAAATCATGAGCATGTTCTATCCACTTATTTGTGCTGTCTTCAATTTATAATCATTTTCAGAGTCAGGTCTTTCACTTCCTTGGTTAAATTTATTCCTAAGTATTTTATTATTTTTGATGCAATTAAAAGGATTTGTGGTGGAGTCTTTAGGGTTTTTTGTATGTAGTATCATACCATCTGCAAATAGTTAACAGTTTTACCTATTCCTTACCAACTCAGATACCATTTATTTCTTTTTCTTTTTTTAAAAATTTTTTTAATCTTTTTTTTTTTAATGTTTATTTTTGAGAGAGAGAAAGAGAGCATGAGCAGGGGAGGGGCAGAGAGAGAGGAAGGCACAGAATCTGAAGCAGACTCCAGGCTCTAGGCTGTCAGCACAGAGCCCAACACGGGGCTCAAACTCACGGACTGTGAGATCATGACCTGAGCTGAAGTCAGATGCTTAACCGACTAAGCCACCCAGGTGCCCCCATTTCTTTCTTTTTCTTCTCTGATTGCTATAGCTAGGACTTCTGATACTATGTTAAATAAACGTGGTGAGAGTGGACATCCTTGTCTTATTCTTCAGCTTTTCACCATTATGGTGTTGGCTGTGGGTGTTTCATATATGGCCTTTATTATGTTGAGGTACATTCCTTCTATACACATTTGGTTGAGAGTTTTTATCATGAATGGATGTTGAATTTTGTCAAATGCCTTTCTGCATCTATTGAGATGATATGATTTTTTAAAATGATTTTTATCTTTCATTTTGTTAATGTAGTGCATCACATTGATTGATTTGCACATACTGAACCATCCTCACATCCCTGGAATAAATATCACTTAATAGTATTGAATGATCCTTTTAATGTATTGTTAAACTCAGTCTGCTAACATTTTGTTGAGAATTTTTGCATCTATATTTATCAGGAATATTGGTCTGCAATTTTCTTTCTCTCTCTCTTTTGTAGTGTCTTTTCTGGTTTTGTTATGAGGGTAATGCTGGCCTTATAAAATGAATTTGGAGCATTCTCTTCTCTTCCATTTTTTGAATAGTTTGAGAGGAATAGGCATGAAGTCATCTTCAAGTGTTTGGTAGAATTCATCTGTGAAGCATCTAGTCTCAGACTTTTGTTTCGAGTTTTTTTGAATACCAAATCAATTTCATTACTAGTAATTAGCCTGTTCATTTTTCAAATTAAAAAAAAAACTAATGTTTATTTTTGAGAGAGGGAGAGAGAGTGTGAGCTGGGGAGGGGCAGAGAGAGAGGGAGACACAGAATCTGAAGCAGGCTCCAGGCTCTGAGCTATCAGCACAGAGCCTGACACAGGGCTCAAACTCACGAACTGTGAGATCATGATGTGAGCCAAAGTCGGATGCTTGATCAACTGAGCCACCCAGGTGCCCCATTAGCCTGCTCATTTTTTTTTTAATTTTTTTTTTTAACGTTTTATTTATTTTTGAGACAGAGAGAGACATAGCATGAACGGGGGAGGGGCAGAGAGAGAGGGAGACACAGAATCGGATAGCCTGCTCATTTTTTAAAAAATCTCGTCCTGAGTCAGTCTTAGATGATTGTAAATTTCTAGGAATTTATCCATTTCTTCTAGGCTATCCATTTTTTTGGCACACATTTTTCAAAATAGTCCGTTATTTTTTATATTTCTGTCTTATCAGTTATAACTTCTCTTTCAGTTCTGACTTTGAGTCCTTTTTTTTCTTGATTAGTCTTACTAAAGATTTCTCAATTTTATCTTTTAAAAGAACAAGTTTTAGTTTCTTTTCCTTTTTAGTCTCTATTTCATTTATTTCTACTCTGATCTTTATCATTTCCTTCCTTCTACTAACCTTAGGCTTCATTCTTCTGTTTCTAATTCCTTGAGGTGTAAAGATAGATTTGAGATTTTTACTTGAGATTTTTCTTGTTTCTTGATGTAGGCCTGTATTGCTATAAACTTCCCTCACAGAACTGCTTTTGCTGTCTCCCAAAGATTCTGAACCATATTATTTCTATTTTCATTTGTCTCTAGGTATTTTTTCATTTCCTCTTTGATTTCTTTCTTGACTCATTTGTTCTTTAGCAGTAGGCTTTGTGTTTCTTCCAGTTCTTTTCTTATAACTGATTTCTACTTCATTTTTTTATAAAGTATTTTTTTAAGTTTGTTTATTTTTGAGAAAGAGAGAACTAGCAGGGGAGCGAGAGAGAGAGAGAGACAGAGAAAGAGAGAGAGTGGGACAGAGGATCCAAGCAGGCTTTGTGCTGACAGCTGAGAGTTTCATGCAGGGCTCAAATTCACAAACCGTGAGATCATGACCTGAGCCCAAGTTGGATGCTTAACAACAGAGCCACCCAGGTGTCCCAATCTCTACTTTCATATAATTGTGCTTCTTAAATTTATTAAGACTTGTTTTGTGGTACAATGTGTGTTCTATCCTTAGAGAATGTTCCATGTGCACTTGAAAAGGATGTGTATTCTGCTGTTTTGGGATGGATTTTTCTGTGTATATCTATTAAGTCCATTTGGTCTAATATGTCATTTAAAGCCACTGTTCCTCTAACGATTTTCCATCTGAATGATCTATCCATTGATGTAAATGGGCTTTTAAAGTCCCCTATTATTATTGTATTACTGACAATTTCTCCCCTTTATGTCTGTTAATATTTATATGTTTAGGTGCTCCTATGTTGGGTGTGTGTAGATATTTACAAGTGTTAAGCCCTCTTGTTGCATTGGTCTTTTTATTATATGTAATGCCCTTCTTTGTCTTGTTACAGCCTTTGCCTTAAAGTCTATTTTGTCTGAAAAAAAAGTATTGCCATCCCAGTTTTTCCTACTTTCCTTTTCATGAAATATCTTTTTCTATCCCTTCACTTTCAGTCTGTATGTGTCTTTAGGTCTGAAGTGAGTCTCTTTTAGGCAGCATAAAGATGGGTCTTGTTTTTTGGTTTTTTTTTAATACATTCAGTCACTCTGTCTTTTGATTGAAGCATTTAGTCCATTTACATTTAAAGTAATTATCAGTAGGTATGTATTTATTGCCATTTTTAATTATTGTCTTCTCATTGTTTTATAGTTTTGTTTTGTTTTAATTTTGTTTTAGGGACGCCTGTGTGGCTCTGTTGGTTAAGCATCTTACTTTGGCTCAGGTCATGATCTCATGGCTTGTGAATTTGGGCTCCACGTTGGGCTCTGTGCTGATACCCGGAAGCCTGGAGCCTGCTTTGGATTGTGTGTGTGTCTTTCTCTCTGCCATCACCCACTCTCTCTCTCTCAAAAATAAACATTAAAAAAAATTTAAGTAATAATATTTTTAAATATTTATTTTTGAGAGAGACAGAGCATGAGCAGGGGAGGGACAGAGAGAGGGAGACACAGAATCCAAAAAAGGCTCCAGGCTCTGAGCTGTCAGTACAGAGCTAGACATAGTGCTTGAACCCATGAACTGTGAGATCATGACCTGCGCTGAAGTCAGATGCTTACCAACTGAGGCACCCAGGTGCCCCTATACTTCTATCTTCTTTTGCTCTCTTCCCTCATAGTTTGATGACCTTCTTTAGTGTTATGTTTCAATTATTTTCTCTTTATTTTTTGAGGGTGCATCTATTTTAAGTTTTTAGTTTGTGATTACCATGAGGTCCATATATAACATCCTAAGTATATAGTAGTCTGTATTAAGTTGGTGGCTGCTTAAGTCCAAATACATTCTGAAACACTACATTTTTACTCTCCATGTTTATGTATATGATGTCATATTTAACATCTTTTTATTTTATGTATTCCTTGACTAATTTTTGTAGATATAGCTGATTATACTAATTTTGCATTTTAACCTTCATACTAGCTCAATGATTAATTTGCTAACTTTAATGTATATTTGCTTTTGCCATTGAGATTTTTCTTTCTTTCATAATTTTCCTCTAGGTATAGCCTTTTATTTTCCACTTAAGAAGTTCCTTTTACATTTCCTGTAAGGCCAGTTTAGTGGTGATGAAATCCTGTAACTTTCATTTGTCTAGGAAACTCTCTTTCCTTCTACATAATAGCCTTTTCTGGTGGAGTATTGTTGTTTATAGGTTTGTTTTTCCTTTCAGCACTTTGAGTATCATGCTACTCCCTTCTGGCCTGCAAAGTCTCAGCTGAAAAAATTAGCTGATGACTTTAGAGGGTTTTGCCTGTTAGGTAACTGTTTGCCCTGCTCTTGCTGTTTTCTTATCTTAAATTCTGCCATTTTAATTATGTGTCATGGTGTGGACCTCCTTGGATTTGCTTGGGACTTCCTGGACCTGGATGTCATTTTTCTTTCCCAGATGAGGGAAGTTTTTAGCTGTCATTTCTTCAAATAAGTTTCTATTCCCTTCTTTCTCTCTTCTCCTCTGGGACCTCTATAATGCAAATGTTAGTATGCTTGTGTTGTCTCAGAGATCCCTTAACCTATTCTCATTTTTTCAAATTCCTTTTTCTTTTTGCTGTTCAGCTTGGGTGCTTTCCATTACCCTGTCTCCCAACTCACTCATCCGTTCTTCTGCATCCTCAAATCTTCTGTTGATTCCTTCTAGTGCATTTTTAATTCCAGATATTATATGCTCTGACTAGTTCATTATATTTTCTATTTTTTTGTTGTTCTCATTGTGTTCACTCACCCACCTCTCAAGTCATGTGACCATTACTTTGAACTCTTTTCCAGGGATTTTGCTTATCTCCATTTTGTTTAGCTCTTTTTCTGTGGTTTTGTCTTTCTTTTTTTTTTTTTTTGTTTGGAACATATTCCTCTGTCCCCTCATTTTGTGTAATTCTCTGTGTTTGTTTTTATGTATCAGGTAGGTCAGCTATATCTGATCTTGAAATTAGTGGCTTTATGGTGAAGGCATCCCGTGGTGCCCCACAGCATAATATACCTTTGTTTCCAGAGCCAGGTGCCCCAGAGATATCCCCTGTCTGTGCATCTTCCTGTTGTGGCTGTACTGCTGTGGGCACATTGGTGGGTGGGGTCTGCCCCTCACACAGCTAGCAGAGAGGCCTATTTATAGGGGCAATAGACTCTTTGAGGGGTCACTGGCCCCAACTTAGGCTACCTGGCTGGTTATGTCAGGACAGCAGTCACTTTGGAGGGGTGCCTGCTGAGGAGGGTGGATTATGTGGGATGGACCTATTGAGGAATGAGGGGGTGGTGCAAGTGCTGCTCACAAAGAAGAGAATTTCAGAAATGGTCCTTGCAAGCATCCAGACATCTAGGCTGAAGCATGCCAAGAAAAATGGCGCCTGTCAGTACCTCTTTTCCTGGAGAAAGCTTCTGCAGATTTCTGACCCTCTGGAACTATTTGAAAATCAGTCATAAATATCCTTTTCAAACTGGTTCTTCTGTGTTTGAAAAGTTGGCACTTTTCTTACTGCTTCTTCAGTGCTGGCTCTTTAAAAGTCAAGACTTGGTGTCCTATAACCTTCTGGCTCTCCTGGAGTTAAGCCATGCTGATTTTTTAAAAAAATGTTTATTTACTTTTATTTCGAGAGAGAGTGTTCACAAGTGGGGCAGGAGCAGAGAGAGAGAAATCCCAAGTAGGCTATATGCTCAGCATGGAGCCCAACATGGGTCTCTTATCTCACAATTGTGAGATCATGACCTGAGCCAAAATCAAGAGTCAGACACTTAACTGACTGAGCCACCCAGCTGCCCCAAGCCCTGCTGATTTTTAAAACCAGACATAGTGACTCATCTCAAGTGTAGGAGCCCAGGGCTGGGGGGCCCAGTATGGGGCTTGATCCCATTGTTCCTCCATGCTTCTGATATCCCTCCTACTTGTTGGTAGCTGCAGCAGTTAAGTTCCTCAACATATCTCTGTTCCTCTTACCCTTCTTGATGTAGCCTTTTTATTACTTTAGCTGTTAGAGAAGATCTGTTCTGCCAATCTTCAGGTCATTTTCAGAGTGAGTTGCAATATAGGTAGTTGTTACACTTTGGTATATCTGTGAGGTTGGTGAACTCATGATTCTTCTATTCCACCATCTTCTTTCTATATCATAGCCTTTAAAAAACTCATTAATCAGAACGTGTCACTTAGCACATCTCCTCTATTTAACAGCATTTAATGGATTCCCTTGTATTTTAAATGAAATGAAAACTCCTTTGCATGCTATGCATGATACAACTTCTGTTATCCCAGTATCACCTTGACACCCCTGCCTCTCCCCAGATGCTAGGTATTCTATTTTTTTTTTAAAAAGACATAGTGTCCCTTCCTCAATATCTTCCTTTTACTCTGCAATTAGCTAAAAGTTGGTGTCTTCTAACTTTTTAAGCTCCTCAATTATCACCTCTTCAAAGATGCCTTTCCTTAGCCTTCCATCGAACTAGGTTTTCAACACCTATGCTGTTATCCATGGCATGAACCATAATTTGTAATTATACTTTTCTTTGCTCACTAGATTTATAGTGTTCTTTGTCACTAAAATGTAAGGTACATAAGCTCAGGGAACATGTTCATCTTATTTTTCAGCATATACTCAGTGCTTGTCATAGTAACTGATACATGGTAGGCAGGCAATAAATATTTGTGGGCAGAGCGAATGGATTACACCTGTGCCTCCTTTCCCTTATTGAGGTTGCTTTTCAGCAGTCACAAAATAAATTTTGTTTCAGTAGTGACTCAGTTACCCAACTTGCTGATAAGGTCACATGGTCTGTCTTACTGTACCTTTCTTCAGGTATCACCACTGTCCTGACAATGACCACCCTCAGCACTATTGCCCGGAAGTCACTCCCCAAGGTCTCCTATGTCACAGCAATGGATCTCTTTGTATCTGTTTGCTTCATCTTTGTCTTCTCTGCTTTGGTGGAGTATGGCACCCTGCATTATTTTGTCAGCAACCGGAAACCAAGCAAGGATAAAGACAAAAAGAAGAAAAACCCTGTATGTATCATTTCCCATTGGGATCATGGAGATTTTTATGTAGAAGTCCACCTGGTTTTGTTTTTGTTGGGTCTTAGTCTGTCTGCAGACTAAACCTCAGTGATTTGGGTTCCAAAATGAAAACAGAATGTATGAGTTTGGCTAGGACATAAGAATTCATTTTGGTCATTAGTTATTTGGGAGAGACCTGATTCATGAAGGAAGACTCCCACTCTTCATTTCATGGGAATTATAAATATTCTGACACCTGCATTTATTTTCTATTGATTGTCACCTTTCTGCTCCTTACAATAACATTCTTAAGTTATTGTTATTTTAAAATAACATTTTCATTCAAGGCTTTCCACTAGGAAGCCATAATGTTCTTGAAACTTCAAAGATCACATTTTTGCAAGTAATTGTCTCTGTGCATGTTACCACCAGAGTACTACTATTGGTTTCAAACAAAAATGTATATCATTTTGTTTTTAAATGAAATGATACTCTATTGTTTGGGCAAGTTACTTAGCCTCTGAGTGTCTTTGTTTACTCATATACAAAATATGTATTTTTTTATAATAATTACCTCAAAGGGCTACTGTGACAATGAAGGTAAAAAGCATTACATGGTACCTTACAAATGGAAGTCCTTACCTTTAATAGTTGATGATGATGATGGTTGATGTTGATGATTTATACACTAACCGACAAGGATTGATTTCAATGATTTGGAAAAAGGTAGGATGACTTCACCTTGCCATCAAACTTTAAATAAAAAGGCACAGATAAACAAGCCTAAAGCAATTATCTTTTAATATGGATGTTGAAGAGAGCAAGTATACCCATTTATGCACCTGAATGTGGCCGGCTGGCTCATAGGAAGCCCTGTGGAAGTTAAGGTCCATTCCCTTCTAAGTCAGGGGCAAAGGAAGTCACCCTAGCCTCCTCAGTTTATAGCCCTTCCTTGTCGGCTGTAAGGGCCATGAGGGCCTTGATAGTGGCTAGTTATCTGGCCCACCAACTTAGGGGGAACTAAATTATAATGAGGAAATATAGCTGATTCTAGGTTGTATCCTGATGGATCTCCAGGAAACCTGGTGAGATTCTACAAATGGCATATATTTACTTGAATGTAACAATTTGCAACAGGTAAAGAAAAAAATCATCATTATTCTTGGTAATTAAAACAGAAATGCTTATCCTTAATTTCCCAACTATTCACTATGCTTTATGCAGTCCTTTCCTTCCCTTTCTGTTTTGCTTGTCTTTGCATTTTTTCTAACCTTATTTTATTTTTGTTGTTGTATTTTTAAAATTATTATTTCTCCCTATTCTTCACTTTCCATTATTTTTCCCAAGAATAAAGTTCTATACCATTCAGCATTATTACCTTCCAGCATTAATAAGGATGTGAGGGTGTGCTTTTAAACAAGTGTCCTTCGGAAAAAGCCTTTATGCCCTAACAGCTATATGATTGCAGAGGAGATTAAAGAAACTGAAAAAAAATTAAATTATCTGAGAATTTCATGGACTTCCCTATTTTAAGACAATCAAGTGATTTATCAAAACAGGAAAGAGACCAAGCTGTGAAGGAAAAGCTGAAACCTTATTTTTCCATTTAATATACTCTTTGGTTCATTCTATTAAGACTTACCTATTAAGGCTTCTTTGACAATAATTAGAAAATAAAAATCACAATACTTCTATGCAGGGAAGCCAGGCTATGGAAAGCTTCCTCACAAGTGGACAACACTGGCTTTTATAGTTAAGTAATTGTGGATTAATTTATTAAAATCCCCAAATTCCATTTTCCAATGTTAGGCATATACTTTATTCCAAGTTCAGAATTGTCCTTCTGTGTTTATAATTTCAGTTCATTTTACTTACTATGTTTTTAAAATGTATTTTTAATTTGTCTTATTTTGTCTTTTCTTTTTTCCTTCTTTTAATTAAAAAAAAAATGCAATTCTCTTTTCTGTCTACAAACCTAAAGCTTCTTCGGATGTTTTCCTTCAAGGTATAATGTTTTTGGAATGAAAATTCACTGCATGCAACTGCTGAATTTAATTATTAACGCTTACATGGTGTTTCGACTTCTTTTGTTTTTTAGTGAGTAGACCTTTAAGCATTCTACTAAAGATAAGGGCTTTGAGATGAAGAAAGCTTTATAGATTTCCAGAGTTGAGTCATCAACCCTACACTAATTCACAGAAGTGTTGACCCTATATGAAGCTCAAAAGCTGCAAACTCTATGAGATGTCCTTAGAAAAGAGGGCCTCTTTAAACATCAAAACCAAAACTTATCCTCTCTTCCCAGATAAAAATAGGATCCAATTTCACTGACAGCACCTAACATATATACTATATATGTTCTTAAAATGTAACTCTGTAAATCTGAATTCAAAATAAGATTTGTTTTTTGTTAAGTAAATTTAATAATCTCCATTGGTCTGAACCCTACCTGTCAGTTTTATAAAAATAATACTCTGTGAAATACTTTAAGTTAAAATATCCATCCCTTTCCTCTAGAATAATCCAGGGGCCTTTTGGCTCTATCATGCAATACTGCAATGATATTTCTTTTCCCAGTTGAATTCTGATAATTTTCTCAGAGACACTGGGATTTGTGTTTATAATATCCAAAACAAACTCCTCCAAATTAAATTAATCATTGAGATTTATAGTTATTTCATAATTAATATGATAGCAAAGATCAAATTATCATTCAGTTTATTGATATTAGTTTCTTCTCAAATGCTAAAAAGGTGGTAGCATTTTTTTTTTCTGAATGTTGACTCACATATAGGTAAACATTGCTGATGTTCTAAAGCTTCTAGATGGTAAATGTTAGACAAAGCACTATATGTCTTTAAAACATAAGCCATACCATTTGTGGCCTATACTTAGGAAACTCCTCCATTTGTATATATTTTAACATTTTCTTTTAATAGCATTTAGTACATTATACTTTGCTCAGTGTAATGGGGTTTACCATTTGCCTATAGGTAAGCATGACACAAAATTTGAGTTCAAAATTAATGCATTTTATTTCTCTGTTCTACTCACATGCAACACCATTAAATGCCTTCATGTAACCAACCTCACATCTAATATTTACTAGACTAAGATTCCATGTAGTTGTTTGATTTAAATCTTTAAACTTTGAGTTCTTTTGGTGTTCAATCTTCTTGCTATAGCTATTAGCTTGATGGTATTATTTTCAGCTGCACTGCTTAAGCTCAAAATTTGAAATCTGCAAATGTGCTATCCTTCTAAGTTCAATTTTACCATTGTAGATCACGACGTCATAGCAATTTCCTGAGTACTCATTTTCAGATTCATCATTCACATTGGTGACATTGTGGAGACTTAATCTAGGATTTATCAAGTATATCTAATTCTTCTTCCCTACCCTTGTCTCAGGCTCCTACCATTGATATCCGCCCAAGATCAGCAACCATTCAAATGAACAATGCCACTCACCTTCAAGAGAGAGATGAAGAATATGGGTATGAGTGTCTCGATGGCAAGGACTGTGCCAGTTTTTTCTGCTGTTTTGAAGATTGCCGAACAGGAGCTTGGAGACATGGGAGGATACATATCCGTATCGCCAAAATGGACTCATATGCACGGATCTTCTTCCCCACTGCCTTCTGCTTGTTCAATCTGGTTTATTGGGTTTCCTACCTTTACCTGTGAAAGAGGTATGGGTTTTATTGATGTGGGTCTTATTCACTAAATCTCATGGAGAGGAGATGTCCTTTCTAAAGTCCACTTAAATAATCCCCTGTGTGGTTTATGATAATTTGAATTTGTTTCTATGTTCTAACCTGCTAAATTGTATTAATGTCATATTGTTTGCGCCCAACTCTCCTGTGGTAAGTGTAATTTGAACTCTAATGTTTGCTGTGTTTCAAACCTGCAAGGCAGAGTGAAATTAGAGCAAGAACACTGAAATCAACAAGATACCTTTCGGCTACAACAACTGAAATAGTGAAAGCCATGACTGTTTACAGTGGTGGTGTCCTTAATCAATTCAAAATACAATTAGATGCAAAATGTCCAAAACTGTACCCTATGTTCATTTGGGGGCAGGTTGTGGTAAATTTGATCCCAGTAGAATATCTCCCTCATTTGAGAAAAATCACAAGTCACTTTAAATATAAGAGCCTAGACTAGAAATCTATTACACCTCTATCCCAAGATAGGAAGAAATTTTCCTCCACATCACATGTACAATGATGTAAATATTTCAATAACGTAGAATGCTTCAAGTTTAATGCATGCATCTCTTTAGAGCCAAAATAAATGGAATGAAGTTAACATCACAAAGCATTGTCTTTTATTCTGTGTCTTTGGGCAATAAAAGAATCATGAATGTAATGATAAGGGTTTGGGTTTGGAATTGGAGGGAGGAATTTTCTCTACCTTCTCCCTCACGCATGAAGATTCAAACAGCTTTTTTTTTTTTTCTTTTCCTTGTAGGACATATTAGAACACTTTAAGTAAAATATAGACTGAATAACTGACATTTGCCACTTCTAAATATGCCCAATTTCATAGAGTATAAAGTAATTGTATGTGCTTGCCGCTATTTTTTCTTCCTTTTAGGTTGATAGATTATAACAGAACTTATTCTCCATCTCAAGATCTGCTTCTAGTGATTGTGAGTGCCTTGTGGGCAGAATCCTTGTCATTTCCTCTTTGGGTCCTCAGCACCTTATATAGTGCCTGGCACATAGTTGGTGCTCAACAGATAGGGTTTGAAGTAAATTGGCTTCATATGCTTCTGTGAATCTCTCTGAGCTGGCCTGGAACCAGTGACTCATCTTTTGAACATAGGCATGGTCAAGTGATACTTGATCTTGTGAAAATGAACAAAAGGATCCAAAGAACTTTGCCTAAAATAAATTTTTGATAATGAACAATAATAGCCAAAGTTCATACTCCTTTTCAAATAATACTTAAGTCATATGTTTATGCAAAAAAAAAAATGAGTCTACTAGGGCATAATTAGAGTTTGTATATTTTTTTCCAGGTTTGGGGATGAGTTAGCTTTGACCCATCCACAATTCCACTTGAAGACATAGGACAGGCAAGAGCAGGATTCATACCTGACTAGTGTTCAGAATGTTGTTTTCTATGGTCTGTAAAAAAAAAAAAAAAAAAAAAAATGCACTGAAAATTAACTTCTAAAAATAAAACAAGAAATGAATGACTTACATGGAGGTTAAACCTATGACTGTGGCTTCTTTCAACTAAATGATAATCACATGAAGTGGTTGTCCCAGACTTCAAACATGATGAGTTGAGCTCCACCTTTAAGTACTCATCCTGAATCCCCTTTTTTCTAAAATAACACCCTTTGTCAGTTCTTCTTTATAGCAACCATTTCTTAAAGTCAGAATTCAATCATAGCCAGTATAACTTGATAGATAATCTAAAAATAGTAGAAAAGAAAGAGTGGCTTTGTTATAAAGCTATGTGAAGTACTCATTGAGTCATCTGGATGAATCTTGAAACACATTTAGCTGCCAATTTTACAAATCTTTAATATATCAGTACTCTCATATATAACCTCAAAGACATGTAAATAGAATTAATTATTTTCATGTTTTGAATTGTTAACAATTTAATGTTGACTCTTTAGGAGAGTTGGCAAATTTTCAATGGTGAGAAACACATTATTGTCAACTTGAAATGTATTCTGTAATGGGGACACGCAAAAAAAAAAAAAAACTAGCTTTCCAATGTATGCATAGTACTGGCAGTATGAATATATGTTATATATAATCTTAATTATTAGCTGCTCCCCATCTGTGTATTTCAAAACCTTTTCACAAAGGGAATTGCCTAATATGTGGACTTTTCCAATAAAAATGCTGCATTCTAACTGATGGTGGCATGTCAGTGGTCTGGTTGGACTTGTTTGTCGTGAAGACCGTGACTTCTCTCCAGTAGCATTCCCCAATGCCGCTTTCCTTTTATGTGAGCTTTATTTGTGAGCAGTGTGATCATATTATGCATGGTGATACTCCTCACTTCGAAGAAATTAAGAGATATATTTGAGGTGTGAAATGGAAATGGAAGGAAGTAATAACATCAAGTAAGTAAAGCTCAAGCCTTCTGTACCTCCAAACCTGCGGTGTGGTTAAGAATACAGACACTGGTGTCAAACATAATTGGGATCCCGACTCTACCATTTGCCTGTTGTTAGACAGTTATTAATTCATCCTTTATAATCCTCCATTTTATCAGCTAAAAGGTATAATAATGCCACCTCATGTAGTGACACTCAACAAATGATCAAAATGTCTTCCTTCACTTCCAGGGCCTCCGATATTCTGCCACCATGATCCTCCCACCTCCATCATATAAGCTGTCTTTAAAAATATCCAACAATACTCACATACGTCTTAATGTGACTCTGCAGCATGAGGTTTCATTTTTAAAGAGTATTTGTATTGCAAACATTCCTTTAAACTGTAAAAATCTGAGAGTCTCTTATTGAAGAAATCTTACAGATTACTTTTAAGGCCAAAGAACCTTTCCCTGTACCCCCAAACTTAAAAACATAGGGAGATATGCTCCAGAGACAGTGTCATATTTTATTGAAGTCCTCTGAAATTCTCAAAAGAAAGTAGCATAATCCTTTACAAGCACAGCTGCCCTAACCTTCCTCTGCCTGCATCCAATTTAGACATCTTTCTCACCTTCTAGACATGTTTAAAAAACAATTTCACTTAGGTCTTGTTTTCTGTCTAACTCAATGCCTTTATATTTAGCTGAGTGCGTATTCATTGTATGGCCTTCAGCCCCCTTTTTAAGTCTCATATTATTCTGACTAGTAGCAACAATTTTTGTCTGTGATGAAGGTCAAATTAAATTAACCAAATGATGCAGTCGTTGGGGATTGTGTCAAAAATTGCTGTCTGTATGCTTTGTCACTATGAATTTTTGTCAAATGTGTAGGAGAAAGGATGACCTAGACCAAAAGCTCTGCTATGTTTTTTAGTGCTGGTTGAATTGCCAAAGGTCACACAGCCAGTTAATGGCAAACCTGGGAGAGGCATCTGACCATTGCTCTTTCTACTGGGTCATAGAGCATTTCAGGATTTGGAAGTTAAATTCTATAATACTTTATCTTTCTGTTAATACTTGAGGATCCGCCAAACTTGAGGATGCCTTTCTTTGATCTTGACCTCGCTTTGAATATTTTATCACAATGAGACAGAAGTTTTAGAATATGTAGTATAAGAGATAATGTGATAAATTTTGCATTTCTTTTATTCTCTTTCTAATGTAATGATCAAACAATATTCGGTGTTACCTGCTGCTTTCAGAATGCTGTTTGAAAGAAGACATCTCCAGTTATCTGAAAAATTTCAGACCCAGAGTTGGCCTTTGTCCCTTAGGGCTTGAGACAATAGACAACTAAAGATTTTCCTATGGCTCCTTGGTATAGGCTCATTATTTCTATTATATCAAGAAAGTGCTACAACTGCTTTATTGTTACCAGTTCTGACAGTAAAAATCATAGGCCAATTATAAATCCAGTTGTAACTTTCTTCTGCCATTTGGGATATAAACATTTTCCCTTTTTATTTTTAGAGCAAAATGGAAAAGCAGAGGCTGTTTCAGTTTACCTAGATTCAAATCCAGGCCCTCTCAAGACCTATTATTCCTGAATAGGGGATAATAATGGCTTATAACTAATAATTTTATTGTAAGGAGTAACTGAGTTAATACCAAAGAAGGACTGCATGTTAATTTCCTCAGCACAGAAAAGAAAGGGCATGATATCTTAGTCTATCTTGCTTAAGAATATGGATTATCATTTGTGAAGTTAATTACTACATATTCCCACTTTGTTGGAATAATAAACATAGATAATAAACAATACATATCTTTACTGACATGCAATACTTGGGAAATTCATGTATATAAAGAATAGAGCCAAGTACTAATAATTACTCCCAAGTGGAACAGTGTATCATTTTAATTACCATAGATGATACATATAAAGACACAAGTGTAGCTATCTTTTAAAAAGTAAAAAAGATTTCCCTTAAAAACATGGAAATGTGTAATGGGATTTCTAAATAAACTTAAGTGACATTATCAACAAAGGTGTAGTTCCATCTTAATATAGTACATTTTTATAAGTCAATAAATTATTTTGTAGCTAATTTATAAAACCCTTAAAGAAATCAACATGAGGCCTCAATCATAACTGAGTACTCTTGCCATTAAAAGAAAAACAAAATGTCACTGGGCCTGGGATAGAGAATTCAAGTCACATCTGGGGATGTTCCTAACTATTCTTATCTTGGGAGACTCAGTCTCATATGTAAATGAAGGTAATTGGTCTCTTCTGACTGATGTTAATTCTATCACACCTCTGCTAATGTTACTGATATCATCTAACATTCAGACCCTCCTAAACTCTGTCATATCTTCCACACAGTTGTCTTGACTCATTTGTCCTATTTCCTCCTTGAGTCTTTTCCAAAACAGTGACACATTGCTGGAATGCCTTTCTCTGTTCACTTTCTGAAGAGTTGCTAATTAAAGATTCTACCTAGTCCATGGAGACTTTCCAGTCTGACTAAAGTATGATAGGCTATTTTCTTTTATTTCTTTCAGTATTTGATGGGATTTTTGAGTAGCCTTATCCTAATGTTTACCTCAGCTAAGTACTTATATTTATTTAATCCTCTTAGTAAACAAATTTTTTTTTTTTTAGTTTTTTAAACCTTTATTTATTTATTTATTTTTTATTTTTTTTTATTTTTTTATTTTTTATTTTTTAATATATGAAATTTACTGTCAAATTGGTTTCCATACAACACCCAGTGCTCATCCCAAAAGGTGCCCTCCTCAATACCCATCACCCCCCTGCCCTCCCTCCCACCCTGCCCTCCCTCCCACCCCCCATCAACCCTCAATTTGTTCTCAGTTTTTAACAGTCTCTTATGCTTTGGCTCTCTCCCACTCTAACCTCTTTTTTTTTTTTTTTTTTTCCTTCCCCTCCCCCATGGGTTTCTGTTATGTTTCTCAGGATCCACATAAGAGTGAAACCATATGGTATCTGTCTTTCTCTGTATGGCTTATTTCACTTAGCATCACACTCTCCAGTTCCATCCATGTTGCTACAAAAGGCCATATTTCATTTTTTCTCATTGCCACGTAGTATTCCATTGTGTATATAAACCACAATTTCTTTATCCATTCATCAGTTGATGGACATTTAGGCTCTTTCCATAATTTGGCTATTGTTGAGAGTGCCGCTATAAACATTGGGGTACAGGTGCCCCTATGCATCAGTACTCCTGTATCCCTTGGATAAATTCCTAGCAGTGCTATTGCTGGGTCATAGGGTAGGTCTATTTTTAATTTTCTGAGGAACCTCCACACCGCTTTCCAGAGCGGCTGCACCAATTTGCATTCCCACCAACAGTGCAAGAGGGTTCCTGTTTCTCCACATCCTCTCCAGCATCTATAGTCTCCTGATTTCTTCATTTTGGCCACTCTGACTGGCGTGAGGTGGTATCTGAGTGTGGTTTTGATTTGTATTTCCCTGATAAGGAGCGACGTTGAACATCTTTTCATGTGCCTGTTGGCCATCCGGATGTCTTCTTTAGAGAAGTGTCTATTCATGTTTTCTGCCCATTTCTTCACTGGGTTATTTGTTTTTTGGGTGGGGAGTTTGATGAGCTCTTTATAGATTTTGGATACTAGCCCTTTGTCCGATGTGTCATTTGCAAATATCTTTTCCCATTCCGTTGGTTGCCTTTTAGTTTTGTTGGTTGTTTCCTTTGCTGTGCAGAAGCTTTTTATCTTCATAAGGTCCCAGTAATTCACTTTTGCTTTTAATTCCCTTGCCTTTGGGGATGTGCCGAGTAAGAGATTGCTACGGCTGAGGTCAGAGAGGTCTTTTCCTGCTTTCTCCTCTAAGGTTTTGATGGTTTCCTGTCTCACATTCAGGTCCTTTATCCATTTTGAGTTTATTTTTGTGAATGGTGTGAGAAAGTGGTCTAGTTTCAACCTTCTGCATGTTGCTGTCCAGTTCTCCCAGCACCATTTGTTAAAGAGACTGTCTTTTTTCCATTGGATGTTCTTTCCTGCTTTGTCAAAGATGAGTTGGCCATACGTTTGTGGGTCTAGTTCTGGGGTTTCTATTCTATTCCATTGGTCTATGTGTCTGTTTTTATGCCAATACCATGCTGACTTGATGATGACAGCTTTGTAGTAGAGGCTAAAGTCTGGGATTGTGATGCCTCCTGCTTTGGTCTTCTTCTTCAAAATTACTTTGGCTATTCGGGGCCTTTTGTGGTTCCATATGAATTTTAGGATTGCTTGTTCTAGTTTCGAGAAGAATGCTGGTGCAATTTTGATTGGGATTGCATTGAATGTGTAGATAGCTTTGGGTAGTATTGACATTTTGACAATATTTATTCTTCCAATCCATGAGCAGGGAATGTCTTTCCATTTCTTTATATCTTCTTCAATTACCTGCATAAGCTTTCTATAGTTTTCAGCATACAGATCTTTTACGTCTTTGGTTAGATTTATTCCTAGGTATTTTATGCTTCTTGGTGCAATTGTGAATGGGATCAGTTTCTTCATTTGTCTTTCTGTTGCTTCATTGTTAGTGTATAAGAATGCAACTGATTTCTGCACATTGATTTTGTATCCTGCAACTTTGCTGAATTCATGTATCAGTTCTAGCAGACTTTTGGTGGAGTCTATCGGATTTTCCATGTATAATATCATGTCATCTGCAAAAAGCGAAAGCTTGACTTCATCTTTGCCAATTTTGATGCCTTTGATTTCCTTTTGTTGTCTGATTGCTGATGCTAGAACTTCCAGCACTATATTAAACAATAGCGGTGACAGTGGGCATCCCTGTCGTGTTCCTGATCTCAGGGAAAAAGCTCTCAGTTTTTCCCCGTTGAGGATGATGTTAGCTGTGGGCTTTTCATAAATGGCCTTTATGATCTTTAAGTATGTTCCTTCTATCCCGACTTTCTCGAGGGTTTTTATTAAGAAATGTTGATGAACTTTGTCAAAGGCCTTTTCTGCATCGATTGACAGGATCATATTGTTCTTATCTTTTTTTTTGTTAATGTGATGTATCACGTTGATCGATTTGCGAATGTTGAACCAGCCCTGCATCCCAGGAATGAATCCCACTCGATCATGGTGAATAATTCTTTTTATATGCTGTTGAATTCGATTTGCTAGTATCTTATTAAGAATTTTTGCATCCATATTCATCAGGGATATTGGCCTGTAGTTCTCTTTTTTTACTGGGTCTCTGTCTGGTTTAGGAATCAAAGTAATACTGGCTTCATAGAATGAGTCTGGAAGTTTTCCTTCCCTTTCTATTTCTTGGAATAGCTTGAGAAGGATAGGTATTATCTCTGCTTTAAATGTCTGGTAGAACTCCCCTGGGAAGCCATCTGGTCCTGGACTCTTATTTGTTGGGAGATTTTTGATAACCGATTCAATTTCTTCGCTGGTTATGGGTCTGTTCAAGCTTTCTATTTCCTCCTGATTGAGTTTTGGAAGAGTGTGGGTGTTTAGAAATTTGTCCATTTCTTCCAGGTTGTCCAATTTGCTGGCATATAATTTTTCATAGTATTCCCTGATAATTGTTTGTATCTCTGAGGGATTGGTTGTAATCATTCCATTTTCATTCATGATTTTATCTATTTGGGTCATCTCCCTTTTCTTTTTGAGAAGCCTGGCTAGAGGTTTGTCAATTTTGTTTATTTTTTCAAAAAACCAACTCTTGGTTTCGTTGATCTGCTCTACCGTTTTTTTAGATTCTATATTGTTTATTTCTGCTCTGATCTTTATTATTTCTCTTCTTCTGCTGGGTTTAGGCTGCCTTTGCTGTTCTGCTTCTATTTCCTTTAGGTGTGCTGTTAGATTTTGTATTTGGGATTTTTCTTGTTTCTTGAGATAGGCCTGGATTGCAATGTATTTTCCTCTCAGGACTGCCTTCGCTGCATCCCAAAGCGTTTGGATTGTTGTATTTTCATTTTCGTTTGTTTCCATGTATATTTTAATTTCTTCTCTAATTGCCTGGTTGACCCACTCATTCGTTAGTAGGGTGTTCTTTAACCTCCATGCTTTTGGAGGTTTTCCAGACTTTTTCCTGTGGTTGATTTCAAGCTTCATAGCATTGTGGTCTGAAAGTATGCATGGTATAATTTCAATTCTTGTAAACTTATGAAGGGCTGTTTTGTGACCCAGTATATGATCTATCTTGGAGAATGTTCCATGTGCACTCGAGAAGAAAGTATATTCTGTTGCTTTGGGATGCAGAGTTCTAAATATATCTGTCAAGTCCATCTGATCCAATGTATCATTCAGGGCCCTTGTTTCTTTATTGACTGTGTGTCTAGATGATCTATCCATTTCTGTAAGTGGGGTGTTAAAGTCCCCTGCAATGACCACATTCTTATCAATAAGGTTGCTTATGTTTATGAGTAATTGTTTTATATATCTGGGGGCTCGGGTATTTGGCGCATAGACATTTATAATAGTTAGCTCTTCCTGGTGGATAGACCCTGTGATTATTATATAATGCCCTTCTTCATCTCGTTACAGCCTTTAATTTAAAGTCTAGTTTGTCTGATATAAGTATGGCTACTCCAGCTTTCTTTTGGCTTCCAGGAGCATGATAAATAGTTCTCCATCCCCTCACTCTCAATCTAAAGGTGTCCTCAGATCTAAAATGAGTCTCTTGTAGACAGCAAATAGATGGGTCTTGTTTTTTTATCCATTCTGATACCCTATGTCTTTTAGTTGGCGCATTTAATCCATTTACATTCAGTGTTATTATAGAAAGATATGGGTTTAGAGTCATTGTGATGTCTGTATGTTTTATGCTTGTAGTGATGTCTCTGGTACTTTGTCTCACAGGATCCCCCTTAGGATCTCTTGTAGGGCTGGTTTCGTGGTGACAAATTCCTTCAGTTTTTGTTTGTTTGGGAAGACCTTTATCTCTCCTTCTATTCTAAATGACAGACTTGCTGGATAAAGGATTCTCGGCTGCATATTTTTTCTGTTTAGCACACTGTAGATATCGTGCCAAGCCTTTCTGGCCTGCCAAGTTTCAAAGGAGAGATCAGTCACGAGTCTTATAGGTCTCCCTTTATAAGTGAGGGCACGTTTATCCCTTGCTGCTTTCAGAATTTTCTCTTTATCCTTGTATTTTGCCAGTTTCACTATGATATGTCGTGCAGAAGATCAATTCAAGTTACGTCTGAAGGGAGTTCTCTGTGCCTCTTGGATTTCAATGCCTTTTTCCTTCCCCAGTTCAGGGAAGTTCTCAGCTATAATTTGTTCAAGTACCCCTTCAGCACCTTTCCCTCTCTCTTCCTCCTCTGGGATACCAATTATGCGTATATTATTTTTTTTTAGTGTATCACTTAGTTCTCTAATTTTCCCCTCATACTCCTGGATTTTTTTATCTCTCTTTCTTTCAGCTTCCTCTTTCTCCATAACTTTATCTTCTAGTTCACCTATTCTCTCCTCTGCCTCTTCAAGCCGAGCCATCATGGATTCCATTTTGTTTTGCATTTCGTTTAAAGCGTTTTTCAACTCCTCGTGACTGTTCCTTAGTCCCTCGATCTTTGTGGCAAGAGATTCTCTGCTGTCCTGTATACTGTTTTCAAGCCCAGCGATTAATTTTATGACTATTATTCTAAATTCACATTCTGTTATATTATTTAAATCCTTTTTGATCAGTTCATTAGCTGTTGTTATTTCCTGGAGATTCTTCTGAGGGGAATTCTTCCGTTTGGTCATTTTGGAGAGTCCCTTACGTGGTGAGGACCTGCAGTGCACTTCCCCTGTGCTGTGGTGTATAACTGGAGTTAGTGGGCGGGGCCGCAGTCCGACCCGATGTCTGCCCCCAGCCCACCGCTGGGGCCACAGTCAGACTGGTGTGTGCCTTCTCTTCCCCTCTCCTAGGGGCGGGATTCACTGTGGGGTGGCGTGTCCCGTCTGGGCTACTTGCACACTGCCAGGCTTGTGTTGCTGGGGATCTGGCGTATTAGCTGGGGTGGGTAGGCAGGGTGCACGGGGGGTGGAGGGGCAGGCTTAGCTCGCTTCTCCTTAGGTGATCCACTCCAGGAGGAGCCCTGTGGCGGCGGGAGGGAGTCAGATCCGCTGCCGGAGGTTTGGCTCCGCAGAAGCACAGAGTTGGGTGTTTGCGCGGAGCGAGCAAGTTCCCTGGCAGGAACTGGTTCCCTTTGGGATTTTGGCTGGGGGATGGGCGGGGGAGATGGCGCTGGCGCCTTTGTTCCCCGCCAAGCTGAGCTCTGCCGTCCGGGGGCTCAGCAGCTCTCCCTCCCTTTGTCCTCCAGCCTTCCCGCTTTCCGAGCAGAGCTGTTAACTTATGACCTCCCAGACGCTAAGTCGTGCTTGCTGTCGGAACACAGTCTGTCCGGCCCCTCCGCTTTTGCCAGCCAGACTCGGGGGCTCTGCTTGGCCGGCAAGCCGCCCCTCCGCCCCGGCTCCCTCCCGCCAGTCCGTGGAGCGCGCACCGCTTCGCCGCCCTTCCTACCCTCTTCCGTGGGCCTCTAGTCTGCGCTTGACTCCGGAGACTCCCTTCTGCTAATCCTCTGGCGGTTTTCTGGGTTCTTTAGGCAGGTGTAGGTGGAATCTAAGTGATCGGCAGGACGCGTTGTGAGCCCCGCGTCCTCCTACGCCGCCATCTTCCGGAACCTTCAGTAAACAAATTTTAAATGAACAATTCTGTAACAAGAATCTGATATAAATAATTCAGCAAAATTTGCATCTTAAACCAGGTTGTTTATCTTCTATCTCCCTGCTCTATGAGTTTGCCTCTTATTTTTTTCTGTCACTTGTATTTTTTATTGGTCTGAAAATAAGTCCCTCATCAAAGAAGTTTTGATTAAGCATCTGTAAAATCAACTTAATATAAAGCTTTCAGTAAACACATATCAAGAGCCTCACATAGGGCACTGTAAGTATAGGAAGAAATAAATTTTAAGGCATTCTCTGCTTCAAAATGCCCTTAATATGATAGAGAAGTCAGATAAGAATATAAGTAACTAAAATGGAGCTGCACTAAATAGTTGTAGGTAGAGGAAATTACTATTCTAACTGGGTGAAACTAGAAAAGATTTTCTCTGTAATACAAAGCATTCCACCATATGTAAGGAAGGCTCATTACTGCTTTAGAACTTTCTCTCTGAACACTAATGAAAGCCTTGTAGAAGTTTTGAAAAAATATGAAAAACTAAAAAAAAAAAAAAAAAAAATTATCCTAATCCACTAGCAAGAGTTAACCACTAAAATCATCATTTATTTTTTTCCTTTATATAGTGAGACACTAGCTAGCTAGCTAGTTAACTATATAATAGAGGTATAAACATGGATACAAACAGAAGGATAGGTATAGATATAGATCTGTTTTGTAGCCTGATTTTTTCACACAGTTATGCATGTATTTATGTACATATATAACAAACAGTTTCTGGTATTCTATTTTTATATCAGATAGCAATACCATAATTTATTTAGCCAGTCCGTATTCTGAAAATTTATGTTATTTCTTAACATAATTTCTGAAAATTTTATTGTTATACACAATGATACAATGAATATCTATATTTATCTCAGGCACTGAGATATAGGCATTTAACAGCGTCTTAGCAGAAATCAAGATGGCACACTCAAAGGGGATAAATGAAAAATTAATGAAATTATTCACAAAGGTCCACCAATAAAAGGATGATGTAGTATCATGGGAAAGCCATTATCATCTGAGTTTCCTATTGCCATTACATCAAATTACCACAAATTTAGTTATCTAGAACAGCACAAATTCATGATCATACCTCAAAGTTTGTAGTCTCGCTGGCTAACCTAAAGGTGTTCTCTGGGCCAAGTTCCTTTCGGAGGCGCTAAGAGAGAACTGGTTCTTTGCTTTTTTCAGGTTCTAAAGGCTTCCTGCATTTCTTGGCTGATGGCCCTTTTCCATCTTCAAAGCCAGCAATTATATCAGTCCAATTTCTGATTCCTTCATCATAACTCTAGCTCCAACCTCCTGCTTCCCACGTATAAAGGCGATTGTGATTACACTGGGCCCACCTACATAATCCAGGATAACCCACTCATCTCCATACTCTAAGCTTAATCACATCTTCAAAGTCCTTTTTAATAAGTAAGGCCTCATATTCACAAATTTCAGGGATTAGAACATCAACATGTTGGGGACACCATTATTCTGCCTACCACACCACTCTAAGTCCTGAAAGTACAAGAGGAAGGAGCAGTATTGGAACCTAGAAAATGCCATAGAACAGAAGCTACCAACAGGAGCTGTGGCTTTAGATAGATGATATAGCTACTGCCAAACAGTGGCCAGGCAGGGAGGGAGGGTGAGAACAAGTACCCAGAATTCTCTCCTCTCCTACCTAAAGCATCTCGTTGGTCAAACCAAATGGAAACTAGAGAGCATGGAAAACCAGCTAGTGTGGACTAGAGAGATTAGCCTCGTGGGGTATACCTCATGGTGAGAAAGCCTGGAGAACAGGTCTAGAGAAATTGATAGAAATTACCCGATAAATCTCTCCAAAAATTAGTACATGTGGTGCATGACAAAGCCTCTTTATTTGCACAACAGTCATCATAACTCTGATTATGAAGGTTAAATTTAGGGGGTGCTTGGGTGGCTCAGTGGCTCAGTCGGTTAAGCATTCAACTTTGGCTCAGGTCATGATCTCATGGTTGGTAAGTTCAAGCCCTGCGTTGGGATCTGTGCTGACAGCTCAGAGCCTGGAGCCTGCTTCAGATTCTGTGTCTCCCTCTCTCTCTGCCCCTTCCCCCACTCATACACTGTCTCTCTCTCTCTCAAAAATAAATAAACATTTAAAAAATTTAAAGGTTAAATATAGGTCTTTTCAGTTGATGCCTAGTCTATGAAAAAAGTAGTCTTTAAAAGGAATTTTATTGGGGTACTAAAAACTGATATATTTTATACCGTGTATTCTGTTCAACATGAACAACTTTCCAATTGGCTTTATAACAGGTAAATGCCTTCAGGAAACTGCTTTTGGAGAGTTAATATAGGCTAATAGCCATGGCCCTCAGGTGAGCCCCATGCAAGGGTGCCAAGTCAGTGATTTATAGGGCAAAGCAGGCTGGAGCTACTTTAACAAAGTGTGGACCATCTGAGCCAATATTTTGCATCTGCTCTCACTCAGTTTAAAGAGAGATGTGGCTTCTGAGTTAAGGGGTCCCCAAGGGTATAATTCTATAATGGGTTGAAGCTAAAAATAGCAAAGCCAGAGTCCTATTTCTGTAAATAAAATGACTATAGGGACAACAGAGACTATTAGCACAACTTAACCTAAAGAGACTATGGATAAAACCATATGGAGAACGGATCAACCCATAGACCCTCTGAACCCAACATCCAACAGGGTATAAAACTATGACTTCCTTACTGAACAGGGCCCTGACTTCCTTGAAAGTCAGGAAGAACCAAGTCCTCATGAAGACCAGATGTGAACCCTGCTGAACAGAAGAGTAGTCCAATTATATTTGGTACCTAAATTTGAGTTCCTTTCCTTCTTTAAGCTTCTACTGACTCTGTCTCTCCCCTTTTACTCTTATTATTTTTTTCCCAAAATACTTGATGCCTTTGTAAAGTAAGGAAGTAAGGATTCAACTGAGTAAGTGTGTTGAGTACTTACCATATGTCAAGCACTACACTGTGTTTTGGAAGTAACAACTATTGGCACAGGCTTTGTCCTTACAGAGTTTACACTGTATTGCCCAAAATTTTTTATTAAACTTGAAATTCAACAGGTGGTGTTAATTATTAGTGTAAAACGGAAAGATCTAATCACAAAATCCTTACCTCTTCCCAAATCATATACATATATATGGAGGATGCCTTATGCTGGTTTTCTTTCATTAATTTTCATATATAGTTGACCCTTGACAATTCAGGGGTTGGGTACTGACCTGTGCAGATGAAAATCAGCATATATCTTTTGACTCCCTCAAAATTTAACTACTAATTGCCTACTAATGTTGACTGAAGCCTTACTGATAACATAAGCAGCTGATTAACATATTTTGTATGTTATATGTATTATATATTGTATTCTTAGTATGAAGTAAGCTACAAAAAAGAAAATTTTATTTAACAAATCATAAGAGAAAATACATTTGCAGTACTTTCCTGTATTTATCAAAAAAATCTGCATATAAGTGAATGCAAACAGTACAAACTCATGTTATTCAAGTTTCAACTGTATTTATGTATTTTCTATCTATATTTATTTATATTTGTAAGATATAAATAGAAAAGGAGACTAGAAGGTGGTGGATTATTGGGTTTCCCTAGGAGAATATATTTTTTATTAAAAAAACCCCACTAGAATATAATTATTCAAGGCACTTGTTAACAACATTAAGAAAGACTATTCAAGAGAGACTACTGCAAGGAGGATTCTGCAGTAGGAGGAAGAGGTTGGGCTCAACCACAAGTTGAATACAAGGACAAGTGGGGATTTATGGTCAAGGAGTACAGTAGGGGTCACTGGATGGAAAATTACTAAAAGGAAACATCAAGGCTTAGAGGGATATGTGCTAGACTGACTCAAAAGGATTCTTGGTGAAACTGGGCAATGCAAGGATGAATACACAGTCCAAAAGTTGAGCCTACTTGAGATAAAGGGCTCAGAGAAGCTGGCTACGGTTTGCTCAAGGAGACAATCTTTGTTAGTACCTAACAGTAATGAAACAGTGTTTCTTTCAAAATTGTCCTTTTTGGCATATATATGCAGTTACATAGCTGACATGCATTTCTTTTGAACGTATATTGGTTTTTAGGCACAGTGACATTACCCAAGGACTGAACACTACAGAATCTTAAAGTACTCTGAAAAGTGTTTTATATTTAACTGTTGACCTCCTGTGCTCACTTTGGCAGCACATATGCTAAAATTGGAACAATACAGAGAAGATTAGCATGGCCCTTGCACAAGGATGACACACAAATTTGTGAAGCATTTCATATTTTTATGATCTCACTCATATGTGGAATTTAAGAAACCAAACAAACATCCTGGGGAAGAAATGAGAATGGCAGATCAAGAAACAGACCCTTAACTATAAAGAACAAACTGATAGTTATCAGAGGGGAGGTGGGGGGGGGGCGGGGATGGGTTAAATAGGTGATGGGGATTAAGAAGTGTACTTGTGATGAACACCAGGTGTTGTAAGCATTGAATCACTAAATTTTAATTTTTTTAATAAATGTTTTATTTATTCTTGAGAGAGAGAGAGAGAGAGAGAGAAAGAGAGAGAGAATGAGTGAGGGAGGGGCAGAGAGACAGGGAGACACAGAATCCGAAGCAGGCTCCAGGCTCTGAGCTGTCAGCACAGAGCCCAATGCAGGGCTCGAACCCACGAGTTGTGAGATCATCACCTGGCAGAAGTTGGAAGCCCAACCAACTGAGCCACTCAGGTGCCCCAGAATCACTAAATTTTATACCTGAAACTAGTATTACACTATATGTAAACTAACTAGAATTTAAATAAAAACTAAAATCTAAACTAAACTAAAATATATAAATGCTCACCTCCCTAGTTTGTCAGTGGGGAATTGGTAACATTTATTAAAGTAAAAAAAATTCCTGGGATGCCTGGGTGGCTCAGTCACTTGGGTGTCCGACCGGCTCAAGTCATGATTTCACAGCTCATGAGTTCAACCCCCGCGTTGGGCTCTGTGCTGACAGCTTGGAGCCTGGAGCCTGCTTCGGATTCTGTGTCTCCCTCTCTCTCTGCCCCTTCCCTGCTTACACTCTGTGTGTGTCTCTCTCTCAAAAATAAATAAACATTTTAAAAAAAATTTTAAAAACTAAAGTAAAAATATTCCTGCTACTACCATGAAAGCTAGGGCTTTCAAGCTTTTATTGAGCTATGGTAGAAAATGATTTTACATTACAAACTAATACACCTGCACCACGTACAATATAGTGGCCAAAAAAAAAAAAAAAAGTACTGAATTTGAAATTTAGTAGGTAAAAACCATTAATGCAGAAGTGAAGATCTCATCACAAAATCCTTACCCTTCTCCAAACTTGTAAAATGTATACATGATGTGGCCTTTCCTGTAAAGCTATAAGCATCCTAAAAGTGGGGGCCACAGTTTTTACCTCTGAATCTTTATTAAAATATAGAAAATCCTTATCCATAATAGGCAATAGAGAAATAAAGGAGAATTTTCAAAATAAAGGCTGTGAAATGAATGCCACTCACTATGATTTGTGAAATTGTCACTTAGAATATTCACAATGTATGTATATTTTCATTTTTGAAACAGATTAATCAGAGTACTATTTTTAATAGCTTATATATTGAAACCACTCAAATGCCTATCAACTGCAGAATGGATAAAAAAAAGCTGTAGAATATTATCACAATAGCATATTCTACACTACAGAATTTACAAGAATCAGACAAACTACAAGTAACAACATGAATGAATCCACATCTATAAGACAGAGCAAAATGCCATACTCAAAAGAGGATATCTATAAGTTCCATTTATATAAAATTCAATAAGAAAAAACTAATCTATAGTGATGGAGTAAGGAGAATTCTTATGGGAACAGGTAGAGAAGATTCTTGAGCACAAGAGAGGCTTCTGAGAACTGGTAATAGTTTCTTGACCTGCACTCTGGGTACATGGATAGGTCATTTTGTGAAAATTATTGATGTGTCCTTTTCAGTATATATGTTTATTTTTTAAAAACTCAAAAATACTAAAAGGGATACAATTACATACATATTTTTTTTCTGTATTCATTTATATCTATCCATAAACACAATCAATCTACCATAAAAATGAAATAGACCTGTTGGCTGTTAAGCATGGGCACAATGTAAAGAATCTTGATAGAAAATCAAATCAGGGATGCCTGGGTGACTTAGTCGGTTGGTTAAGCATCTGACTCTTAATTTAGGCTCAGGTCATGATCTCACGGTTTGTGGGTTCAAGCCCCACATTGAGCTCTGCTCTGACAGTGCAGAGCCTACTTGGGATTCTCTCTCTCCCTCTCTCTACCTCTCCCCCATTTGCATGCTCTGTCACTCTCTCTCTCAAAATAAATAAACTAAAAAACAAAGAGTAATAAAAATAAAGTGAAAGAAAAAGAAAATCAAATCAATTTTATTCTGACTCTGTTTTTGAAACTAACCAGTACTGTGACCTAAAGATAAAAATACCAGACTCAGAATTTCCTCATGAGAAATTTGGACTACATTAATTCCAGGTTTACCGTTTATATATTATATTTTATGAGTAGAATTTCATATAAACATCCTAAATACTAATACTTCTTTTGAAAAAGAATGAAGGATATGGATGTAGTTTCTTGACTATCAGCAGATCCAGTGTTAAGTTTATTTAGGTTTATACTGGTTCACTTTACAAAATCCATTTTGTAGGTTAGTCAGAAGTTTTAACTATGTAATCATAAGCAGAAAAAATTAAAATAATATATTAATAGTTGGAAAATATTCTGCATGATGTATGAACAGAATAATCCAGTTGTTGTGTAAAATATACCTACAATGTATATCTCACCCATAGAATAGCCTTCATTTCTTAATTTAAGAGAATCATGAGCCCTCATCAAATTAATTTTTTTAATTGAAAAAAAATTTTTAAAAATTAACACACAGAGGGTGGAGGGACAGAGAGAGAGATACACACACAGAATCTGAAGCAGTCTCCAGGTCCAAGCTATCAGCACAGAGCCTGATGTGGGGCTTGAGCTCACAAACCATGAGATCATGACCTGAGTTCAAGTCATACCCTTAACTGAGCAATCCAGGTGCCCCTAAATTTTTTTAATTGGGGTGAAATACATATGATCTTTCCACATCAACCATTTTATTTTCTTATTTTAAGTAATCTCTACCCCCAATGTGGGCTCAAACTCATGACCCTAAGATCAAGAATAGCATACAGACTGAGCCAGCGAGGTGCCACCAAATGAGGAAATTCTAAAAGCTATTCCCCTGATGTGTGCTATATACATTTGTCAAGAATTAGTTACATAAAAATTAACTGCCTTTGTGACACGTGACCTGAAATCACTGTTTTCTCTACTCAGTTTTAGTACTGAGTTGAGTTGTGGGTCCATCTCCCCTGACTGGAGTCACATGCCCTCCAGCTGTGCCTAGCTCTCAACTGCTTTGAAAGCCAGCTCCCAAAAAGAGTCATCCAATAAGAATAAAGTCTTTTGCCGCCCATATGAGAAGGCACTACAAAAATCATTCCCATTAAAAGCAAATCATGACCTGTAATTTCTCTGGAATCCTAACTCTTGGCCCCCAAAATAAATTTTTAGTATGTACCCTAGCATATTTTAAGTCAGGAAATCATAAAGATAACTTCCAAATTTGGTAGAAAGCTAGCATATGTACTAAAAAATGTATGGATATAAAAAAATGCTAATAATATTTATACTGTCTGGAACATTAGGGATTATTGGTGCTTTTTAAAAAAAATCACTCTCTGAGTTTTCTAAAATCCTTATCTGTGCACACGATTTAATAATCAGGAAAAGGATATATTACTGAACTAGAAAATTGCCATGATAAAAATTTGGATTTTTAAAATACATTATATGTAGTCAGTATAAGAGAGAGCTTTCTTAGACAACAAGGAATTCTACCTAAAAAAAAAAAAAAAAAAAAAAAAATCACTACCAACAAAGCAGATGACCGTGGTACATACACAATTATCCAAAACAAACAAAAAGGTTTTTTAAATGCTAAGTGTTCTAAAAACCAGAAATAGAGCGCATCCACTTTCCATTGTTGTTTAAACACATTCCCACAGTCCTTTCCTCAAAGCCCTTCCTGTTTCAGATGGTATTTCAGAAAGCTATTTGAAGACTCAGCTTCTTCCACACCCACACCTCCCTTTAAATTCCATTTTTTTTAATACAGAAAATGCTCATGGGAAGCACCAGAATAATAGCTCTGGAGATTGGAGCTCTCTTTATAGTTCTATCATTAGTGGAGTCAGGTGGGAGCAGTCAGTCTATGTTCTACCATCCCACAGTGTGGTTTTAAATATTTCTGAAGTGACAGGGCCCCAAAATTGGGTCATGGTGGCCCTTGTCCAATTAGTCACCATCACTCTGCTCTGAGGCTGATGAAAGAACATTGCAACATTCCTCTTCCCTGATGTGGCCTGGGTATAGGTGATTAAATCATGTGCCCTGCATTGCATAGCACCCACACAGATAATAAAGTGACGTGTTTGAAGAGGATACAGTGGAAGGTACATACTGATTTTTTTTAAATATTATAGAATCTCCCAGCTTACAAGGACCTTACAGATCACTTACTTCATTCAGTAAGACCTTCATTCAATTATTCATTCAAAATATTTATTAAGCATTTACTAAGTGCTGGAATTAATGCTCCATGCTGAGGACAAAAAAATAAACAAATCACAGAAACTTGCTTCCTTCTTAAAAAGAAATATCTATATATCTATATAAATATATCTATATCTATCTATCTAGAGAGAGAGAGAGAAAGAGAGAGAGAGAGACTTACTTAATAAATATTTTTGAGCACTCTCTATGTGCCAGACACTGGGAGACATCAAGTCTAGTATAGTAAACAAGGCTGTAGCAAATGTTACATGCATGAAGATGAATGAATGAATGAATGAATGAATATGGAGACCCATATTCATCACCAACATCCAGTGTTTACTGGACCTACTTTCAAATGCCAGCTCCTAAATTTCTTCGACTGAAGGCTTTTGGATCACTGGAATTAATTTTGTTGTCTACACAGGACACTAAAAGCGTCAGGGAGTTACTACCTGCTCCTCTACTCACCTGCCCTCTTCCCTTAGCTGCCTTCAACTAGTAACTGGTGGCAGCTGGTGGTTACGGTGATTAACTACTCAGGTTTGGCTGGGATTGAGGGGTTAATCAGTGCTACAACTGTAACCTTCAGTGCAACCAGGATGATATGTGAATACACAAACTTTCTCCTAGGATGGAGTAACTCTGAAGCACAGGTTTTACATTGGCTCCCAGAGTACCTCAGCATATTAAGCTCCATTAACCTAAGCTCCCGAGCTCTTCATTGACTAGTTTCCCTTCCCTGTCTCACTTCTTTACTCTGCCTCCAGTGTTTTCTGAGATCACCCTCCAAATTATTTGCACTTGAATCCTTCCCTCAGGCTCTGCTTCTGAGGAAAACTAATGTCATGATGCCCACCATTGAAGGGATATAAAGTGCACAGACACAGGTAAGAAAATGAGTTATGATAATACAGTGTGATAAATTCTACAGTAAAAAAACAACTATGCTGGGAGAACACAGGAGGATCTTGGCAGGAGAGAGAAGACTTACAAGAGGAAGCTCCATCAAAGCTGAATTGTGAAGGACCCATTGAATGGGGGAGGAAGGATACTTTTTAGGCAGGAGAAAAAAATCTTTTAAAATCTTAGAACTGAAACAGAGCACAGCATGCTCAAGGATCTACAAATAGTGTCCAATGGCTGGAGCTTAAAATGAAGTGAGTACTTTAGGTAGAGGAAGCCATAGATTTAAGGAGATGCTAGGTCACAAATGACCTTGTATGCCATGGTAACGAGTTTATCCGGAGGGCAGTGGAATGGCATTGACAGACTTTAAGTAGGCAAGGAAGTGACTTGATCAGATTTGACTTTAGAAAATCACTCAGACTACCTTGTGAAAAATGGATTGGAAGGGTCATGACCTGAAGCACAGACACCAGTTAGGAAGCTGCTGCATTGATTCAGGGGAGGATTAATTATGTTTCCAACAGTGGGGATAGATAGAAAGCCCTGTCTTTTTAAGGTATTAGAAAAGTAGAAGTTATAAGATTTGTGATTTATTAGGTATGATCTGTAAGCCAAAAAGTCCAGTTTCTTGCTTGTGTGAAGGAGAAGTGGAAAATCATTGTGATAGTGAATTAAATGGAAGATTTCAGTTTAGGACCTACTGGATTTGAGTTTTGGTGGAGAATATTTATCCTCAGAAGAGGTATAAGAAATGGTGAGTGGTGTGGTATTAGAATTTAAACACTATTTCTGGATTGTAGGATTCTAGTTACATGTGTTGAGTAATTTATTAAATATCTCTAAGCCTCAGTTTATTCTCCTTTAAATGGGGACATTATTTGAACCTCTACATAAGGCTGAGATAATTCATGAAATGGGTTTAATGGAGAGCCTGATTCACAGTTATTGCTCAATTATTATGATTCTTGTACTTTAATAATAGTATTATCCAGGTTCTGATATGTAGTAGATAGTTGGATACTTAGACCGGAACCAAAGAGACAGATAAAGACTCGAAATATAGCCTAAATTATTAGAAAACAGTAAATGAGGGGCTCCTGGGTGGCTCAGTCGGTTAAGCGTCCGACTTCAGCTCAGGTCATGATCTCTCAGTTCATGGGTTCGAGCCCCGCATCAGGCTCTGTGCTGACAGCTCAGAGCCTGGAGCCTTCTTCAGATTCTGTGTCTCCCTCTCTTTCTGCCCCTCCCCCACTCACATTGTCTCTCAAAAATGAATAAACATTTAAAAAAAAAAACAAAAAACAAAAAACAGTATACCAAGATCAGAGACTGGATAGGATTACTAAGGGCAATGTTTAGAATTTTAAAAAAAAGTGAATATAAGTATAGGAAAACAAAGGAAAATCCCATAAAAAGGCTCAGAAGGACCTAGCAAGAAGAGTGTGGTGTCACAGAACCCCACCTCCTCTAAAAGAGAGTGCAATGCAAGGAGAGGTTAATGAACAGATCAAGTTCTGCACAAAGTTTAACTAAGACCAAGATTGGGAAGTTTCCATTGAATTTAGTAGCAAAGAAATCAATGGTGATTTTATCTACAACAATTTTAGGTGAGTGGAGGTGGCAGAAGTCAGACTGTAGTTGTCTAAAGCATAAATAGAAGGTGAAAGAATGGAGACAGCAACTGCAGACAACTCCTTTAATACACTGGTTGTGAATGGAAGGAGAGAGATAAGAAAATAGCTCCAGGGGATTTAAAAGAGGTGAAGGGAAATTTTTATCTTTTGAATATAGGAGATGATTTTACATGTTTAAATACTGTTGGAAAGGAGTCATAAGCAAAATGTTGAAGATAAAGAAAATAAATTGTGTCCCTAATGATCCAGAATCTTAAGGGGACTAAATGCAGTGGGATCGTGCTCATTGGTGAAGGAAAATCATCTTTAAGATCACGACTAACAGAGGAGCAAAAAATTGAGGCAGATGTGATGAGATGTGAAGATGGTCTGTCATGAAGACTATAATGTAACTGA
This sequence comes from Panthera uncia, assembly GCF_023721935.1. Taxonomy (NCBI): domain Eukaryota; kingdom Metazoa; phylum Chordata; class Mammalia; order Carnivora; family Felidae; genus Panthera; species Panthera uncia. Next base: position 100,419,840 of record NW_026057577.1, on the reverse strand, counting down.
TGGACCATAAGGTCTAGGAAGGAGAGTGAAGAAAGTAAATACTCATGGAGATGGTTATAGTGAAAAGTCACAGAATACATCTAAATTATACAGATTACCAGACACCAATCCAGATCTGTAGAATCAGAATCTGAATATTGGGCCCAAGATTGTACTTTTAAAAACTTTCCAAGTAGGGGTGCCTGGGTGGTTCAGTCAGTTAAGCTTCTGACTTCGGCTCAGGTAGTGATCTCATGGTTCGTGAGTTCAAGCCCAGCATCAGGCTCTGAGCTGTCAGCCTGCTTCAGATTCTGGGTCTCCCTCTCTCTCTCTGCCCCACCCCTGCTTGTGCTCTGTCTCTCAAAAATGAATAAATGTTAAAAAAATTGTTTTAAAAACCTTCCAAGAATTTTTATAAAAAAAGTAGATTCAATTTATGAAGCATTTTGAGAAGCAGTGACTTAGTTCGCGTTAAAGAATAGGTTATATCCATATACATGTACGTTCACACACACACACACACACACACACACACACACACACATACTTATAATGCCTTAATAAAGGCATTAATTGTAAAGGCATTATAATTGTAATTATAAAGGCATTAATCTCGTTTATAAGGGCTCCATCCTCATGACTTAGTCACCTGTCAAACATCCCACCTACAATTACCATCATATTTGGGATTTGATTTCAACATATGAACTTTGGAGGGGCACAAACATCAGTGTACAGCAGTCAGTCATCTGCCTCTCAGCTAGAACTACCCCAAGGGTGAAGTTATTACAGAGAAAGCCCCATTTCTTGCTCTACCAGTAGCTTTGAGATGTCTAAATTGTTGTCAGTCTCTAATAAAGGCTCTGCTAGTTACTGGATATTTATTACATGATGTTAGATTGCAAATATGGAAGTTATACACCAGAGATCTTCGGTGTAGAAGTTAATGGACACCTTAGAATATTAATGAATAGATTTTAGGGATTCTATAAATCCTCTGAATTTAGGTGCATTTTTTTTCCAAGTCAAATTAATCAAAGAAGAACCTACATGCACTACCTATAGTCAAAGAACTGGCAGCTAGCTGTGTTAATCCTATTCTTATTCTTGATTTTCCTATCTACTAACATTTGTCTCCAAAGTGGCTCATCAATTTAGGCTCCCACCAGAAAGAATATGAGAGAATAATGTTTTTCTTATTCCTGATGATACATATCACTTTAAGACTTCTAATACTTTTTCTAATCTTCTAGGTGTGAAATTGTGCTGCTTTGTTTTAAATTGCATTTTTCTTTGTGTTCATGGGGTTCAAAACCTCTCCTTATGTATGTGATCATTCAAATTTCTTTTGTGAATTGACTATGCATATCCTCTGTATATTGTTCTCCCTTTATCTCTTCTTTCATTCTTTTTTTTTCTTTTTCATTCTTATTCATTTGTAGGTGTTTATGCTGTGGTGAGCATATTTTGCCTTTGTTGTCAATGCACAGATGTTGTATTTACCTTCTCTCAGTCTACCCACTATTTAAGCTTTATGATTTCTAAAGCAAAGAAAGTTTTTAATTCACAGAAGTGTTTATGTACTTTTCTTTCAAAAAGTCTTCCTTAAACAGTAGTTAAAAACTATATTTGTATATCTTATTATAATAGTTTTGTACTTTTATTTTTACATTAATTATTCTAGTTAAAACTTATTTTTATATGACTTAAAGTAGGACCTAAGTTATTTTATATGCTTAAACTTAATTAACCCAACAAAAATTGTTCTCTAATCAATTATTTGCCACATTAAAGTGCCTACTACTTCTGTCATAAAATAAATTTATCTATCTAGCTATCGAGCTAGCTGTCTAGCTACCTATATAATCTTTCCTGATTATTTGGACTGATTATTATAAGCATGGTACATCCAGGTAATATATTATCATGCAGAAGCTAAAACAATGATGTGGATTGAAGCTCATTGACATGAAAAAATCCGTAATATATTGCTAAGTGTAAAAAGCAGAATATAAAATTACATAAACAGATATAGATACAGTCACCAAGTTGCATCTGGCATGTATATTCCATATGTAAAATATATATATATATATATATATATACACATATACACACACACCATATACACAGATACATAATAGATGTAAAATTAAAAAATATAGAAGGGTTTACTAAAATCTTGAGAATGCTCATCTCAACACAACAGTCATCTTTGAGGTATGAAGAAGAAAGAGAAGAAGGGCAAATGAGAGAGAAGAAGAAAGAAAAGAGGGAGGGAGAATGGAAGGATTGACAGGAGGGTGCAAGGGAAGAGGAACGGTAAGAAGAAGAAGGCTTACTTTGTTCTTCCTACTGGTATGTATGGCTTTAATATTATACAACACAAACAATTTATTTGTACCACCAGAAAGAAAAGAACCATCTATATAATTAGATGTGTATATCTCAGTTTCCATAATCATACTCATGGCCATAACTATGTATTATCAAGCCAAAAAGGATGGGTCCCCCTATCTCATATATTAATAGAACACATGCTGATGCATTGACTGCATTAATTTTGGAGAATTGTACTGAAAGGCAGGGGAGATGTTATTTGACCTGGTGTGTTCAGAATGTCCTCATCGATGAGGCAACATCTGAGTAAAAACATGAACTGAGTGGGAGTGAGAGTCTTGAAATAAATCCATGGGAAGAGTATTTAAGGCAGAGGGAACAGAAAGATCACAGTCTCCAGTCTCCATCTGAGGTTACTCCAGGAGCAGTTTGGCTGGAGATAGTGTGCCAGGTGGGGAGGCAACCACTGGGTAGATGAGGAAGGAACTAGAATCCATTAGGACTTTGGATCTTAATTTTTTTGTTGATAGGTTTGGACAAGTGTGATGGGATGGGAAAGAAACTGGTAGGAAATTCAAAAGGTATAAAGTAAGGGACTAAAATATGTGAAAAAAAAAAACCTCATAGAGGCAGGTGTTATGGAGCCACCAATTTTTATTAGAAGCCTATAAAAAAGCCCAACAACTCAAAATAATCCACCTTCTGTTTGCACTCCCATTTACTTCACTCTTGTGGTTATAAGGATTTCACCATTCTGTCACCTTTTGTTTCTCTACCTAAGATTTTTTGAGTTGACTGTTTTATTATCAATGACTACTTGTTAAATTTAGTGCATTTGTATCCTCCAACATAATAGATTCCTCTTTGAATAAACGCTGCCCAAACATTGGTAACTACAATATTCATTTTGTAAATAAGGAAAGGGGAGACACAGAGCAGGAAAATTAACAAGTCTAAGGTCACTCAGGAACTTAAACATTTTTGAGAGAGGGTCCCAAGCAAGTAGGAAGAATAATCCATCCTGTGACATGACTTTAAGCAGGAGTCTTAGTTCCTTTTCAGACCAAGAACTTCTCTCTTAATCCTGGGGCATGTTTTAATTCTAAACTCCTCAACCAAAATGATGGATAACCCTGGTCCTCATTCCCTTCTTGCTGCTTAGGTGTTGTTTACTCTTTATTTCTGTTACCTATAGATTTTCTTTTCCTTTTGTAATTCCAACTTTGCTTCCAAAATAATTTATGTTACCAGAATTTCAAGATGTTTATAGCTATGACTGTGCCAGAATCAGAAGTCAGTGGGTTTATACAATTGAGGAATAGTATCTTCTCCTATATGAAGGACGTAAAAAACTAGATTCATTTGCAGTGTTACAACATTAAAATAAAATTGCAAGCAAGCATGTAAGTAGAACACAGGCTTTTTTTTTAATTATGCTACAAAGACCAATTATCTTATTGTGTTAGTGTAACACTCTTATGGTATCCTTCTTCTCCCTTTATTTTTATAATAGATAATCTCATCAAAATTGTTGAGAATATCTGATTTTTCTCCTAGTATGTATATTATTTCTGCTGGTTTTGAGCTAATAGCCCCCACTTTTTTTATATCAGATCATCAGCCCATGTTTTCAGTTGAAAATATTATTTTAAGTTATTGTACTTTAATTTTGACATTAAGATCACAAAAGATAGAACTTTTAGTAATGTTTCTATGTAATTTCATGTTGAAAACTATTTTACAATCCTTCCCCTTCTAATATGTATATTAATATAATTTCTATTTTTTTTTTTATTTGCTTTTTAACCAATAGTGCAACTGTCCATCACTATCTTAATCCATCTTCATTTTCAGGGATCAAATTTCTTTTTTTTTCAGTCTATTTATTTTGAGGGGGGGGAGGGGAGAGAGAGAGAGGGAAGGGCAGAGAGAGAACTAGGGAAAGAATCTCAAGCAGGCTCTGCACTGTCAGTGCATGGAGTCCAACATAGGGCTAGATCTCACAAACCATGAAATCATGATCTGGGCCAAAATCAAGAGGTGGACGCCTAAGCAACAGAGCCACCCACCTGCCCCTCAGGGATAAAATTTATAAACATTGAAATGCAAAAATTATAAGTGTGCCATCATATGACAAAGTATTTGCTTGTAATATAAACCAACATCAAAAGATGTAACATCATCACCCCTAGAGAGGTCCTTCACCTACCTGCCCAAGGAATTCTATCTGTCATCTCCCCAGAGACCATCACTTTTGTGACCTTTTCACAATAGCTGAGTTTCACCTGTACTAGAAGATTATATAAAAAATACACCATGTGTATTATTTTATGTAAGGTTTCTTTCACTTGGGTAATATTTTTAGGATTCATTCATGAGTATTGCACATATCAGTCATTCCTTTATATTTTAAGAGTAGTATCTTCTTGTATAAATATACCTAAATCTGTTTATCTATTCTTTGATGAAAAATTAATTTTTTTCTAGTTTAAGGCTACTACAAATAAAGCTGATGTGAACGCTTTTTCAAATCACTTGTGGGCATATGTTTTCATACATCTTAGGTATATATCTACTAATGAAATTGCCAGGTCATAGGGTAGATATATATTTAATTTTATAAGAAACAATCACAACTTTCCCAAATATATTCTAATACTTAACAGTCCCATAAAAATGTATGAGCATTCTGGTTGTTCCATATACACGAAACATTTATTGTTATCATTTAATTTAATTTTAGTTATTCTAGTGAATGTATTCTTGTGGTTCTTTTGTTATCTTTCCAAAACTGTTTGAGTGGAATTGGAACTTCCAGGAAAATACGGCATGATTACTTTGGGATTTTGCATACCGCCTGCAAGAAAACACCTATGTCAGAGGACTATACTAGTTTGGAAATACAGCACCAAGAGCTAACTTTCTTGGAGAAAACTGTATTCATTTCAGCCCAAGTAATGCAACACCAGATGGTTTAGTCAAATTGATTGATTATATGTAATTTCATTGAGAAAAGCAATTTTAGAGAATAAAACTTCAAGGAAGCAAGGCACATTTTGATTCACCAGATTGCAATGTCCTTGTTTTTATTTATGTTTTTAATGCTGATTGATTGATTGATTGATTGAGGTGGGGGGGAGAGGAAAGGAGGGAGGGAGAGAATGTGCACATGCAAGCAGGGAGGTTCAGACAGAGAGGGGGAGAGAGAATCCCAAGCAGCCTCTGTACTGTCACATGGGGCCCAACAGGGGACTCCATCCTACAAACCATGAGATTGTGACCTGAGCCAAAACCAAGAGTCAGAGGCTTAACTTACTGAGCAACCCAGGTACCTCTTGAGTCTTTTTTTTTTTTTAACATTTATATAATCTTGAGAGACAGAGAGACACAGAGTGTGAGCAGAAGAGGGACAGAGAGAGAGGGAGACACAGAATCTGACCAGGCTCCAGGCTCTGAGCTGTCAGCACAGAGCCTGATGTGGGGCTCGAACTCATAAACCACAAGATCATGACCTGAGCCGAAGTTGGATGTTCAACAGACAAAGCCACGCAGGTGCCCCGCTTCTTGGCTTTTAATTTAACCATATATACAATAATTTTATATATCTCTGTTACAAATAACCCAGAGTATATTAACTAAATTAGATAAATAAATTAAAAATATTGTAATCCTTACCATATTTTTCCTGATTACCTGGTTGTTTTCCTAGCTTTTTAAAACCATAAAGCATGAAATATACAGTTGACCCTTAAACATCATGGGTTTGAACTGTGTGTATCCATTATATGCAGATTTTTTAAAATAAATACAGTAGAGTACTGTAAGTGTATTTTCTCCTTCTCATGACTTTCTCAATAACATTTTATTTTCTGTAGCATACTTTACTATAAGAATATAGAATATAATACATATAACAAAAATATGTGTTAACTGTTCACGTTATTTGTAAGGTTTTTTAGTCAATAGAAAGCAATTAGTAGTTTAAGTTTTGAGGGATTCGAAAGTTATAAATGCGTATTTTTTTCTACTGGACAGTATTATTGGAGGCAGTTGATTCAGTGTCCCTAACCATCCTGTTGTTCACAACATGTAGTTCACAAGGGTGAACTACATTGCCTGGCATTATAAACTATATAATAACAGGTTATCTACTAGGTAAAATTTATAAGGATTACCAAATTGCTTCTCATAAAATCAAAAGCCCACTTTTTAAATGGATTGCTGTGAATTTTTGTCTTAAACTATCTTTCACCATTAATGCATGTACTGTTAGCACGTGACTTCTAAAGAGATGACAGAATGGGAGAAGATATTTGCAAATGACATATATGATAATTTGAGTTAATATCCAAAATCTACAATGAACTTATCAAACTCAACACCCAGAAAAAGCAAATAATCCAGTTGAGAAATGGGCAAAAGACATGAAAGACACTTTTCCAAAGAAGACATCCAGATGGCTAACAGACACATGAAAGGATACTCAACATCGCTCATCATCAGGGAAATCCAAATCCAAACTACAATGAGTTATCACCTCAAACAAGTCAGAATGTCTAAAATTAACAATACAGGAAACAGCATGTTAGGATGTGGAGAAAGGGGAATGCTCTTGCAATGTTGGTGGGAATGCAAACTGGTGCAACCATTCTGGAGAATATAATAATTTATTATATTAATATAATATATTATTATATATTATTATATATTAAATTATTAATATATATATTATATAATATATGTCCTCAAAAAGAATGAAATCACACCACTTGCAACAATGTGGATGAAGCCAGAGAACATTATGCTAAGCAAAATAGCATAATAAGTCAGTCTGAGAAAGACAAACATAATATTATTTCACTTACATGTGGAATTTAAGAAACAAAACAGATGAACATATATAAAGGGGGAAAATGATGGTTAATTGAATGGAAGTGAGTGGTGCGCTGAGTAAAATAAGTGATGGGGATTAAGGAGTACACTTGTTATGATAAGCATTGGGTGTTAAAGGAAGCATTGCATCATTATATGGTATACCTGAAATTAATGGAACACTCTGTTAACTATACTGAAAATGAAATGAAATGAAATGAAATGAATAAAAAGGAGGCAAGAGGATTTAATTTTTTAGTTATGTAGAATGTGGTTATTTTTCCTTCATTTCATTCTAGTACTTTTCTTACCATGAGAGTTTTTCATGTAGACTCTTAATTAAATCAATGGAAAAACAGTAGAGTATAAACATAACATCCATTTAATGGAAGGTCAAAATCAACCACTAGAGTTTAAGGCTTCACAAATGATAAGTATGCAGACATAATTTAGACACTTGCTTATTATTCTTTGCTTCTTTTCTGTGACATTAAAGTAGAACCAGCAATAGTCTGTAATTGCTGAGTTCTACTATGTACTGTTAATTTTTTCATGGTAATCTTTTTATAAGCATTTAATTTCCTTTGTTGACTTTTTGGAATTTACTTTTAGGAGAATATCATCTGAAAACCTAAAGATCTTGGGCGTGTCCATGCCACTTTGCAGTAAGAAATGGGACTTTTAGTCAAGGCATTAATCTCTTCTGAATTCCTATTTCCCTTAATAACTTTTCAAAAACAATCATTGTCTTATAAAAGCAAACGTGCAAGATGTTCTGCTTATTTCACATAGATAGGATAGACCACTCCACCCCAGATTTGATTGGATGTTGAGACTGATAATGTTACACATGCACCAAGATGGCATGTAAAGGTTTATTACACATAATGAGACTTTCTGGGAAGAACAGGAGTAGGATCCTAACTGGTCCAAAAATGAAACTAGAGAAAGATTGGCTTAAAGGTGGCTCGTTGGTAAGGCTGGGGAATGTTGGTTAAGATGCACAGCCCAGGTATTGTATGATTTGAACTCTGGCTCCAAAGGAGGGAGTAACCAAGCTTTATTGTAACATTTCCCAGATGTGGTGCAGAAAGAGAACGGGCTTAAAAGCCCTCAGCCATCACACATCAAAAATGGAATTAGACTCCTTACACAAAAAATACCCTATGCTTGGCAGAGCGTAAGGTACATAAGGAGTGCTATGATATTATTCTGAGTGCATGAGTGGGTATTAATTCTAAGGTTTAAAGGTCTGAAAATAGTAATTTAAAATGCCAGAGAAAAATAATATTTGCATGGGTGCTATCTCAGGATATGGATATTCAGGATCCCCTTCCTATCTCTTCCTGAGACCTTATACCCAGAGCACCCATATGCTAAATGAATGTGAAGACTATGTAACTGGGCATAATTCTAAATCAAGAAGCTAATTTTTTTAATAGCTTTTGTTTTGTTTTTGTTTTTTTCACTTTGCCATGACTTGGCCAACATAGTCTTAATGGAACTTCAGCTTCTGTTGGGTACATTTTTATAGGCAGAATATGTGTTGTTATGCTATTATAATTCTTTTTTTTTAATGTTTGTATATTTTTGAGACAGAGAGAGACAGAGTGTGAAGGGGGTAGGAGCAGAGAGAGAGACCACACACAAAATCTGAAGCAGCCTCCAGGCTCCAAGCTGTCAGCACAGAGCCTGACACAGGGCTCGAACTCATGGACTGTGAGATCATGACCTGAGTCGAAGTTGATTGCTTAACCAACTGACCCACTCAGGCACCCCAAGCTATTATCATTCTTGTTGCTGAAACACAAATGGAAGCCTCACTCTTGTCCATGTCTTTGTTTAGAGTCATACCTCTCTTACACAGAAGGGATTGTGGACATCTGTTCAACTCTCAAACACACTCAGGCACATGAAGAGGAAAAAAAATATCATTATTTATGGATCTTTATAACAGTAACCTTATAGAATTCAGTTGTGAAGAGAAACACATATTCACCTCATCTAACTTCCTCATTTGACAAATTAGAAAAATGGGATAGAATCTTATTCAAATTATTAAGTTACAGAAAGCAGGAAAACAGGAGAAATATTCCAACTCCACTGTTTATATAACCTTGGAGAATGTCAGTGTCAACCAAATCTAAAGATGTTTTTTTCTAGAGTTTGGGTAGATGCCCCGAGAGTGTTTCAGTAACATGAAAAGTTGATGACCAATTTCTCATTATTGTCATCATTATTCTCATTATATATTCCCAATTATTAAGAGCGCTCATACCTCATAGGATTGGTGTTAGAATTTAAAAATGTAATTTTCATGTTGTGCTTAGCACAGTGCTTGGAACTTGGTAAATATTCTGTTGCTGCTCCCAATATTTCCAATACTCCTAACTACCATTACTTGCTCTAACATTATTAAGCATATTTTGTTTTAAATTTAAGATAAAAATTACATTGGTACAATATTATTAACTAAACTACAGCCCTTACTAGAATTCCATCAGTTTGTTCAACAATGTACTTTTCTAGAACTGCTTTGGCCTGGAATTGACAGAGTTGCTTCTCAGAGCCAGAACTCATTATATAACTCTAACCCAATGCAAGGATTAGGACGTGAGGGGAGGACATGAATATTTTGTGGGAACAAATAACCTTTACTTATCATTTTCTTTAGATGGTTGAATGACCAAATAAAATTTGTCTCTTGAAAGATTCTAGGGACACATTTAGTCAGCCAGAGGACTCTGATTCTTAACAACCTGTGCAAAGTGGGTGTTGCCATACCTGGGGAGTCACTTATTTTTGCTCTCACTGTCTATTGAGAGTCTCAACATAGACTGTGACTATTTGAAAAGGCTCATGGTCAAAGTCCATTTATATCATTTTTCCCTCATCAGTTCTCTAGCTCACTATGAGGCACAAGTCTGTGGTCCCACATCTCCTAAAAATACTCATGGAGTTACCTAATTTTCTATACGGAAAATTCATAGATGACCATTTCCCTGAAATGATCTCTTTACAATGACTTTGAATGAGATGCTTGACTACTCTGAGGCTCATTCGCCTCTTCTGCAAATAGAGATAATAATGCCTCAGAGGGTTAATGTAAGGATTATATGAAATAATGTATATACAGCAAATAGAATGCTTGAGCCATAATACACATTTAAGAAATGAGAAATGCTAATACTATTACTGTGACAGTATTTCTTGCAGCACCAATTAAGCAGATAATTCAGTAATGTTCTTCTCTGACCTTTAGTCTTTTTAAGGTTAGTGTGCTAGAAGATTCAGTTTATATAACATTATTAATATAACACTAAAATTGAATTTTAAAGTGTTTTATAAACTCCCCCAAAACTAACTGGATCAATGTAATCTTTTCCTCTGGGAAAATAGAATTCAAAGAGAAAATCAGAAAGTTCAGGATTCAATTCTCAGTGAGTATTCCATTTTAATACTACTTTCCATTGGCCTTTTCCCCCTCCTAACAATAAATTGTGTTTGTTTCTATAATGTGTCATCTCACACTATCTATAGAGAACTGGAAAACTGTGATATTTTTAATATAGGTGTTTTTGCTCCCCAGAAATTGGGCTAAAAGAAGGTGAGAATCTTATCAGAGTTGCCGACAGAGAAATGTTTGGTGATAAATCATCTATCTGAGCATGTACACTGGACATACAAGATATCTGAAACTGTCAAATTGAATGTGAGTATGATTAGAATAAAGTTGCTCTATGGCAGGGCCTTGCTTAAGTAAAAATGACAAGTTCTGACAGAATTTCTGCCTAGTGTGGATGAATGACTGAGCAAGCAGCATTGAGATGGTTTCTAAAGCAGTCTTTTTGTCAAGAAAACAATATAAAGTCAAAGTTTCACTGCTCTATACTGTCTGAAGACAACACTTTGGAAATGAAAAGCATGACACTTTTCTAGAAGCCACACATTCTGCACACTCCAATGGCATGGTCCATCTCTCATCTCCTTTCACTTCTGGCTGGACCTGGGCTTTGATCAGTTCTAGGTAAAACAACACTGTGTTTTTCACAACTACAAGGGAAAGCTAAGATCAAAGGACAACTGCACTCTGGTCTTCAGGGTCTAGTCATTCTCTCCATCAATGCTTTCCCCAAGAGAGCAGTTTGCCTTCCCAGGAAAGTCATATACCTTCTTAGAGAAGAGGCAGCTGTACTGCCATTGTAGTGGCTCTTGATCCCAAATCTGCTGAGAAACAACCATATAACTTGAATAAGCCTTGTGCTCTCTTTGAATCATTTTACTCCATTAAAATAGAATAATACTCTCAACAATTATTAGGCATTGTAACTATTAGACATTATGATTACTCACATGCTACATTTTAGTCACTATGATAGACATGGAAAATATTTAAGATGCACACTCTGCTCCTAATGGCTTCACAGTCCATCTATTTACAGAACAACTGGAGATTATTTAAGTCAAAATTTAAAATAAAAAAAATTATGTCAATGCAAGGATTCACCATGGTATTTTATCTATCTATCTATATATATATGTGTGTGTACGTATACATAACATAGACACACACACTGAGAATGAGAAGAAGACACTGAGAGACTGATTAGGCATCACCTTATAATTATTATCATTTTTGGTATGATTATATATGACATTTGATTTTGTACTTATTGTGGTTTCCAGGAGGAAAATTCATTGCTTTTATAATAAAATAGGCAAATAAACATTATTTCATCTGTATTCAGAAAAAAAGTCATTCTTACAAGGATACAGTTTTGTAATTTCTCTTATCATCTGATGCTCATATTCGCTAGTTAATAGAAATATGACCTCTCTTCTCTCTTGAAGGCTATTTTCCTATAATGCAAGAGTAGAGGAAATAGGGAAGGAATATGATAGAGATTTTATTTCAAAATCAGACCTGACGGATGGTGCTGAAGGAATGAAAGAAGTTGCCTTGTTCAGTCTGATGCTTAATGTCGATAATCATGCCCACCACATAAGAGATGCTAAGAAAACTCTTTGCTACAGCAACATAACTATCAACTCCCAGACCCAAGTTTTGGCTTTGACAGATGAGTCAGAGGAATGTGTTTTTTTTTTTTTGAAGACTTAGTTATCAAGAAAATAGGAAGATATGCCAAAGACTGGGAGAAACTATTTGCAAAAAGCAAATTTGCTAAAGGACTGTATCCAAAATATATAAAGAATTCTTAAAACTCAACAATAAGTAAACAAACCAATTAAAAAAAAAAAAAAAGGAGCCAAAGACATTAACAGATACCTCACCAAAGATTTACAGATGGCAAATAAGCATATGAAAAATGCTTCACATCATATGCCATCAGGGAAATACAAATTAAAACAACATGAGATACTATTACATGACTATTAGAATGGCCAAAATCCAGAACACTGACAACTTCAAATGCTGAAGCAACAGGAACTTTCATTCATCACTGATGGGAATGAAAAATAGTATAGTTACTCTGGAAGACAGTGTGGTAGTTAACTTATAAAACTAAACATACTTGGGGTGCTCAGTTGGTTAAGCATCTGACTCTTGATTTTGGTTCATCATGATCTCTCAATTCATGAGATCAAGTCCTACATCGGGCTCTGCACTGACAGTGTGGGATCTGCTTGGGATTCATTCTCTCTCTCTCTCTAAATAAATAAATAAATAAATAAATAAATAAATACTTAAAAAAACAAACAAACAAACTAAACACACTCTTATCATACAGTTCAGCGATCATGCTCCTTGGTATTTACCCAAAGAGTGGAAAATTTAAGTCCATACAAAACCTGCATATGGATGTTTACAGCAGCTTTATCTATAACTGCCCAAACTTGGAAGTAACCAAGATGTTCTTCAGTAGGTGAATGGATAAACTATAACACATTCAGACAATGGAATATTATTCAGTGCTAAAAAAAAAAAAAAAAAAGAAAGAAAGAAAGAAAGAAAGAAAGAAAAAGCTATCAAGTAAAACAAAAGATCTGAAGGGATTTAAATGCATATTATCAAGTGAAAGAAGCCAATCTGAAAAGGCTACATACTAAATGATTTCAATTATATGACATTCTGGGAACGACAAAACTATGGGGACTGTAAAAAGATGAGTGGTTATATGGGGTGAGAGAGGAGGGAGTGAGGGAGGGATGAATACATTACAGAGGACTTTTAGGACAGTGAAACTATGTGGTACAACACTACAATGATAGATATATGTCATTATATATTTGTACAATACATAGAATGTACAACAGTGAACTCAAATATAAACTATGGACTTTGTGCAATTATGCCATGTCAATGTAGGTTCATCAATTGTAATAAATACAACACTCTGGTAGGGGGTGTTAATAATGTGGGTGGTTATGCATGCATGAAGGCAGAGGGTATGTGAGAGATCTCTGTACCTTCCTCTCAGTTTTGTTGTGAACCTAAAACTGTTCTAAAAAAAAAAATCCTAAAAATGTCTCCATTAATTATGAGATAGCTTTGAAGACTGAAATCTTTTAGTAGAAACACTTTATAGAAAAAGCCCTTAAATTGGATAAGAATAAGTTTCCATATCTGCTCTCTTTATGAAATATCTCTCTGGTCATCTGGGGATCAATTGAAAGCTAAAGACTTTAAGTTAAACAATCATTTAGTTGTGACAGATAAATTACATTAGCTATCTGTTGCTGTGTAACAAATTTCCCCCAATCTTAGTGGTTCAAAACAACAAACTTTTAAAATCTCACAGCTCCACAGGTTGTTGGCAGGCCTCAGTTCCTCTTTGGCTCTTTGCCAGAGGCTTTGGTTCCTGGTCCTGTGAGATTTTCTACAGGCTGCTCACAGCATGACAGCTTTCACTCCCCAGATAAAGTAATCCAAGAGAGAAGCCCCAATGCTTTTATGGGTTATATCAGAATCACACACCATTAATTACTCTATTTGTTAGAAGCAAAATACTAAGTTAAGACCAATTCAAGGCAGAAGTATCAAACAACTGACATTTTTAAAACCACCACCAGTAGATTGAATCCGGGGGGGGGGGGGGGGGGGGGGGGGAGGAGTCAGGGACATGAATTTGGCTCTGGCAGTAACTAACTTACACATCCCCTTACCAGGACCAGGATAAGTTATATGCTGACTCAATTAATATTGCTGAAATAGATGTCCCTAAGCTAAGTGTGCCTTCTGTGAAGGGCCTGGTGAGTATTGACATGGACTTAAGAGTACAAAGAGATCAGTTTTCATTTTGTTGGATGATTTCACTAACACGCATGCAATCCAAAAAATATGATGAGATTTTTTTCAGTCCTTTATTTGTTCACCCTTGCCTTTCCCAACTGGTGATTTTGAGTGTCCCAGAGGAAACTGATATGCCCAGGAAGAAAAGGAAACTAGAGATATTACTTTAACTCCTGGTCTCACAGCCAGAAGGAAAACTAGATTTATTAAATAATAAAAGAATGCCTTTTTAAAATTGTTTTTCTCTCTCAATATTTGAAAACATTCACAGTAAAAATTACTATTTTAAGAAGATTTTACAAAAATTGAACATGGATTTATCAAGCAAATATTGTGCTTTCTGGGTGCTAAAAATATCTAGCTAAGAATCACACTATTAGTTTCCTACTTTATGACTACATAGCACTTCACAGTTTATAGATAATTTTGCATATATGATTTTATTTCAGCTTCATGAAAAACCTGTGGGAGAGGTAAAACAGGCATTAATCTTTCCATTATATATACATGTTGTAGACTCTGGGTCTGGAGTTCTTTCCTATCCAGCAAGAAAGTGGGATGCAGGATTAAAATTGCAAGAGATGGCTAATGTCCAGGAGAAGACAAGAGCCCAATTAAGGGTCCTTGCTCTTGTTTTTATTAGGATCAGAAGGCTTACAAACATGGTGATAGACATACACAAAGAGACAATGAAACTGTGAACATTAAGTCATGGGCATGAGGGAAAGGGGGTTTCAAAATATGTGGGGTTACGGGTTTGGGTTAATACAAAACAAAATCCTGGAGCCTGGCAGAAGGTTGTTTACAGCAGATGTGAGGCACCACCTCTGTTTACCTAAACTGGTCTAGGGGACAAGAAAGACAGAGCATGCTACCTCAGGGTCAACAAGGCACCTTTCTTTTACTAATTAGCTCTGCTCTGGGCAACTTTCCCTGCAGTATTCTGTAGCCCTATTTACCTGTTTACCTAATTTAGTCCTTCCTTCTTGTGAAAGCAGATTTCTGCTATTATGCTAAATTGGGGGGGGTGGGGACATTTCCACCCTGAGTACCTAATCTTGCTTACCTCATATACCTTTGTCCTATACTGGGAACTTTGCCCCACTTTACCTATTCTTATTTACCTAATCTTGTTTACCCAAACTTGGGTGTGTACATCCTATGGCTTTCTAATTCTTTATGCCTTGTTAACCCATCAGGGAAGGCTCAGGGAATTCCTAAGCTTATTCCCTGTATGTATATGCATATGTATATGTATATGTATATGTATATGTATATGTATATGTATGTGTTATGTATATGTATATATATTAATCCTTTTATCATATCCTTTTACATATCCATTATATAATGAGAGAAAGACCGACCAACCACACCAGAAACCAGGTTTCTGAGGCTACACAGCTGACTCTCAAAGTTAATACAAAGCTTCTACCTATTTGAAATAAGAGGAAAAAACTATAAAGAACTTGTAGGCTTGGTGAATCACAGTGCTGTGAAACGTTTTAACTTTAAAATGAACATTTCTTCCTGGAATCTCTCCTCTATTTGCTGAGAAACTAGTGCTTCTTGACTATAGTCAAAGCATTGCAAAATAAAAAGAAAGTAGTTATAAACACCTTGTCCAAATCAGTCTATGAATTTATCCAAGTGATTCTTAAAATTGCAAAAGTATCAGAATTACATGAAGGGTTCCTTGAAACTATATGTGGTAGACAGGTACAACCTCTTAACCGGGTTGTCTGTTTCAATAGCTATGGGGTGGAGCCCGGTTCCCAGTCTATGCTGATTTTTCTGGTCTAGGGGATTTTACACCAAGAGCCCCTAGTCTGTCCTATTAATTTCTACCCACGTTATGTCCTCTTCTGTTGGTCTTTGACATCACCTTGCGTCAAGTTTCCATGCATTGCCCTCTGGTACCTTTAGCACTGGTCCTACCTTTGGCAACCTTCTATTTTATCATCTAAACTGGACACTTTTGAGAATGAAGGAGACACTAGTAATAAATACACATATCTAGACCCTAACATCATTGCTTTGACTCAATTCTCTCCACATTGACACATACTGATACATAAAATATAAATATAAATATATAATTTATATTTGAATCATGCTGCTTTTCCTGGGAAAGTTATGAAATCCCTCTAGTCCCTAATTACGTCATCTGTAAAGTTGAGATAATAACATCAACCTCTTGGTGTACTGTGAAAACTTAAGGAAATGCACATTAGATGTTAAGCCCAGTTCCTTGTACACTGTGGTAGATTCCCTGAGGAGCATTCTTTAAGATGAAAGAATGGATTTACTCCCTTAGCTGCTGCTGAAGACAGCTGGCAGTGCTTCTAGACCTCAGGAAATTGCCTTAGCAGAAGCACACTGCTCACCCAAGGTCATACCTCCCCTAGAGCAGTCTACATCAGTGATGTATCAACATGGGTTATACAGGCCTAATCCCTTGTACCAATTTAGGGGCAATTCCAAAAGGCCATCCCAGCCCGAGGGGGCCTTCTTGGTTGGCTGAGGCATGTATGCTGAAACTGCTTCATACCTCAACTTTTTTCTCCACCCCAAACTGCCTTCCTCCCTTCCATAAGTACTGATCCCAACTGATGTTTGGCATGCTAACTCTGTCTCAGAGTTGCTTTGCAGAACCCATACTTGGACATACATAACAAGTATTCACTGAGTATGGGTTATTATTTTTATTACTACTAGTAGTACAACAACCACTACGACTTTCTCTGATTAACTGTCCATGCTAGTGGCTCCCTTGGGCATTGTTAGATATTCCACTACCATTTGATCTATGACAACTACTGAAACTATTACTCTAAATTCTGTAACTAAAAAAACTATTATTCCTAGAGTTTATACACTAACCTTATAGTTTATACATAGTGATAAATGCTTTATAGCAAAGTATAATTAAAGCATGCCCTCACTAGGAGGCTGAGCCCACATAATGGCAACCACAGGACTGATATAGTGGAAAACAACTGTGCAGTTCTTTAACCTGCATTTAATTAATACTCACTGTAACTCCTAGAGGTGACTACTGTTGCTTTCCACATTCTGCATTTTAGAATGTCTTGTATATTCAGTGTGGACCACAGGGTGTGTATGTGACAGGTGTGCAGGTGTGCACACACATGGACAGAATGTCTTATGTTGAGCAACTTTCAGTGTCTCCAGTTCTGGCAGCAAAATGTGTCTCCAGATATTGCAAAATGCTCCGTGGGGAGAGGGGTAAAATTGCTTCAAATCAGAAACCACTGATTGAGATGGTTAAGGGGCAAATGAACATTGCCAATGATACAAACACATCACCAATAGTCCAAATCATTTGTCTCTATCCCAGGCAGTAGACTAAGGCCAAATAACTGGTGATCCAGCCCCCATTTAAACATTAACAACTATGTATTGAATTAATTCTCAATGTATTTCCTGGCTGAAAAATAGTACTATTATTCAGTGGCCACACAAGGCTATTATAAGTTGATAATGTTTCTATACGCAGCTCTTCCTCCACTAGCACCTTGGTCAATGTCATGATTGCCTCATATTCATGCCCCTCTTGTATCCTATACTGTTTCACAGTAACTACATGACTAGACAAGGGAAGACTTACGGGATCCCAGTTAAATAATCTTCCACAGTCTCTGCTGTCATTATGTTATTTCCCCATCCAGAACACTTCTTACAATCAAGAGCAGATTACACATCCTTAACGTGTCTAAATGCTACAATATATGCAACATTACCAGTTACTGATTGTGTACTTCCACAAAAGGACACAACTACAAATCTAATCAGCTTACTGTCTAATCAGAGTTTTTTTTCAAATTATGTATTTTTTTTTAATCACACTCATAGGTGTTTCCCGACTAAAAAGTTTTGGCAACCTTAGTTAGCATAAAATCCTCAACACATCTTACCAGTGAATAAGACCTTTAGTCCTCTTTTGGGAACTTTACTCTCTGACCTAGTCCTGTGTGTTCTTGAAGAGAGTAAAATGTAGTTGGAAAGGTGGCATCAAAAATATCAGGTCTACATTGGTCCAAATAGCACATACCTCTCAGCCAAAGGGGTTTAAGATCCTCATGGCATGCCTCCTGTTTGCCCAAAGGAGATTGCAAAGCTAGCTAGGGATTTTCTTTTGCTATTTCTAAATATTCAAATTGTGTGTCCTTCTCATGGCTTAAAAGTGAGGGATAATATCATCTATTAGGTGACTATTTTATTATCTGGATGTTCATAATCTCTATTATTAGTCCAGGCTGGAGTTACAATGATTCTAAGAAAAGTTATTGCTTCTCCTACAGGCTTCCTTCCATGAGTGCTTATCACAAAATGAAAACTCATCCTGGGCAGACCACTGCTTCATATGTATGTGAAAACTCATTCTAGTAAGTCTTGATTTGTTTTTACATGTTCTTCCTCTGTGTCTGTCTTTGAAGAAGGTGGTTGTGGCTAGGGTGGCTTAGGGCATAGAGTTGATCATTAACCAACTAAGAGAATTCCATTCCTTCTTATCCAGCAAACTTAGTGTAGTTCCCTCACTGCCAACCAGCTGAGTCACATTTCTATAATCTCACTAGGCTTTTGCCCAGATTGATTTCTAATTTCTCTCTTTCTGTACTTTTAAGAGCAGAGAATTATTTTCTGAATAACTAATTGCTCTGAAATACTCTAGGAAGTATTTCATCTTTTGACAACCACTAGTTGGAGGGAAGTGCCATTGATTTGCCAGTGGTGCAGAAGAATGAGCAACATCCACCATACACTCTCATTAGCTTCACAGTCTTCTCCCTACTTTATCTCTAATTCTAACTACCAAAGCAACTCATCAGCCATCTCAGGGGTAATTATTCAGAACTAGTTGTTTCCGTGGTTACTGAACATTTTAGCAACCATATCCACTCCTACCCTCCACAGTACCATACCTGACCAACAAACACAAGGAGTCCAGTTTTCATTATTACAAAAGAGCATTGTGACTTTACCAGCCCAAGGAGGGGGACAAATTTTTCAAGAAAGCTGAAAAATTCACCTAGTAAAGAAAATTTAAACCAAAATAGATTCACAATTTATTACTTATACAGACACAGCAATAACAAGATCAGCAATGATGTCAGCTCCCTGTGTCACAGGATGACACTGAAGCAAAAGGGACCAGATGACATGCAAATGAGTTATGGGACACCTTGTTTCTGAGGAGTCAGTTACACACTGCAATTAAGCAATTTTGTAGTTTGCAGTTATAAACTAAAAGGGGACAAGGCAGAAAGCTCCCTACCCTATCAGAATTACAGAGACAGATGAGAAACTGCCCCGTGAAAGCCTCCCTCACGATAAGGAATTAAGTGACAAATTGTCTGGCAGCCGTTCCTCACAAAACTGTTTATCTTTACCTGGTCCTGGAAGCTCACAGGGCATTCTGCTAAGGGTTATGTCAGTTGTGGTTGAGCCTTGCCTAGTGGCTTATATTGTACAGGGTCATCAGAGAACCAGCATAAAACAGTTCTTCTAGACCCACCACTAAGAAAGTTGGTCCACGTTTTAGGAAACCAATCTTCAAACCACTCTTGATTCACTTTATCTTTGTAGGGCTCATAGCTGCAGGCCTAGCATATGCCTAGTGGGATGAAGGGCTAAGAATGATCTGGTTATAGAATGTTTCAGTCTTACGTTTCTAACCAGAACAGTATATTCCACAGGTTATTTCTAAGTATCCTAATCATGTAGCATGTTAGGTATTAATGTATACTACTTAAACATAGAAAGGCAGACAAGTAATCTGTTGAAAAGGATTGTCTTATGTTCTCATTATTCTTATCAGAAAGAAAATATTTTCAGGTATTTTAATCACAAAGTGTTATAAGAAGGGAAAAAGGTATCTACTCCAACCATTTTGCCATCTGGAAAAGGTTCTCTGTCTTACTGTCATTCAAGGAGATAAATTATGAACCAAATTATCACTATGTTCTTCATTTTGTCTGTGTTTTCACAAAGCAACTTGGCTCATAGGCATATTTTTCCCTCTAGAAATGTAATTTGTTTGAAGAGAAGATCTGGTGTCTTCACAGAATTCAACAATGAACTGATGACAATCTAGCATTTGAGACAGGTTATGTTTGAGATAGTATAATGATTATATTAACTATTTCTTCTTTAAGATATTCTAAGCTATAGCCCAGGATGATGCTGAGTTGTGACCAAGAATTAGTTATGACTAATTCAGAAAATAAGACATTTATGTTAGTATTTACCATTCTATGATTTGCTAATAGATGAAAGGTTTCTCAAGTAGTATACCACTACTGCTATATAAAATGACAGTAGGTGTTATGTGGAATCATATATTAAATATTGATATATGTTTATTTTGTGGTCATCTTTTGATGTTGAAATTCTTTTCAAAACAGGCTAAATTACTAAGTATAAAACAGTATATCAACCTATGAAAATAAAATATCCTTAAGTGTGTTGAGATATGATTGGAGTTTGAAGAAACTAAGATAGAAAGAAAAACCAGGGGTGCCTGGGTGGCTCAGTCGGTTAATCATCCAACTTCGGCTCAGGTCATGATCTCACAGTTCGTGAGTTCAAGCCCCACGTCAGACTCTGTGCTGACAGCTTGGAGCCCGAAGTCTGCTTCTGATTCTGTGTCTCCCTCTCTCTCTGCGCCTCCCCTGTTCACATTCGGTCTCTCACTCTCTCTAAAAATAAATAAACATTAAAAAGAAATTTTAAAAAGAAAGAAAAACCAGCCTGCTATGGTAGATTTCATATTTGGCCCCCATTATTCACCTCTCCCTGTACTCACACTTACATGACTTTCTTCATACTAAAGGGATGATGTATGTCTAACTCTTGACATCTTTTTTTATTATGGGATTTCTTTGACCAACAGAAAAAGACAGAAGAGCAGGGTACATATGCTGAGCCTAGGGCCCAAGAGACCCTACCTGCTTTCATTCACTTTGCATGCTTGCTCTCAGCAACAGAAGAATACGCATCAGCTAACTTGATGGTCTAAAAGAGTGAGGGTCACAAAGAAGAAAGCCAGCTCAGCCAAACCAGTCTAGATCTCCCTAACCCCAGACATGATGCAAATGCAAGAGAAATAATAAATGTATTTTAAGCCACTGAGTTTGGAGATGGTTTGGAATGCAGCAATAGCTTAACTACTCACTTGATAAAGAACAAAAAAAAAATGTGTGTTTCTACTAGCTATTTTGGTATAGTCTGTAATAACTTTCTAGCTTCATATCTACTATTCCAATGCTTCCTCATGATAATGCCATGAAGGCAGCAGATCTAATAGAACAGCCATTCTACAGATAAAGAAATTGAGGTTCTGCAGAATTCATTATATTTCATTTGGTCACTCTCATGACTAGATTATAAAAGAAAAAATGTTTAAATCTAAATTAGAACCCTGAAATAATTCATTATCATTGGGACTATATTACTGGGAAGCAAATCATTAAGTTTGATATTTCTCCTTGATAACTGATTTTTTTTTCAGAAATTCTATTTAGGGAGATAAGTCCATCTTGGTCTGAAAAGTAATAGAAAATACTTATTAATTCTCCTACCTAAAAGCATTCAAATTATTTCCATTAAAAAATTCATGTAAAATATATAACAGCTAAAAAATAATTGGTATGAAAATATGGAATATTTTCCAATATACTGTGTTAAATTAAGGTAAAATCCAGGACAATATGTATAAATTGGTAACATTTATATGAAAAATACTATATATTTTATGGATTGATATATTTATATAAATGAATATACTGCATGAGTGTAAATATAAATAAAAAATGGCTAGAAGTTTTCCCAAACTGACCGACAAGTAGTTACCTCAAGGTGTAGGAAATGCCTAATATTGTAGGTAATGGGGGAAGTAAACTGTAGCCTTAGAAACAAATTAAAATTCTTTTTTAAAGTTGTTTTACTGTTATTTATTTTTGAGAGAGAGAGAGAAAGAGAGAGAGAGAGCATGAGCAGGGAAGGGACAGAGAGAGAGGGAGACACAGACTCCAAAGTAGGTTCTAGGCTCTGGGCTATCAGCCCAGAACCCAGTGCAGGGCTCGAACTCACGAACCATGAGATGATGACCTGGAGCCAAAGTTAGACGGAGCCACCCAGGTACCTCACAAATTAAAATTCTTATAAGGAAAATCCATTTATCTATTACCTGTGCAACAAAATATTAACATAAAATGGAAAATTATTTGGAGGAGTATTGAATTATCTGAAGCCAAAGGAATGTTTCCACATTTGGATCTAAACTAGGTTATATAACACTGCAAATTCACTGTGTTAAGACAGACTGAAAATCATGTGCCAAAAGGGGGAACAGAAAATTTGAAAAATTTCCTGTATTAATAATGATCATTAAGAGATAAGAAGTGCCCATTAGAGAAACACACCCTTTTCTTTTTCAGACAGAGAGATACAAATTTATTGTTCTGAATATTTCTCTCACACACAATGACTTCAATGCTAAAAATAATATGCAAAATTCATGTTAAATTTTAAAAAATACCCTACTCATACTTTGTACATCACTTGTGCACAGTGTCAAAGAAAGCCTATATTAATATCTCATTCTTAATTAACAAAATATGAGCTTACATAAGCAGATCAATTTGACTGCATCATTCACTTCTCCTTGCCATGCAAGTTCCATTGATGATTCATGAATGAGGGCAGCAAAGGGAGAAGTGCAGTGATCTAATAAAATTGACAGATGAATATCTCAAGCATTTTTTAAAAGGTTACCACAATAATTTTTCTTCTCTGTTGTTTTTAGCCTTCCTTTCTGTCTCCAACTCACCATTCCACTCTACTTGTCTCCCAACATATTTAATTAATATTTTTTTGAAAAAAATGTTAAGTTTATTTATTGATTTTGAGAGAGATAGAGTGTAAGCAGGAGAAGGACAGAGAGAAAGGGAGAGAGAGAATCCTAAGCAAGCTCTGCACTATTGGCATAGAGCCCAATGTGGGACTGAAACTCAGGAACTCGGGGATGAGGACCTGAGGTGAAACCAAGAGTCAGATGCTTAACCCACTGAGACAATCAGGTGCCCCTTTAATAAATAATTTAATAAATAAGGTAGGTGACACTGACAGCAGAAAATAGCCAAAACTAACTCTTGAAGTCAGAGAATGAAAAAAAACAAGGATGAGGGAAACCAATGAATTAGGTAGGTGAGTCAGTGGAAAATATTATTCTCCTTTGTTCCTCTGTTATTCTGAATAACTTATTCCTATTATTTGTTACTTGTTTGATTTCTTGAAAATCCCAAGATTTTTTTCTAATATGTATATTTGTTCATCACACTCTTGCCTAAACTTTTCTCATATAAAAGACCCAATTTATTCCTTATTCACTGAAGCTGTTACCTCCATTTGACAGCTGAAGATGCCAATAAGGGTCTGTCCATGTTCACAGAGCAGTTTTACACCAACACCCTTTGGCACATTCTTCCCTCAGTCACCAAAATGGTTTTTTTAAAAATATATGTCTGGTCATATAGGCTTTCTAGTTTAAATCTTCCAATAGCTTTCAGTGCTCACCACACAAAATCCAAACACCATGCATTTAAAGTCCTATTGGGGTCTCATCCTGCAAACTTCTTCAATCTCATCTTCCACTCGTCTCCCACCATTCATTACATACTTCACCTACTATGTCTTTCAGTTGTTCAAAACTGCAAATTCCATTCCTGCCTGGAATGCTTTCCTTAAATTCACATAGAAGTGACTGCTCTCATCATTCAGGCCTCAGACCAACTATTACTCCTCCCAGGGTTTCTTTCTAGATCACCACATTCAGTGTTACTAGACTCACCAGAAATAAATGGATTGAGAATAAGAAAGAGCTCAGTTCCATACTGGCAATCAGAGTATGTATTTTCCAAGAAAGCTACAAAATTCTAAGCTATGGAAACAACAAAAGTCTGCTACTGATTCAAGAAATTCATCTCAAATTGGGCAAGTTTTTAACCTGGGGTCAAAATAAATAGTGAGTATGTGATGTGGTTGAGGAAGAAGAATATATGTACAGAATGTGAAGTAAGGGGTCTATAAGCTTTGTGGAGATAAAGGATGCTTTAAGAGGTGAAAATAGGTTGAGAAGGTAGAGGGTAACTGAAGAAGGACTCTGAATCTTGACTACTGGGCATAGACATGAGGTGATCTGATTTGTTAAGCATCCAGGTTTTTGAAGACAGTATGCCACTGAATGCTTCTGAGAAGAGTAATGATTTAGTGAGAAGCATTTTGAAGAACATTTGCCTTCTCTGTGTAAAGTATGGCAATTATACTAATTACAGAAAACATACAACAGAAATAGTAAATATATACTTATCAAAGCAATGAACCTACAACTCAGTAATGTTTAATTTGGCTATTCGACAATGCTACATGCAGTGCTTGAGACCACTGGTCATCATACTTAATAAGATAATTTTCAAATCAATTTCTCTTTATTCTTTTCTTTCCTTTTCTTCTTTCTTTTTCTTTCTTTCTTTCTTTCTTTCTTTCTTTCTTTCTTTCTTTCTAACCTTATGGGATATTGTGGAAAGTTAGTTAAGATTTCAAGGAAGAATTTCCTTTTGAGAAAAATCTGAACTTTTCAGGCTTTTTTTTAATGTATAATTTTGCAAAGAAAATTCTGTGTATATAATCAGAAGATCTAGGGCACCTGTGTGGCTCAGTTGGTTAAGTGTCTGACTCCTGATTTCAGCTCAGGTCATGATCTCATGGTTCATGGATCAAGCCCCATGTGAGGCTCTGCACTGACAGTGTGGAGCCTGCTTGGGATTCTCTCTCCTTTCTCTGTGCCTCTACCCCTGCTCATGCGCATGCACTCTCTCTTTCTCAAAATAAAGCACTTTTTTAATACAAAGATTTATTTATTTATTTATTATTTATTATTATTTCTTTGAGGTGAGAGGAGCAGAGGGAGAGAGAGAATCTTAAGCAGGCTCCATGCTGGGCATGCGGGGCTCTATCTCACAATCCTGAGTTCATGACCTGAGCCAAAATGAAGAGTCAGTCACTCAAATGACTGAGCCACCCAGGTGCCCCAGAAGATATATTTTTATTTTTATTTTTATTTTATTTTTTATTTTTTTTTTCAGAAGATATATTTTTAAATCTCAGTTTTCCCATTTACTAATCCATCACATTGATTAAAATATATTAAATATATTTTTTTAATCACAAGCAAATGGGGAAAATATGATATAACTCATCATGTTTCTCAAAATCGTGTTTTCCATTTTATGAGATGCCCTTCAAATGTCTAGTACACAGAACAGGTGAAGCATACCAAAGGAAATTACGCTGTCTGAAGTTTATATAACAACACCATACCAACACTTTACTAAATGTTGAGATAAAATTGGGATCAAGAATAGGCCCAGCCCTCAAAAAAAACTATAGTCTATAGACAAAATATTTTCTGTAGTCCAGCTATATAGCATCTTCACTATAGGTATTTATATACTATTTATTTTTTGGCTATTTAAAGCTATTTTATGGGCGCCTGGGTGGCTCAGTCGGTTGAGTGGCCGACGTCGGCTCAGGTCACGATCTCGCGGTCCGTGAGTTCGAGCCCCGCGTCGGGCTCTGTGCTGACAGCTCGGAGCCTGGAGCCTCCTTCCCATTCTGTGTCTCCCTCTCTCTCTGCCCCTCCCCCATTCATGCTCTGTCTCTCTCTGTCTCAAAAATAAATAAACGTTAAAGCTATTTTATAAGTCATGGAATGAGTTTCTGAAATCAAACTGATGTTATTGAAGTATTTAAACAAGGAGGCTATCAGACCCTGGTGGCTCTAATGCCGTGGTAACTAATCTATGTAAACAAACCAAAACCTAAGCTAGAGTCAACACACTTAAATCTGAGAAAGTAAAACTTAAGAACAACCAATCACAAAAGCACCTAGGCTTTCCAAAATCAGGCAACTGTTTAAGTTTAACCAATCAACTCATTTATTTGCTTTGTTTCAGTTCTCTATAAAAACCTTGCCCCCAGCTCCTGTCCTGCGAGCACTGGTAACCACTTTTGCTTTGGGTGGTGCTCAACTCAAATCAGGATATGTTCAAATAAGGTCATGAAAATTTTAATGTGCTTCCGTTTATCTTTTAACAATGGTAACACAGAGCAGAACTGTATTTCTCGAAAGTCAGATGATTTCTTTTCATTCGAGATTAATTGTTCTATTATAAACACAGATTTGACAAGTCTTAGGCATTTCAACCCTTTGCTTTCTGGGTTTTGAGCTTGTTTATTTCTCTTGACGTATGCAAATTACACTCTCAGAAATCATCAGATTCTCCTTTTCTCTGTAATATATTTTCTGGGGACTCAAATGGCACAGTGTTTTCCCAATGTCATGGTGATAAATGATAAATTACAGAACTAGATTCACCAAATTCTGAAAGTGATTTCACAGTTCATAGGAGAGTGATAAATGAAACTTTATAAAAGGTTAGTCAATACCTCAGCTCAGCTGTAGATAGCTCATTATGGATACTTGCCAGATACAATCATGCTCATAACTCTGTTTTGTTTTGTTTAAGCTTCTCAGCCAGGGAAAAGTGTCATGGGTTGTGACTGACACATGTCTATAGACATCAGGTAGTTTTTCTCTTTACAGGGACAGGTTGGTCAGCTTAAAACCCCAGAGAATGTCTGTAGTATTTAACTATGTGAGGTAGGGAGAAAATAATTCTCTTCATCCCCCAAGACATATACCAGTAGTTGTTTTGCAAACGTCATTGCTTTCTTAGAAATATTTTAAAAATTTTTTTAACATTTATTTATTATTGAGAGACAGAGAGAGACAGAGCATGAGCATGGGGTGAGGTGCGGGGGCAGCAGAGAGAGGAAGAGACACAGAATCTGAAACAGGCTCCAGGCTCTGAGCTGTTAACAAAGAGACCGATGCGGGGCTCAAACCCACAAACCATGAGATCATGACCTGAGCGGAAGTCGGAGGCTTAACCACATGAGCCACCCAGGTGCCCCAGAAATATTTTAAATAGTTCACAGTCCAGGGTTCTTTCTGGAATGCTGCAAAAGGAAGCACCAGCAATTGGAAATAACCCAAGTGGGGTTGTAAAATGCAAGGTGACTTAATATGCCATAAAACCTGTCAGTTCATGTATCATTATAGGGGGTGTGGGGGAGGAGAATAGTCTGCATCAGTGGTGGTAATGTGGGATAAAGCAGCATTAGAATCAGCTAGTAACTTCTTAGAAATGCAAATTATCAGGCTCCACTGCAGATTTAGTGAGTCAGAAACTCTGTGGGCGGGACAATCTGGGTTTTAGCAAGGACCACTGTTCAGTCTAGCTCTGTGATACTCAAGTGTTGCCTGAAAACCAGCAACATCAGAATCCCATGGTAACTTGTTAGATCAACAGAATTTGGGTTCCATCCCAGTCCTACTGATTCAGAATCTACATTCTAATAGGATCTCCAAGTTATCTGCCTGTACATATGTGTTGGAAAAGCAATGCTTTACAAATTTGACAAATGCGTGGGGTGAAAATTTCACTATTTCTGCCTATGAAACAAGGTAAGGTCACTCTTTTACACTGAGGCTAGAGGAGGGCCTAAAAAAAAAATTATCTCTTTCTCAAGACAATTTTCTGTTTAACATCACCCATCCATTCATCCACGCATCCATTCCAGCAAACATTTGTTGAGCATCTTCTACATAGTGGGCATATTAATAACCACTGATTTTAGGAGCAGTGCCCTAGAGAAAATGAGCTTACAATCTCAATGTAATCTGGATGGAGATAGGAATTGAAGCTGATTTGCTATCCTTGCTGTAAATAAGATTAAGAAGGACATTCCGATGAATAAATTTTTATCTAGATTATTATTATATTATAGTTATTATTTTTATAGTCATTATTATAGTTTTATTCATGTTCACTAATGCATATTTGTACTTTCACAGCTATGGCACAAAATATTCTACAAGATCAATCTTGCATGCTATGGATCAAAATTATAGTTCTGGCATCTAATTTGTGTCATGGGTAATATGTGAGGTAGAGTGAAAACTTAAGCTAGTATTGCATGTGTGTTGAGAGGCTGCAGGAGAAGCAGCACCAATAATTGTTGACCTTACTGAGGGGTGAGGGGATGAGTTTTGTGGATTCAGGTTTCCATGGCTGTTTAATGAAAATCTACCTAAGAAATTTTAACTTAATGCTAATCTAAATGAAATATTTGGGATTATATATGTGCTGTACCAAGAGTCTCTGTTATAAAAATAATTCACAGCAAAAATTCTTTAAATGGTGGATTCACTTTATATATACTTTATATATATACATATATTCATATTAATTTAAATTTTGATTATATATATTTAAATAATTTATTTACCTTGTAGTGAGAGAAAAAACACTATGAAGGAATGGTGGGACATTTCAGTAAAAGGATTTGAGTGAAACTTCTAATAGGATTTGAGATTGTGCCAGTTGATTCTATGGCAGATTTAAGGGAACCAGGGCCAATTCTGGGTTGCATGTCAAAAACCAAGGATGATTTGGTGATTGCTTACATTTTTTTTTTACTTTAAAAAAAGTGGCAAAATACGCATAACATAATATTTATCATTTTAGCCATTTAAAAATCTACTTTGAGTACATTCACATTGTTGTGCAACCATCACTCTAGAACATTTTTTATCTTCCACAACTCAAACCCTGTATCCATTAAATAATAACTCCTGATTCGCCCCATCACCCTAGTCTCAAATTTGCCTACCCTAGGTATTTCATATAAATAGAATCATATAGTATTTGACCTTTTGTGACTTACTTGGTATAATGTCTTCAAGGTTCATCATGTTGTAACGTGTCAGACTTTCCTTTTAAAGGCTGAATAATGTTTCATCATATGTCTGTATCATATCTCATTTATCCTTTCATCCATTAAGAACTTGGGTTGTGTCCGACTTTTGGCTATTGTCAATATGCTGTCATATACATGGGTGGACAAACATATGTTCAAGTCTTTGCTTTTACTTCTTTCGGGTATATACTCAGAAGTGGAATTGCTGGATCATATGATAATCCTACTTTTAATTTTTGAGGAAATGCCATACTGTTTTTCGAGTGGCTGCACCATTTTATAACCCCAACAGCAATGACTAATAGTTCCAAATTCTCCACATGCTAACAACTGTTATTTTTCATTCCTGTTCTGTTGTTTTTATAATAGCCTACATCCTAATGGATGTAAAAATGGTATCCCATTGTAGTTTTGATTTGCGCTTCCCTAATGATTGGTGATGTTGAGCATCTTTTCACGTCCTATTGGTTATATGTGTATTGTCTTTGCAGAAATGTCTATTCAAGTTATTTGCCCATTTTTTAATTGGGTTATTGTTGAATTGTATACTTCTTTATATACCACGGATATTAACCTTTTACCAGATACAAAATTTGAAAATAATTTATCCAGTTCCCTACATTGACTTTCACTCTGTTGGTTGTCTTTTAATAGGCAAAAGTTTTTAATTTTGATGTAATCCAATTTGTCTCTTTTTCTTTTGTTGACTGTATTGGGTGTCATATCCAAGGAATCATTGTTAAATGCAATGTGAAGCTTTTTTCATATGTTTTCTCCTAAAAGTTTTATAGTTTTAGCTCTTGTGCTTATCTGTTCTATCCATTTTGGGTTATTTTTTACATACAGTGTATAGTAAAGGTCCATCTTAATTTTTTTTCCAGTTTTCTCAGCATCATTTGTTTCAAAAGATTGTCTTTCCCTCATTGAATTAGCAACACTGTTTAAAATCACTTAACTATATATATCTATATATATGTATAAATATATATATATTTATTTCTGAGATCTTCATTATATTGGTCTACACATCTATCTTTATGACAGTATCAAACTACTTTGATTACTGTAGCTTTAAATTTTTTTTTTAACGTTTATTTATTTTTGAGACAGAGAGAGACAGAGCATGAACAGGGGAGGGTCAGAGAGAGAGGGAGACACAGAACCTGAAACAGGCTTCAGGCTCTGAACAGAGCCCGACGCGGGGCTCGAACTCACGGACCACGAGATCATGACCTGAGCCGAAGTCAGAGGCTTAACCGACTGAGCCACCCAGGCGCCACTGATTACTATAGCTTTATAATAAGTGTTGAAATCAGCAAGTGTGAGACCTTCACCTGGTTATTCTTTCTCAAGATTGTTTTGGCTGTTCGGGGTCCTTTGAGATTTATATGATTTTAGGATGGATTTTTCTGTTACTGCAAAAATCACTGTTGGGATTCTAAAAGGGATTATATAAATATGTATATCACTTTAGACAGTACTGACATTTTAAAAATATGAAGTCTTCCAGTCCATAAATACGGGATGTCTCTCCATTTATTGTTGTCTTCTCTTTAATTTTATTCAGAAAGTTTTTGTGCTTTTCAGTGTACAAGTCTCACATTCTTGGTTAAATTTACTCATATGCATTTTATTATTTCTGATGTTATTTTTAACTAGAATTATTTTTTAATTGCCCTTTCAGATTGTTTGTTGTTACTATACAAAAACAACTTATTTTGTGTTCTGAATTTGTATCGTTTACCTCTGATGAATTCATTATTAATTCTAAGAGGTTTTTGGGAGCAGCTTTAGGTTTGGGTTTTTGGGGTTTTTTTAGGGTTTTCCTCAAAAAATATGCTGTCATCTGCAAACAGATATTTTATTTCATCCTTTCTAGTTTGAATGTTTTTTATTTCTTTTTCTTGCCTAACTTCTCTGAGTAGGACTTCCAGTGTTGTGTTGAATGTAAGTGGTCAAGATGAACACCCTATTTTTTTATAATCTTTCACCATTGAGTATGATGCTAGCTGTGGGCTTTTCATAAATGGTATTCATTATGTAGAGATAATTTCCTTCAATTTCTAGTGTTTTGAATGTTTTTATCATGAAAGGCTGTTGAATGATGTCATATATTTTTCTGCATTATGATTCTGGTTTTTTTTTTTTGTTTGTTTGTTTGTTTTCAATCTGTTATGTAATGTATTATCTTGATTGATTTTCAGATGTGAAATACCCCTGCATTCCAGGAATAACTTCCACTTTGTCAAGGTGTATAATCCTTTTAGTATACCTTTGAGTTAGGTTTGCTAGTATTTTATTGAGGATTTGTGCATCTATGTTTATAAGGAATACTGATCTGTAGTTTTCTTTCCTAGTAGTGTCTTTGTGTGGTTTTGGTATTGGAGTAATGCTGGCCTCATAAAATGAGTATGGAAGTATTTCCTCCCCTTCAACTTTTGGAAAGAGTTGTGGAAGATTAGTTTTATTTGCTCTTTTAACATTTGGTAGGATTCACTTGTGAAGCCATGTAGTCCTGGAATTTTCTTTGTTGGGTAGTATTTGAATTCAGATTAATTCTCTTACCAGTTTTAGGTCTGTTCAGATTTTCTATTTCTTTACGATTTATTCTTGGTAGCTTTGTTTCTAGGAATTGTCCATTTAGATTACTCAATTTGTTGTTCATAGTATTCTTTTATAATCCTTTATATATTTATCAAATTAATAGTAGTCTTCCCTCTTTCATTTCTGATGTCAGTTGTGTTAATTTTGTTTTCTTCTTAGTCTAAGTAAAGATTTGTCAATTTTGTTGCTATTTTTGAAGATACAACTGTTGGTTTTATTGATTTTCTCTATACATTTCTATTCTCTATTTTGTTTATCTTTTCTCTAATCTTTATTTTTTTCTTTCTGCTAGTTTTGGGTTCAATTTGTTGTTTTCTCAGTTCCTTAAGGTGTAAAGTTAGGTTGACAATAGAAGACCTTTTTCTATAATATAAGATTTATAACTATAAATTTCCCTCTTTACACTGTTTTTTTCTGCATCCTATAAGTTCCAATGTGTTTCATTTTCATTTGTTTCAAGATATTTTCTAATTTCCCTTTTAGCTTATTCTTTGACCCAATGGTAGTTTAAGAGTGCACTGTTTAATTTCTATATATTTGTGGATTTTCTACTTTTTCTTTTGTTATTGATTTCTATTTTCATTCCATTCTGATCACAAAGATATTTTGTATGACTTTAGTCTTCTTAAGTAAGACTTGCTTTATTGGCTAACGTGTGGTCTATCCTGGAGAATATTCCATGTTCACTCAAGGGAAATGCTTTTTCTGGTGGAAATTCTTTGGTGGGCAGTTCTGTATAAGTCTGTTACGTCCAATTGGTCTCTAGTGTTGTTTAAGTCCTCTATTTCCATATTGATCTTCTGTTTGGGTGTTCTATATGTTTTTGTAAGTGAGATATTGAAGTCTCCTTCTGTTATTGTAGAGTATAGATATAACTTTTATAGCCTTAATTTTTTTTATCAGAATTTGGTGCAAGGATTTGGAGCAAGGATATGTGAGGGATCAGAGAAACTAATTTTGTATGGTATTTTTTTAAAGTTATTATTTATTTCTTCTTCTTTCCTGCTGCTTCAACATTCCCACAAGCATGCTGTGAGCACCTTACACAAGTGATCAGATGCACCAGAATGATAAAGTTGGCCCCTGCTAAAAGTTCTTCCTGATCTCCCCTAACCATGACCTAGTAACGTTAATTTGAACACACCAGTGAAATCCTCTCAGGCCTTTCCTTGTGCACTCCACTCTGACCGTTAGTAAAGGCATCTGCTCACAGGCCCTTGCTCTCTATTTTCTATCTAAATTGGTTGAGCTGGCTTCTTGGTTGGCACTTCTCCTGTGTGACTTCCCTTTTGGCATGCAGTGACTTTAGGACCTGTGAGTATAATAGCCTTTGTTTTTCTAAACCCCTCTTTTGTCCTCGCTTGTGGTCACGCATGAGTGACCATCACCTAAAAGAATACAGAAAAAATTTCTAGAACCCAAATTGATCATAAACTTAACCAAATGAATCGCTGTACAGGAGAAACTGATACATTTAAGAATTAAAAATCTAGCCTAAAGTAACACAGTAATTTATAGCAGAGTTGGATCTAAACGTCGATGCTTTTCTGTCGATGTAAATTCTTCTTTAATACCAATTTTGTTATATGTATATTAAATTCCCAGAGTTATACACTAAGAAAAATTCAGCTGTCTTACCCGGGTTCAGTGGTAAAGAGATTTGTAAAGGATTAGTTGGTGTGTGCCAAAATTATTTTAAGGAGTGGGCAATACATATCCACATGACTGTGGTCTAGAATAAAAAGGTCTTGTGGGGCACCTGAGTGGCTCACTTGGTTAAGAGTCTGAGTCTTGATTCTGGCCCAGGCCATGATCTCCTGGTTCATGAGATGGAACCTTGAACTCTGCACTGATAATGCATAGTGAATCTATTTAAGAAAAGTATTTAGGGGCGCCTGGATGGCGCAGTCGGTTAAGCGTCCGACTTCAGCCAGGTCACGATCTCGCGGTCCGTGAGTTCGAGCCCCGCGTCAGGCTCTGGGCTGATGGCTCGGAGCCTGGAGCCTGTTTCCGATTCTGTGTTTCCCTCTCTCTCTGCCCCTCCCCCGTTCATGCTCTGTCTCTCTCTGTCCCAAAAATAAATAAAAAACGTTGAAAAAAAAAATTAAAAAAAAAAAAAAAAGAAAAGAAAAGTATTTAGTACTTTGGTAACACTGAATATTGTATAATATTTAAGAAATTAAACTCTGGGGTCAGATTCTAGCATAAATTATAACTCTGCCACTTAATTTCTTTGGGCCTTAGCTTGTAAAAAATAGGGATACTAATATTTACCTATAGGATTACTGGAGGATTAAAGTTGTTAATACAAATAAATTCTCAGAACAGTGATGGAAATAGTGTAGGCACTGTATGTTAGTGTTAACTAGTTGCAGTATTGATAATACATACAAAAATTATGAAGGTTGTACACAAACAAATGAAGACTGAAACTGAAGCCATGTCTATCACTGTGTTGTAGGAAAGAGTTACCCCAAGAAACCTAGAGAGTAGGCAATTGCATAATAAATATGATGAAGGACTTTGATGGTCCTGGTTTTTAGTCTAATCTGCCATTTATGAATGCTTTACCATGGACTGGTACTTAATTTTCCCAAACATGGACTGTCTTATCACTTGTTTAGATACAACAGAACCTTCCACATATGGTTGTTTGAAAATTAAAGGAGGCACTGCAAATAAAGAGATTAACATACAACATGGTTAACAGTAAGGGTTCAATAAATGTTAAGAAAGTATAGGAAGAGGAGGAAAAGGAAAAAGGGCACCATCCCCCTGAGAACAGAATCTAAAATAATTAAACACCTTGTAAGACATTTATGGGAGGCAGGGGGAAAGACGTTGGGAACGTATTCCATTCCTGGATATTATGATGTTGCTAATGGATGAGTTCTTAAAGTCATTAGCTATAAAGTTCACTAAAATTCAAAAGGAATTATCCAACTTACCCCTGGTTTGGTGATGTATCAGATATTTTAATCATATATTTCATCAACAAATATACATTATCAATATTTA
Source organism: Panthera uncia (assembly GCF_023721935.1). Classification (NCBI taxonomy): domain Eukaryota; kingdom Metazoa; phylum Chordata; class Mammalia; order Carnivora; family Felidae; genus Panthera; species Panthera uncia. The sequence goes on along the minus strand of NW_026057577.1, from coordinate 100,384,868 downwards.
TTACATGTTGAACACTGTGTCAGACTTTGAGGGGAGAATAATGAGAAATGATTCTTTACCTTGCAAAGCTCACAGGGTGATTTCAAATAAATTTATTAAATTAATTCTCCTGAAAAAATAATTAAAAAAAACCTCTGCAATCAGGCACTGTTATATTTTTAGGAAGAAAGAGGGCATCTTCCAACCCAGTAATTACTGACCTTAACACATATTCAAAACATGAATTTAATGGCAACAGAACTTACTTAAATTATAATCAACATATATTTGGCACTTAAAAAGGTAATTTCTATTAAAATAAAATCAGCATTTATATTCACTATCATCACTGTCAAGTTGTATCAACCACATTGTCAACCCAATTTTCCTGTCTACAATTTCTTTGCCACATCTTACATCCTGTGTCTACTGTGAGAGTAAGTCTGAGCCAGTAGGCATGCCTCCAAATGCACTTATCTTCTACTGCTGGTTGTTATTAGTGCTAATTTTTTCAGAAGATACCCAAATGCTGTTCCAGCTCAGCAGTGATTTTCAATTCCTTAACTCATGCTGGGCAACAAACCAAGACTCCTAAGTTACTTCTTCGCCAGCTATACTCACAACTGCCTCAGATGCCATGGATATTTCAGCAGTTTGGCTCATTTTCTTCAAAGGTGATTGTAATAACCTGTCTTTTAACCTATTCAATGGCTTCTAGCAACAAGTTGAACATCACCTCTTCTGCAGATTTCCCAGCTACATAGTATCATCTTGGGGCCTTGTAGAGACTCCTGCTGACTGCCATTTATCTCCCTCCCTGTTGCCACCCTAATTTTACTGAGCATCACCCAACTTGATGGCTTCTTGCACACTGTATAATGGAAGGAAGAGATATTTCTGCTAAAATGAGTGAAGAAGATGAGTAAAGATACATCAAAATTAACGTCATTTTTCTTCCTTTCAACCAGTCTCCTTTGCTATACTCAGCTGAAAGGGTAGCACTGATTATTGTAATTAGTTATTTTTTTATACCTGTGGTCAAGGCAGATTCTTATTAGAGAACCTAACATCCTGGAGATAGTAAGCTAGTGAGAGGCAATTAGCTGTTTTCATCATTATTCTTTTTTTTTAAACTTTGAAACTGACCTCATTCCACCAAACTGCTAAGTAGCAGCAAATCTCTCTTTTGGACAACAATTACTTTTCCTTGCTATTTGGGTAGTTATTAGGACCTCTCCAGTTATATATATGGGCCCCTTCTAGCACTCTAGGGTTGATATCGATTATGGGAAAAAAACAACAGCTTTGAGCTCAGATGGACATGAGTTCAAACCATGGTACTATGGCTCCCAAACTTTATTCCTTGAATAGAATTAGCAGCTTCCTTAATTCTAGTTTTCTAATTGGTGAAACTGAATAATACCTATTGTATAAAGCTATAAGAATAAAAATGAAGCAAATACACGTATAATGTTAGGCCCTTAGGTGTAATTAATATATTTTAGTTATTAATGATATTGATATTTCCTTGCTTTTTTATTCATTCAAAAAGTAATTATTAACCACTATTGTTTGTCAGATAAGATTATTCTACTTTAAGGGTAGGACTATGCATTCTTATATCTGTACCACATGGGATTTACTAAGGTGTTTTTCTTTACTATATGTTTGCAAATGTGAATCTAGCATTATTATTATTAGTATCTACTGTCTTAGAGAACACTAGAGAAATTGCAAGCTTTTTCTAGTGGGTTTTTTTCAGCTGGAAATATTTCAGGCATATAGCATTATCACAATCGATATTGTACCGGACTCAAGAGGTGTCTAAACATTCATCCAATACTAAATAAATGTCTCACTCTGTTCCTATATGACCCAGTAAATTACATGATGCCATCTTACTAGGACTCACTGTTTCAAATTTTCATCTATAAACTTCATTCATTCATCCATTCATTCATTCTACTTACATTTTTATTCCTTTTTACTCAAATATTCATGAGGTTTTAAAACATTCTTTAAGTACATAAGGACTTATTTCATGTGATAATTTCAAGGTCCAAAGTATTATAGGCTATTTCTTAAAATAAATCATCTAAATGCAAAATGTTATTGTTCTTAGAACACATGCTCTTTTGCTCTCCCTGAAGTGAATTAAATAAGAGAAAGCAATTTTACAACTGCATGCCAGAATGAACTGTTTAGCTATCGAAAGAAGAAATTCCATTAAGGATTAAACACATTTTAATATATTGTGTGGAGATTTGAAAATATAGTATGTCCCCAGTGAAATACTATTGTAGAAAGGTCTACCAGTCCTGATATACTTTTTAGAACAGTAATAATAAAATTAGCACCTTATTTTAAAATTATTTAAACTTTATACTTTCCCTAATGTTTAAACAGTTCAATGAATTATATTCACAATATCAGCCTTGACCCTCAACACACAGGCATCACACTATTATTTGATTATTATATAAATCACGAGAAGTCTCAGAGATTATTTCCTAGAGGTTGGGGGGTTCTATAATCCCCATTGTTTACCCAAATCTAGGGCAATAGTTTGGTTTGTAGATATAATGCTAGGTGAACCCAATCCAACTTTATTGTGTCCATGATGTTTTCCCACAATATTGAAATGCCTACTGTGTGCCAGGTACTAGGGTAGATATAATAGATGAACAAACAAGATAAAATTCCTATCTTCAAGGATATCATATTAAATATGTAGATGTAGACAGCAATTAAATAGGCAATTTCAACATTTTATAGTACACTCTGTATTGGTATAAATAAAAGGTACTAAAGGAACAGAAGAGTGGCACAGATCCTGATAATGTGCCATCTGGCAAGGTTTTTCACAGGTGGAAAAATTGAAACTGACCCTGAAAAAGGAAGAGAGAAAAGAGAACTTAAATTGTGAAGGATGGTGTTTGGGGCCTATGTATAGTAGAAGAAGGCATGAAGTAGGCTATTCAATTATTTTTCATTTCAGAAGGAACTGCTTTTAGAAAACACTCTGAAAACCAGAATAAGAACATGATGAAATTATCTAACTGGAAGAACAATCCAGGAAGGCTAGCAGATCCTTGCTATACTGGCCATGACATGAAATAGAAGGGACCTTTTTCAGTTAGTTTCTGAATTATTCTAACCAAGCTATTCAATCATCAGAAGCTACTCAGTGTTACTAATTTTTGAGATCTGGTCATGTATATATTAGTCTGGTGTTAGCAGGAAACAGATGGCACATTCAAATTAGGATAACTCAAGGGACTTTAATAAAGGAACTACTTACAAAGATGTGGCTGGATCACCACCAGAACTGTTTGCACCCCTGAAGGGGTGAGTGGACAGAGCAATTACAGAAATTCTTAACAAGAGTCATGTAGAGATGGCCACCTGGAGAGGAGATGTTACCTTTAGTAAAAGGATGCAGCCAGGCCAAGGAGAAGCCACAGAGTTGGGAGAATAAATACCCTGAATACCATCTTTCTTTCTTTCCAGTTGTCAACTCAATGGAAGAGAGCACAGGGTCCAGAATCGCAGCCAATACTGTGGGAAGCAGAGAGCAGGCTGATAGAGAAAGATGATCTAGAGGGCATGAGAAAGCTATCCAGTGCAGCATAACTCATGAATCAAAAAGAGGACCAACTCACATGCATCCACTTGGTTATTTTTCAACTTTTCAAACAGCAATACCTATGAAAATCTTTCTGAAAAACGCTTATGGAGGAATTGAAGTTAAAGAATTCTCCTCCGCCCCGCCTTCCGTGTGTGTGTGCACATGTGCCGTGAGAGATGTTCTATTAGGCCTTTCTAATTCTCCCGAGGCTACATTGTAGACATTTAAGCTGACCTACTCCTCAACACCAGGGGTAGCATTGGGTGAGCAGAGTCAATGTTAATCTCTCCTGTAGAATTATCATGGCAGTGCAAAAATACCATAGACCTCACCAAACAATAAAATTAACCATCAGGAAATGTTTTATAGCCCTGTAAAACTGATCTAGCACAGCTAGTATTATTGCTAGATATTACATGTTTGAGGACTAAAGCCAGGTAGTTTTAAATGGAGACATTCAATGGTTGAAGAATAACAGATGCCAAGAAAAATACTAGGACTGGAGCCAGGAACAATTTTCTATTCGATAACTCTTGAGATCCTAAATTTGTTCTTCATTCTTTGGTTCTTAGTCCAGTTTCAAGATACATATTGCCAGTCTCACATTCAATCGCCAGTGATAGATTTCAACAAACAAGTCAGACACCCTCCCCATTGGTTGTAGAAAGTACTAATCCTATGTACTGACTTAAAAAACATTTTTTATGTTTACTTTTGAGAGTGAGAGAGACAAAGCACAAATGGGGGGTTGGGGGGTGGTGGGCAGAGAGACAGGGAGACACAGAATCCAAAGCAAGCTCCAGGCTCTGAGCTTCAGCACAGAGCATGACATGGGGCTTGAACTCATGAGCTGTGAGATCATGACCTGAGCTGTAGGTGGACATTTAATCAAATGAGCCATCCTGCTTAGGCACTGACTTTAAAAGGCTATTGTAGCTACTGTATGAGAAGGTAGACAACATTTCCCATTTCCACACTAAAGATTTTGTTCCTGTTCAGGCCATAAGCTGTTTTCAATGTATTGTTCCTGGCATGTAATAAATGCAAAATAAATGCTATTGTTATTACATAGAAGGTTTTTAATTTGCCTCTATTTTATTTATTTATTTATTTATTTATTTATTTATTTATTGTGTGAATGCAAGCAAGGGGGGATAGTAGAGGGAAGGAGAGAGAGAGGAAGGGAGGAAGGGAAGCAGGGAGGGGGGAGAGAGGGAGAGGGAGAGGGAGAGGGAGAGAGAGAGAGAGAGAGAGAACATTAAGCAGTCTCCAAGCCCAGTATGGAGTCCAATGTGGGGTTTTATCTCCTGACCCCGAGATCATAACCTGAGCCAAAATCAAGAGTCTAATGCTTGACTGAGCCATCCAGACACCCCTAATTTGTCTCTATTTAACACATATCCCTTTTGTTTCGTATTTTTACATCTCTACCATGTCTTGTCTTATTTCTATCATAATAAAATAACTAAAGCTCATCCTTAGAAGTAAAGCAGAGACTTTCTTTTTTATTTGTTAAGGAGCCACTATGTCACTCAGGAGATTCACATAAGGTCAGGCTCCACCTCCCACTAAAACACTTCTTTTATTTTATTTGAGTTTATTGAAAAACTTTAGAAAATACTCAATGAATGAATAATTGAAAGTACTGAGGATAAAAAATTTGGAACAGAACTGTGAACCAGGGAGATGTTTGCTATCATGTGTTTTTTATAACTTCACTTTTTAGTTCTTTGTAGGAATATTAAAGTTATGAAATATAAAACAAAGATTTGGTTGTAGAATTTATTTCTTGTCTAATATTTTCATTGAAATCATTAATGTTCAGATTGTGAACTTCCTCAGTAATATTAATTACTGTAATATTAATTACATTAATTACTGTAATATTAATTACATTAATTAATGCCTGTCTGAACAGCTAGTCTGTCTGCAGGATCCTAGGTGCCAAAGCTTACTAAGATATTATTCTGGAGCAAATAACTCTACCTTTGGGAAATGTACTTCTGGATGGTAGTGGTGGTTGTTGGTGTGTGTGTATGTGTATTTCATAGATTTCCTGGTGAGACAGGAGAGGGTGGGAAATAGGTTTTAGTATAAGACCAAACCCTATGGGTGGATGATCACGGTGATATAAATAATGGTAAGAATTATTTGAGTACATGGAAAATACTTACAAAAGTACCTAGCACATAGTAAGTAACACTATTACAATAATTATAGTAATCATCAACAACATCTCCAGTTATAGTATAATAATATAAAAAAGAATACGCCTCCCACAATGGAAAAGAAGGCAAAAAGATAGGTAAGAATATTGGGGAAGGTACTCATGGGAAGATAGCCTATAAAAATTTTCATCTATATTGTCTTTTTCACTTGGATCTTAGCAAACTATTGTTAGCACTGGGTGTCCACCCACTGTCAGCTTCTGCTTTTGACTGCACTGACCTTGAAGTAGTAGCATTTTGTCACATACCTAAAAACAGAGACATAAAGGAGACTGCAACAGTCATGATTTTCCTATATCAGACACATCTTTCTTTGGATGTCAGCTTCAAATCCCCCCACGACTGAGTGCCTGCAGAGTTGAAATAAGGTTTGTTAAGGAGGTAACCTAAAAGACTCATGTTACGTTTTTAACCACTTACTAAAAATACAGATTAGATATGTTTGTTCACTTTGTAATTTTTTCTTTTGCCCTCTGCCACAATGGTCTCAGTCTCCTTGCCAGCTCTTTTCTCATGCAACCAATAAACCTCCTCTTCCAGCATGTCTTCTCTGGCCCCTGATGACTTATCCTGCTTGGCCAAGTTAAATCTATGTAGTTAACTATTCACCCCCTTTAAAGGGCACTTCAGTGACCAGCATCATTACTTGAGCAGACCCCTTCAGGGGCTTTCCTTTCATGCAAGCAGCTTAACAAATTATTTATCCCCAAATTATTTGTTCTATAGGGAAACAAGATAAGGGAGTTCTATTACTAAGAAGAGTGTCAATTTCAGATTCCATATAAACATGACATTTTACTAAAGGGAAAAACAATATTAAAAACCTCCAGACATATTTTAATTCTTTAAAATTCTGAAGTTTATTCTTAACTGTATTGATTTCCCTTAACCATACATTTGTTTTAGGCTGCAGTAGTGCATTTAGTTCAGGGGTAGCTTCACAGAGTGGCAAAGAAAGCCCAGTCTTCTAGATTATACCTTCTTGACACAAACGTTATAATACTAATTCAGGCTGACCATTTGCTTTTCCATCTGTCTTTCTTTTTAAATAGCCCATCACTAAAACAGCATGGTTACTTTTTCCTAGTTCTTTTTTTCAAGACCCACTGTTCTAGAGAAAATATCATTACTCTTTTTCATTAAGCTTTTAATCTGCAAATACATTTTAACTGTCTGTCAAGAATCCAATTTACCCAGCACTAGAATATATGAATTAGTATTTTTGTTCATTGAGGGCAAAAAGAAACTGAAAAAGAGAATGGAAAAAGGAGATGAGAACCAGAAATTGTTGTGCTAGTGGACTAAATGCAATAAATATAAATATAATGCAATTTCAAAGAACACTAATGTAAGAAAGAATAAAAAACAAATAAAAGATCACTTAGATTAAGTAGTTTGCTGAATATCACATACTCATAAGTGGTAGAGGTTAACTTCAAATCCAGGGTACAAGGATGATTCTCTTGAGTTAATGGGAGGTCATTTAATTGTTAAGTTCTATCAGTCTAATGACACCTTGCAACTAAGAGATAAGAAAATGTAAAAGTCCATGTGGGATGAAGAAGTAGGAGACAGCTTCATAGAGGAAAAGGTACTTGAGATGAACCTTACAAGATAGGTATACTTTGGTCCTTAGCTAGAATAGGGTAACTCCAAGGGTATCAGGATGACAAGGTGCTGGGTGAACAGTGAAGACAGCCATCTGATTAAAGCAGCTGAGCAATTCTGCCAGTGATCTCAGGTTGCAGAGTATCTATATCCTTTGCCAATGGGCTCAGCATTGCTCAACCATAACTAAATCTAGCAGATGCCAAGAAACATTACTAGAAAGAGGTAACCTTCCAGTTTATTGGAAGACTTAGGAAGACGATGCTTAGGATTTCCTTTAAAACTAAAAAGATGAATTACATGAGACAAAGTGTAATTGTTCTCCATCCACATTTTGTTTAGCGTATTCTGTTCAGTAAATTTTGGTTGTCATAGAGTGAAATGAAACCCAGCTTTAAATTACTTATTTTGGCTTTCGGTCAAGCACAGCCTGGTAATAAACTAAAGGTATATATACTTTTACTGACAGGATTCATCATTATTTTCCCATCACCCTCTCCTCCTACTCCCTCTCCCTCTTTCCCTTCCTAAAAAGCAATTCTCTTAAAACCCAGAAGCCTTGCAGTAATTGCTTTCTCAGGATTCTGAAATTAGGATACCTCTCCCTACTTATTTAGCTCTTCAGAAACAACCAGAAATTTCTTTACATGACCAAGGAAGATTGAAACCTCACACTCTATAGCCTGGTAGGATGTTGTCATGAATGCAAAATCTTGGAAAAATTGCTGGGTTGTTTTGTAACCTCTTACAAATGTCCCAGTTAAGGAGTACACAGTGAGAAAGCTCTTTATAATTAATTTTTTACTTTAAATAAATGCTTAAAACCCTTTTCCACACAATACTCTTGTCACTAATAATGTTCTTTTCCCAGAACTCCCAGAGCACAGTCAAGGTAGCATTTTCAATGTCTCCTACCCTTCAAAAGAGCCTTTCTTATGGTAAGACCCCTAGAGTTCAAGGGAAGCTGAGAACACAGTATTTTCAAAATGCCTAATTTCAACATCTATTTTACCAAAGTGTTGGTGATTTATACTTAACATTGGAAGTGAAATGAAGAGGGGTTTCACTCAGTAATGACAGTGTACTGAGGATTCCAAAAGAACAGTCTCATTTCAATTGTATGTTTGCCATTAAAGGGGGTACCCCTCAATCCTTCTGCTCTCTGGGACTGAAAGATTAGGGGAGTATAGAATGAAGAATGAATATCCAAATGGGAAATAGAATTTCACTTTATTAATCTGGAACACCCCTCTTTAACTCAGTAAATGAAGGGCTTCTCAATGTTGGAGAAGGTGGTGTAAGCCCAAAGTTGAAATGAGCCTTCCTCCTTCATTCCCTTGAAGTTAGAACAGCTGCCGGGGCACCTGGGTGGCTCAGTCGGTTAAGTGTCCGACTTCGGTTCAGGTCATGATCTCTCGGTTTGTGAGTTCAAGCTCCGTGTCAGGCTCTGTGCTGATGCCTCGGAGCCTGAAGCCTGCTTGGGATTCTGTGTCTCCCTGTCTCTCTCTGCCCCTCACCTGCTCATGCTCTGTCTCTCTCTCTCTGTCTCTAAAAAATAAATACATGTTAAAAAAAAATTAAAAAGAAAAGAATTTAAAACAGTTCTATTCAGGGAAGATTCAGCTTTACAACATTACACTTTGGACAATTGGCTTCATTGAGCATTATCAAATATTTTTTACCAACACCTACCTAATCTTGAATTTTTTAATTCATTTTTTAGGCAGCTATGTATACATATGTGTATTTCCATCACAAGTGATTTATAATAGTTTTGTTTATTCCTAAGATTTCTACACACACACATTTATGCAAGTAATACATGTGTTATATATGTGTATATATATTTGCATATAAACGACGACTTAAATCACTACAGATACCCTGAGTTACAATTCTTTTTCTCAAAACTATCAGCATGATTACATTCTTTCTGGTGTTTTGTACTCTAGAAGCAAAGCTTAAGAGAGTGATTTTTTCCTATACATATGACTTTAATATATTCCTTGATATCTAAAGATTAAATGTTCTTTATCCTTGAATTAAATAAAATTAAAATAAAATATCTAGGTCTGAATTGTTTTAACTTTGTGAACTTTTTTGATCTGCAATCGTCAAACCTTCCCTTCAGGAAGATATTTGAGTACACTCTATTATTTCACTGAATATTTCTTCTCTGTGCGTTCTTGGCAACACTGTGCCCCTTCTTCCCAAATCAAGTAATTCTCATACATAGAAACTGGAACTCCTGAACCTATTCATGTCTTTCAACTATTCTGTCACTTTATTCTTATCTTGTATGACCTTTTGTCCCCCCCAAATCTATTTTTTATCTTCTATAATTGCTTGATTTTTTCTATCTTCATTTGTAATTTAGTAATTGTATTTCTCATCAAATGTATTTTTCTAATTTTAGATTTCCCATACTTCACACTCGCTTGCTTTAGTTTCATAGATTGGACATCTTTTATAATCCCCTCTTGTTTTTACATAAAATATTTTTCAAAGTTTTCCTCTGATTTTTCAGGATGGATTTATTTTATTTTATTTTATTTTATTTTATTTTATTTTATTTTATTGTTTTACTGTATTTTTTTGTTTAAATTTTTTTAAATGTTTTATTTATTTTTGAGAGAGAAAGAACCAAGGCATGAGTGGGGGAGGACCAGAGAGAGGGAGACACAAAATCAGAAGTAGGTTCCAGGCTCTGAGCAGTCAGCACAGAGATGGACATGGGACTTGAACTCACAAACGTTGAGATCATGACCCGAGCCGAAGTCAGACTCTTAACCCACTGAGCCACCCAGGCGCCCATATTTTATTTTATTTTTATTATTTTCTTTTATTGTATTATTTTATTTTATTACTCTATTTAATTTGTTTAGTGGACTGTAACAGCTAATTTGCATAGGTCCCCTGCTTTTCTTCTATAGTGGAATCTGACAGAAAGTTCCACTCAGTAACATTGATTTTACTATGAGCAGTAACTATTGGAGTCCATCTGTAACAGGTTTTCTGCTATTTGCTTCATCTGTTTTGAGTCAAAGCACTGCTATTTCACTCATTCATTTATTCAATGAATATTGCATTCTTACTAGGACCCAGACGTGAGCCATGGAAATCTTACCGAGAACCACATGGGCTGCTTTGTTTTAATACCTGCCCCATAAAAGAAAGAGAAGAATTCCAAAGGACCAAAACATCTCAAGGGAATAATAATGCCATTATTGTTAACACTGAAAGTTCTCTCCCTGCCAGGCTGTGATAGTCTTTAAAAAGGCCAAGTGGAGGGAACAAGAGGAGCCACCCTCTCTACCCACAGAAGGGGATATACTTTTACTTCCTGCCATTTTTTTCTTTGCTATCATTGCCTTTTATCATTCCTTTCCACAGCCTGATGTTTGCCAGGATCTTCCCCCACATGGATGCATGTTAAGAAAAAGAAGTGGGGAGTAGACAGAGGAGACTTATCTACATTACAAATGATGGCACTATATCTTCAAAAGCACAGGAAAAAGTCAGCCTCCCTGTCTTCTGAAAACTACTAGTGCAGCAAGCCACCTTGTGAGCTAATTGTGTTTCTAGGAAATCATCTTATCATTTATTGACTAAACAAACAACAACAACAACAACAACAAAAAAAAAAAAACCAGAACAACACTCAGGATCTTAGTGATCTCTGGGAAGAATAGTTAAGGTAATACTGTTTTATCTTGCCTCTAATGAAATGGAAAAATAAAACCCTGCAGTTTTAAAGGGCTTAAGCCAACTATTGCTACAAATGATTTGTACTGCTGTTTAAACTCTAGAGTCAAGGCTAACAATTACTTTCTGAATGCTTATGATATGCCTGGCTCTGTGCTAAATGCTTTCCATATGACTGACTTTCTTAACTGTTATCAAAATTCTATCAGGAACTCCTAATATCTCCTTATTATAAGTAAGAAAACTAAGGCTCAGAAAAGTTTGGGGATTTGCCCAACATCATAGAGCAGCAGACCTAGAATTAGGGTCTCCTAACAAAAACCCTTACTCTCCCAACTCGAAAGAAGCAACAAGAATTATCACACATATATAACTTTGAGGTATATTGTATGTATATTGTAGAGAACGCATTCATAAACTGATCTGATATTGCAAACAATCACCATCTTCTGCATCCTTCATGTTTTAGCAATAATTTGTATTTTATAGGAAGTTTTCCCAAATACACTGACTTGTTTAAGCATCAAAACTACTCATTAAAAAAACCAGGGCAGAAACAATCACACGGCACCGAGAAAGAGGCTGAAGTTTAGAAGACTGAAGTGTCTGAAACTAAATTTACTCAAATAGCTAGGGTCAGGGCTCTCTCTTGCATTTATCACTCTCTATTTTGTCAACTGCCCCAAACTTGTCTCCTATTACCAGCTAATGTCTGGTAAGATCCCATTGTTACCAGAGCTCAGAAACTTCTATGAGGTAGCCTGAATGTGTCTAAATATAAAAATTGAGTAATATCATCCATAGGGAAATGGAAATAGCCAGCATGGGGATGTGCTGGGTGAATCTCTCTGGGAGAACCGGTAACAGTTACAAGAACAAAATTATTGTGTTCTGGTGAATGAGAAGGGAAAAATCAGGTTGTCATCCTAAAGTCAGATTTTTCCCTATTCAAAAAGGATCCCAGTGGGATGAGAATTGCTCACTGAGGATTAGTATAATAGACAAATATTTTATTCCAATTTGATTTCAGTCATGATAAATGAAGTGAGAGGAATATAAGTTGGGAACCACATATTCTATTGTCTTATGGAATAAGTAGAAAAAATTCTGGGCTCTAAATTTGTCTCAGACTTTTCTGATGCATGCAAAACCAGCCTGGAGTCTGAAAATCTGACAACACTTACTGGAATTAAACAGTAATAAAACACAGAATCTTGGGGGTGTCAGGGCCTTCACATTTATCTATTCCAACCCTGTAATATCCCTAAGATATGATGGTCCAGCATCTACTTGAAATTCTCTGATGAGGAGGTTTATTACCATGATGGGTAGCATGTATGTTTTACAAGTTCATCTGTTCTTAAATGGCAGCCATGGCTCTCAGCTACCTCTCAGAAGTCTCGCTGAATAAGTATAATCAAGTTTAATTCATTAAGAAGCTCAAGTATTTCAAGATAGTTATATCATCTTGGGTCTTTTCTTCTTCAAGCTAAATATCTGTTATTCTATCGACTATCGACTTCATCTCATGATACAGGCTTCTGATTCCTCGACTTCTAAGTGCTTTGCTTTCTTTTTTTTTTTTTTTTTTTTTTTTGCTTTTTAATTTGTTAACACTCTGAAGTTCTACCCATGTGCTTCCATCAGGATAGCAACAGGAGACTATCACTAAACAAATTCAATAAGCAGCAAAAGAATTTCCAGGTGAGGTAGGAAGCTGAAGGTACTCCATTTCAAATAGGCTCCATCTCTGCTGTTTTTCTGCTGGGTCCCATTTACTCATGTTGTGTATTTTGCCTCTAACCAAGCCAAAGAAGCCATGTTCCCACTTCAAGGGGGAAACAAGAAAGTTCATCTTTTTCTGAATTTTGCCCTAGGACCCAAACATCTGATAACACCTAAGAAGAGCCAGATCCCAAACATGTTTCAAACAAATCTTGGCTGAGGTTGGCATCAATACACCTTACCCTTGGTGATTTCTAAAAAACACACCTATTGTTTCCTGGCATTCACCATTGACTGGACCCTACCCTATGATTCCTGAAGGAACACATACCATAGACCCCTTTCCAATATAAACCTCTAACCCCAAGTAACAACGAGACTCATTCTCCTCTTCTTTCTGAGTCTCCCAGACACTCCTGTTCTCAAACCAGCCTGCCTGCATGGCAGGTAGTTGTTCACCTGGTCAGCTCTAATGGATACAACTCATTTATCCAATAAACTTATTTATACTCATAAAGTTACTCCTAGTGCAGTCCATAAAAATTTATTTAGCCATTTTATGTTTCAGTATTTCACCCAGAAAATAGAAATACTTTGCATATCCTTCCTTCCTTTCTTTTTCATCCACTTATTGCTTACATTTTTATCTTGTCTCTAAAAGGATTCCTTCTGACACACGCAATTATCCTGAGACAATAATTGGGGAAAATCAGCCCCCAGCCACAATAAAAACCTGTAAGTTTGCTTTTCATACTTGTACTTTGTCTCATTTTATTTCCCTATTTTTAAAGTTTATTTTTGAGAGAGAGAGAGAGAGAGAGAGAGCAAGCTCACGTGTACACACACACAAGCAGGAGAGGGGCAGAGAAAGAGACATAGAATCAGAAGCAGACTCCAGTACAGAGTCCGACATGGGGCTTGAACCCACAAACTGTGAGATCATGGCCTGAGCTGAAGTCAGACACTTTAACAGACTAAGCCACCCAGAAGCCTGGGTCTCATTTTCTGCTTACTTTTTTTAACGTTACCATCATTGCTCAAACCTCTTATATTCAGGGATGGAATTCATTATGTTCAGGAATGGAATAAATCATTCAGCCAAGAAATACCATGGACTGTTCTACTGTGTACAAGGCATTGCACTTGGCATTAGAAATCAATGGATATACCTAATCAGGGAATTCAATTCAAGCTCTGACTTTTTAATTAATACATCAGATAAAAATAACTGGTGTTTATCATGTATTTAGTATATGTCAACACTATGTTAAGTATTTTCATGCCTTATGTAAATCACCCTCATACAACTTCATGAATATTGTTATCTTAATTTTACATATGAAGAATCTCATACTTGAGGTAGTGAGAAACTTGTCTATATCTCACAGCTAATAAACTGAGGGTTTATAAACAAATCTAAGATTATCCAATGTGAAAGCTATCTCCCAACCAGAATATAATAAATACATTGCATTATTTGGGATATCACTTCAGTAGTCACATTTACATCTCCCTCTTAACCTGTTCAGGTTTAAATTTTTTTTCAATTATTTTAGTCTACTTAAGGCAAAAGTAAATTTTAGTTAAGAGAAATGTAGCTTATTCTGCCCAGAGGTTGCTGTCTATTTGGTTGCGCATTTAACCATCCTAAGACAGAGGTATTTGTAAATGTTCCCGGCAGTCAGTCACCTCTGATTTGAAATTGTTTAGAACAGATTTTGAATTTCATTGAACAAATAATGCACCACTTCATAAAGCATTAATGATCGTCTTAAGCACTCACAAGCACAATTGAGTGGAATACAAGAGCAGTTTAAAAGACTCCATAAAAAGCAGAAACAGAAGCCAGGATGTTCCATCTCTAAAGGTAACATGCTGGAGAAATTGATTTGGTAATTGTTGCCTTACCTGCTGAAGTATAAGGGTGTTGTGCACAAAACAATGCAATACATTGTATACTTTTTTTAGATTGGAAACTCTAAATGCAAGATAATTGCAGAAATTGTTCCAATAGTTGGAATGAAGTTTTTCAAGAGGCACCAAAGAAATTGCTGCAGTCTGGGAAGGAAGCTGTAAGGGCTTAGCTCCAGGGAGTCACTTGCAAAGAAACTATTGAGGAAATCATTAACTTCTCTTGGAAGAATGAAAAAAAGTTTCACCATCTAGTACTAGAAACTACTCCTGAGTTGAGCCTTGGGAGAATCTATGCTTCTATCAAATTAGCCATTTAGACAGGCATGAATTGCAGGGGCTATGCCTTTGTTATTTATCTAACCCCCACCCCCAACCAGAGATTTTGTTTTGTTTTGTTTTTGTACGATACTAGTGTTTAAAGATAACATTTTCAGGGCGCCTAGATGGCTCAGTCGGTTAAGTATCTGACTGTTGGTTTTGGCTCAGGTCATGAACTCACAGTTCATGAGATTGACTCAGTTCCTAAGGTTGAGCACCACATCTGGCTCTGTGCTGACAGTGCAGAGCCTGGTTGGGATTCTATCTCCCTCTTTCTGTCCCTCCCCCACTCTCTCTCTCTCTCTCTCTCTCAAAATAAATAAACTTAAAAAAAGTTTAAAGATAACATTTTCAAAAGAGGGTATAATCATGTAGATATAAAATGAGCACAGGTCAAAACTTGGTATTTAACTCATTAATTAAGGAGAGAATCCAGTAAGATGTTACTTTAGATTCTCCAAAGAAAATCTAAAGGGAAGGTGACTGTGCGACCGTACTGGCCTATTTGGAACGCTGAAATGAATGTACTTAAGAGAGGCAGAACTAGGACAACTGGTCAATATCCACAGGGCATCAATTAACTGAATCTCCAATGGACGTAATTTACACTGTCATGGACAAGGACCTTTGTGTAACTATTAGTTTCCTCCAACTTAAAGGCTTTTAAAATAGCTCAAAAGTAATGAAAAGCAGAGATAACGTGGAGAGGAGTACAGGACAGGACACTCAATAATCTTTCGGTCCTTTTCAAAGTCTTTCATAATTTTCCCTATATTAGAATTTGTTTTTAAATGAAGCTTATAGTTTTATGACAATGTCCTAAGGTACATGTGAGATTTAAAAAAAAAAAAAAAAACATTAATGTAAGTTTGGCTTCTTAAGGAAAATTTCAACTTGTTTAGCAAGAAAAGCTTAATGAGTTGGTTGTTTCTTAGGTGACTTCATCAGAAAAGATGCATCAAAACATAGAATCATGTGTTAAACATAGATATATGTTTTTTAAGCATGTGTTTATTGAATACAGATTGTAAATGAAGCACTTGAAAGCAGAAACAGAATTAGCCTGGGTAAAATAAGTTCGTTTAATATTATTTTTCAACCTGCCAGAGCAGATGCTAGAGAAAGCAGAAAGACATACTGGATTTAGTCTTTAATATTTCCAAGAGTCCCTGTTGTGGTAATTCCCCAAAACTAGTATCTGGGTTATTTCCATACTGTTTGCTCTTCCAGGATGGCAAGATCCACGCTCTCTCTAAATCCTTGGTATGCCTTGAGCCAAGGATTCATCAGAAATGGTTGTCTCTTGCCAAAGAGCCTGTCTAATAGCATGCAAATTGTTAAAAAAAAATCACATCTTAGTAAGAAAGAAGCCTCAGGAAGCTTGCCAACAGCATTATGTGGCTGATAGAATATGATGTATCTTCTCTCCTCCGTCAAAAGTTAAGGACACCTAACCTTGAACCCTTTCTTCAACCTACTTTGGCAGTGTTCCAGAGCCCTAAAAGGACTGTTCTTTTACTCTGGGCCATGTTTTTTCCATTGGTATAACAAATTAGCATATTTATATGCATTTAAATAACCAAACAAATTCCTGTTAGGGAACAAGCTAGGAGACATACAATATGAGAGTATACATGCATTCAACTTTTAACAATGCAGACAATCTCTCCAATAAAGATATATGTCAGCATATTTTAGATATGCAGTGAATTTATTCATTCAACAAATAATTACTGAGCATCACTTGGCTTTGTGCAGACATGGTCCCTATTCTCAGGGTCCCTACAGTCACATGAAAAGGAGATCTATTTGTTACTAAGCTTGGAATTACTCATTGTTTTAAAATATAGGTTTTAGTGTTATTTAGGTATGGCAAAGCCAACAGATCAGGAGATGAATGCTATTGAAAATTAGTTTCTTACATGCACAGATCCCATGAGAATGAGGATGTCACACCATGGGCAGCACATAGGGAAGCACTGGATCAGCCAGGAGGCAGAGGGAGTGGGGAGAGAAATATAGTCAATAGCCTTGGTAGTAGTTTCCATGGGAAAGAAGAGTGAGGCAGAGGAAGCATGCTTAGGAGTGGATAATTTGAATAATTTCAGTGGTCTTTAGTGCACAGGGGCTGTCTTTAGTTGTGTGCCCCAACCTCTGGCATGGTTAGGGTAAGGGGATCGGCTCAGTGTGAGAGCCCCATAAAGGAAGTGGTTGAGAGTGTGGGCTCTGGTTGGTGTACATTGGAAAAGGGTGACCTTGAGCAAGTTTTTATTATCTCTAGGAATCGGCTAACCCTGGGAGAAACAGGCCCTCCAGGGTCAGCAAGGTCCTGGATGTCAAAGCATCAGAATATAAAAAAAATAAAAGATATGGTTAATACACTCATACTTAATTTATTTTTTCCCTTTATGCTCAATAGCAAAACTTGTTACCACTGCAGTCAGGGAGTTGGTGATAATTGAAATGATGAGGAAGAAAGAAAATGAGGAGTGATACCATCACAAATGAAACTGAAAAAAAGTTCAGAAACCTTTGTAATCCGTTCCAGCTTCTTATACATAAGATGGATAAGTTGAGCAAACTGTGATCCCAGAGGAGAATTATAAATAATAACAGAACTATTCAGGGTTTGCTTATCATAAGCCAGGCAATATGCTTAGTGCTTTGCATGCAGTTATTTCGTTTGATCCTTCCAGAAGCTCTAACAAATATGGGAAAAAAAGGCTTGGAGAGCTTAAGTGATTTTCCCAAGTTTACCCAGCAAGTAAGGAGAATTTATACTGAGATCTGAAGGTCTCTAGAAGTGAGGCCGTAAATTATTATGCATATAGACACCTTTTTATACACACTTATACGTGTACGTATCCACACACATTTTATTTGAGCAAAGAGGAAAACTTTTGAACAAATCACAAATTATACACAGAAGACTTTAATTTTCTAGAATGGTTTAGAAACGGAGTGTGGGAATTCAACTACAAGACTAATGAAGTGATAAGTATAAATGTTCTTTTTTTTTCAATAAAATCTTCATACACCATATAGTCTTATCATAATGAAGCTCTTCTAAAAAATCTAATACTATCTGTGATTATAGGATCTCTGGGAGGGCCTTAGTGTGGTCATGATGAAGTTGAGTTGGAACTGGATTATCCTAAAGAAGTAATAGGTGTGAAATGAAATGAACTGACTTTGCCTACTCATTGTGAACATCGTATTTGATGTTGTCACTGTCATTTTCTCACCTCTTAATCCTAAAACTGTATTGACCAGAAAAAATTTTGTATGTCCTTATATAATATATAATTTACATAAATATATTTAACTTAATGTATATAGATTTCCATATATAAACATATGAAATATATAAGTATATAAATTCAATTAATTAAATTAATTAATTAATAATGGGTTTACTAGTTCTTGAATATCATCTATTTATTCTTACCTGGAAACTGAAAGGGAGAAAAGGAGCCATTGCTTCTGATATTAAAGAAAACGGGAGAAAAGTAGTTTAATATGTATTTATTCCAAGACCATAATGGATAGAGCACTGGCTCTGGGTTCATCTGATTTGTATTTGAATTCAGGCTGTATCTTCCTAGCTCTGTGAACTGATTTCTTCTCTGTGAAATAGTGGAAATGCCTATCTCATGGGATGGTTGTGAGGGCTATATAAAATAATGAATGTATAACTCCTAGTATGGTGTTTAGTTCATATTAACATTTAATAAATGTTAGTTATTATTGCCATTGGAGGGTGATGTGGTCTCCTGGAATGAAACCTCAAATTTGCCCTTTATATCCTTTCTTGCCCCATTCTCAGCTGAATTTCTCAATCTCCAATGGAACCCGCACCCTCAGGCAAGAATTTTCTAACATAAAAGTTCCCAGCACTACTGGAACCTGTCTCAGTCCATTAATTTCAAGGGGGAAAGTGAGTCCGAGCCCAAGAGAAGCAGAGTGTAAAGCACAACCTTCAGCCTCAGGCTCAACAGGCACATGGTTCTGAGACGGAAGGGTGCTGAGGCAGAATGCAGCAAGCAATGACTTAATTAGCTCTGGTAGAAAATGAGATGCTAATTGGTCTGCTCCTGCCAGCCTACGGGACTTACATTCTCCACTTCTTATCAGATGGTCCCTTGGCTCTAATTTCTTTGGAGGAAGAATATTGCTGCTGATAGCTTTCTCATACCAACAGGAAGGCTACTGCTCAGAATCCCAGAGATCGGTGCTGAGTTGGCTCCGTTCCCAAAAGTGAAGTAAGCAAAATCCTTTAACTGGCTGAATGTCAACTCTTCAGCTTCTGTCCTTCTTACGGCCACCCCAAGACTTTCCAATGTATTCTTTTCCAGTCACACTGACCTTGCCCTGGAAATCTCTTAATTACCAACTGTCAATTAGGTATCATTTTCTATTAATAAACATAAGGATAAGTCCAAGTTTCTCATCATCTCACAATGTGAGACTCAAATTGTAATGGCCAAATCCAGCACAAGATGTGATGATTTCTAGGGTTATGAGTTTTCTTTTTTTTGTAATGTTTATTTATTCAATTTGAGATTGAGTGAGTGGGGAAGGGGCAGAGAGAGAGAGAGAGAGAGAGAGAGAGATATGAGGGAGAATCCCAAGCAGGCTCTGTGCTATTAGTGTGGAGCTGGCCGTGGGGGTCCATCTCACAACCCTGAGATCATGACCTGAGCTGAAACCATGAGTCAATGCTTTACTGACTGAGCCACCCAGGTGCCCTATGACCATGGGTTTTCTAATCACTTGGCTATATTAGGCCATATTAAGAAAAATGCATTGTAAACCTTATATACCCACCAGGTTCTCCCCACAAGCATCCCCCTTTTAAAGACTGCCTGCATACTGCCTGGAAAGAGTAACCTTATGCAATAAGTTCCCCTACTCTCAGGCTATTCCTGATAGAAACAGGAGATTTTACTGCATAACCCAGATGATACTTAAAAATATATTATTGTGTAGTTTTCTTTTTCTCACTTCCATGTGCTTGACACTTTCCCTGGTGAGTCCAAAGCATCAAGCTACTTTAGTGTATGATTGAGGTGATGATAGGGAATTAAATTGATGTAGAAATAGTCACAATACAAAAAGGAGAAACAGTTACTATTTTCCTTCTGACATTAAGACGGAAGGGCAGATGGAATTCTGAGCCTGTTGTTTCTTAGAGACAATGTTTCTCATCACATACCATAGTCACCCTAAAAAAAAAGCATGATGATCTCTGTAAGCAACCGAAAACACAAAGGCATTACTGGTGATAACCACCACAGAGTGATGGCTTTTGAGTAACACATGTAGGACCTCTGAGAATTGGGGGTCAAAAAAAAGATTAAAAGTGTTTAACTTGAGGACATTCTAACATTCCTAAGATCTGAAAGAATCACTTAAGGATTCATACTATTTGCTCATATTTGTATTATTTGTTATATTATTTGTTCAAAGAGTTGGGGGAGGGGTAATGTTCATCAAATTGTTGATGAATACCCTGATTCTGGCCACTGTTTAATCTGAATCAGAGTGAATAAATATATATCTATAGATATGTATCGATATCGATCTATAGATCTATAGATATCGATAGATATCGATCTATTGATATCTATATATTCACTTTAAATTTCCCTAAGGCGAACTTAGAATTCCAGTCCTTAAATTCCACCTTAGTTTTGTTTGTATTGTGCTTTTTCCAGTCAAATGATGCTTCAGTGAGTGCCTGACTTCCCGTAGCCACAGTTTCTTCCTTTTAAAAAATGGAGTCTTTTATTTTGCAAGGAGGACAGACACATTGATTCCGGGTGCTTAAATCTCTTCCTCACGTCTACAGAGACTGTGTGGCTTTATGACTCCAGAATCTGTTCTTTCACCTCCCAAACTACCTCCCCTAAACCTTCCCAAGCATTTCCACCTCAGAGGTGAGGTGACTTGCTCAAAGGCAGACACCCGCAGGCTGCCAAGTCCCTTGACTCCTAGTTTAGCACATTTTCATATTGCATCGGGCTGCCTCCCATTCTTATTGAATTATAATGAGCTCTATTCTATTTTAATGAGTATGTTAATGTGTTAGTGTTGGTCTCAGCCTGACCTTGTATATGTTTGTCTTTGCTGCTCGGTTTCTATTTAAACTGCAAGCTCTTGGGAGGAGGAAAGGATGCCAATTTAACCACCCCACTGCCTCGTGCTCCTGGAGGCTTAGCAAACACTATTTGGTGATGGTAATGACGACAAGCTAGGCATAATAAAAATTCCCCTTTCTCCCTAGGGAACAGTGTGGTTGCTTCCTTCTGCATTTTCGTTGCTCAAGAGATAGGTACTACATGAGTCTTCTAAAGGTCAGAAAATGGAAGCCGCATTTTCCATCAACAACTTTTCTCACAAGAATTCTGAATTTTCCCCAGATTTGCAAAGGGAAATAGAAGTGTGAAACCCAGAGATAGTGTGGAGTGGAGCTGTCATTTTATATTTGTTTTCCAGGACACTGCTGAGCATAGCAAATATAAATGGCAAATGCCACGTTTCATTTTCAGGAGAGCAGGTGGCACTTGAAGCAAGGGAATTGAAAAGATGTAGGATATGTGGGAAAGAAAAACACTAACAGAGCAATGGAAGCTGAGAAGGTAGTTGAATACGGTTCCTAACACATGGTACGTGTTCACTACAAAAAGTACAAATGTGTCTAACTTGCAAAAAAGCTAGAGGAGCCGAGTTCCCATAGGCCATCCAATGAAATTAGAAGTAGCATAGTAGAGTGGCTTGGTTCTTGAGCTAGACTACAGTGACTGGTGGTCCAGCACCAACAATTCCTAGGCAATATCTATTATTCAGGGTTGTTGTCAGGATTAAACGAAATAATGCATGTGAAACTATTCGAATAATGCCTTTCCCATATTAGACACTAAGGAAATGATAGTTATTACCTTATTTTTACATTTATGCTTTCGTTCTTACCAGCAGAATAATCGGGTCATCCTCAACTTAGAGACAGAGGGATTACAAAATTTGGGTGGCCCAAACGCTGACCTTGGAGCTGTCATTCAAGGAAGTGGAATAGACACTAGTCTCCAAAGTCCTCCCTGCTGGTAGCTACATGTCTACAAATGTTCACTTCTATGAGTTGAGACATTAGAATATTACAAATGTGTAATATATGATTAAGACACAATCACCTATTAAAACATAATTATTAATCTATTAATCATATTAACTACTGATAGCCTAATGGGTCTGAGAAGATTAGAGGAGACAAAACATGAATGTGTGAGGCAGACATTGGCCAGCTGTTCCCACATCTATTTCCTTTTTTTCCTGGGCACACAGATATACTTTAAGCCCCAGATTACCTTTCAATCAGGCATGAACACAGGTTTAAGTTCTACACAATGTTATGTGATCAGAAGTGGTAAGTGCTTCTTCCAGGTGGAGACCACTAAAAATTTCCCACATGCTATCCTCCCTATACTTTCCTTGACTCGATCAATGAGCACAGGGATACTGAAAGCTGCATGTTGAAGATGGAAATAATTCAGGTCACTGATACTGTTTTGAGATTTTTTTTAAAACCGAGAGTAAACTCATATATATATGCCTGTGTGTTCATAAAATTTAGAGCAAGCAACCTCATAGAAGAGAAGGACTAGAGCAAATTAGCCCTTAAAATGTACTGCAGTGGCATTTTTTAAGTAAAAACCTGTGAGGTTAGAGGGAGGATAATTCATAATTCACAAGACTCATCATTTTTTACACCATGTGCAAGTTTGGGGGCCCCAGAGATGACCCTTAGATTTGAAAATTAGCTATAAGGACTCACAGATTTCACTAAATGTTACAGTTTATCACAGCTAGAGGATAAAGATTAAAATTAGCAAGGGAGGAGGCCATAGTTTAGAGTCCAAAAAACCTCCAAATGCAGAACTTCTAGTCATTCTCTCCTCCATGGAGTCATGGGGAGTATTACTTTACAAGTACTGACAAGCGACAATATGTGCATCATATTGCCATCTGGGGATTCTCACTCAAGCTTTGAATCCAGAATTTTTATTGGGGCTCCTTCATGTAAGTATGACCAACTGCCCTTGTGGCTGATCTCAGTCCCCAGCTGCTCTGGAGGTTGAGCTGATACAACATGACCCACGGGCTCTACCCTGAATCACATTGTTAAACTCTGGAGTGACCCAGGCCTCCAGGAAAAACAAAAATCTCCTATCAAGCATGAAGTTCCAAGGGCTTAGAGATTACTTCCCAGGAACCTGGAACAAAGCGCAGATCTCTGTTTGGGTAAGATGAAATTCCTTACTACATAAAGTCTTTCCATACTCCTATGACATCTGGGAAGGCAAGCAGGTATAGATCTTTTGCATAATGAAGACAATGTTTTATTAGCCAATTAGAGACACTCACACAAACTTTGGTACATTTTGTACTTTCACAGCAAAGGGACTAAATGAAGGATGAAATTCACGCCTCACATTCCTGGCCAACCTGTATTTATGGGGCTGTATAAACCAAGAGGAGGTGACTTTTTGTAACTCGTGAAGTGAGGAGGCAGATAAATCCTTTTCCTAATCCCATGAAGGCATTGTATATGTGAGAGGCAGTCTTGCATATATAGTCCAGATAGTGTAAAAGCAGCTCATATAAAGTCTAACTCATACGGATATCAATAAGCCCCATCTCTCTCTGATCTCATTTTCTTTACTCCCTTAGATTTCCTTTCGACTCCTGCCTCAGGTCTTGGCCTGGAAAGGAAGAAGTACGTCTTTAATCTCCATAGACTAAAGGAAAAGTCTTGTAGATTTTTCACAGTAACTATGTACAAGACAAATAAAGCATTTTTCTGGCTTCTTTGATTTCACCTCAAAATATCATTTCTGTGTGTTTGTGTGCTCACAAATTATTTTTGCCTTTATTTAGTCTCATGTAAGATCACTTGAGTGAGGAGATAAAAAATAATAATAATACGGGTTAGAAATTCAATCCTACCATAGAAGAATGTCTCAGGGCATTAAAAGGAATTAAGGAGATTTTTTTTAAAGGAACTTACTATCACTTCACATTTATGTAATACTTTGCTGTTAGAAAAGACAATCGTATGACAAAAGTAAGGCATGTATGATTATTTCCATTTTACAGATAAAAAAATGCACATATATATGTGTATATATATATATATATATAGCACATATTTATATATTTAAAGTAGGAAATGCTGTCTCTTTCAAAATGTCTTTGAAAGTTGCCTTAGTCAGAATTAATGTTATAGCTACTTAAATTAAAATTCTTATTGAAATCTTTTTGATGTTATTTACCCTAGTATACATGGATTATTCTCTGGAATTTTATTCTCTATATGTTTTGAATAAGGTATATATAGTACTGGCTTAGAGAGAGCTTGAGCCCTCTGGCCATAATCATAGCTCCTAGGATGGTTGCATGTCTCATAGTGGACCAGTTAGAGTTCTTCCTGAAACTTTTGCTACAGGGCTCAGTAAAGATGGTATCTTTTTCAGACAGAGAACTGTAAAGATAATGGAGGTTTGTGGCTATGTGTAGGCTTATTAATGACAAATGCAAAGAATGTACCCAAGAAGACAGACAAACAGAAAAGCAGAGCTAAGAGGCAAGGAAAGAGAGAACTCTGTTGACACTGTTTGAACTCACTAATCCAAGTGTGTCCAATGAACTTGTCTTTGGACTGTCTATTCAATGGGCACACACATTTTCTTTTTGGTTTAAATTGTTTGAGGTAGATTAGTATAGCTTAAAATTGAAAGATCCTGAGTAATGAAGGAAAACATTAAAAGTGATCAAAAGCACAGGAAAAGATAACCGTGGAATTGATTGGAAGTCAAGGGCAATATTCCTCTCTCAACTGACACTAAGAATTTTCCTGTCATTGGCTACTGTAATGCGATTATGGCTTGCTCCTATTTCTTTAGTTGGCCCCTGTCTCAGGATATTATAGCTGTAATCAGGGACCCCGTATGTATAAGAATGATTGAGTTTAGCTTAGACAGGAACGTACCCATCAAGAGATCCTCTCCACCAAAAGTGCAATGATTACTCAGCTCATTTCTCTCATAATTCAAAAGGGACTCAACAGGGGGCCTATCTGGTTATATAGAGACAAATTAAGAGGTAATTTGTGTATGCCCAACACCTTCAATTCAGCTAGTTCCATAAGACTGGGACTTACCCTGCCCCTCAAATGAGGGAGGCATCAGTATTTTGTTTTTAATGTGTTACATGGCAGACTTTAACAAAATAAGAAACCGTTCTCGCAACTAAAGTTTGTTTTGACATATCATAAAATAGGTATGTTATAGCTACTTTAGCTGCTATGTAATAATTTTAAAAAAATCCTAATATTTGCAAAATATCTACTATTCACAGGTGCCAGGTAGTGATAGGTGTTCCTACAGATATGTAATAACACTGCAGTCTGGGCCCTAAGTGATCTAGAAGCAGGAAAATGTTTATCTAAGTTACCTAAATAAGACCAAAAATTTGAATAAACATACCCTTCCACATACTAAATTCACGTCCCAAGATACAAATATCTCTTTTTAAAAAATCATGCTTAATGCCTCTATCATAGCTTCTCCAAGTGAATGTGAGATTATAAACACAGAGACTGTCTTTTACATGTACTACTTACATTCTTTGAAAAACTTTGTGTACTCAACCACAATGTCTAAAGATATTAGAAAAGTTGATTTTAAAATTGTTAAACATGAAATTTTTGCACAAATAGAGACTAAGCAGATACCAAAATTTTCTTTGAGTCACTAATGGGCGAATCAGCAGAACATAAAAGATAATGTGGAAAGGATTTGAGAAAGCATATATGTTTACTGTGAAAAGGACTGCTCAAACAAGATTGCTATATTAGAAAAATATTGATATCCTACAAAACAATAAACATGACTTTAGGATTATCTTCCCTATTGAAAAGGAAAAAAGTTCTAAGACACCAGTTTCTACAAGTTAATAGCTAACTTAGGAGGGTTGTAAAACATCCAAGCTCCATTCATTAGCCAAAGCTACACTCTCTGAGAGCATCAGATTTTGTGTAGATAGGCTGATTGGAAAATTAATACTATATTGAAGTCACATAAACAACATTTTGTTTTATTTTCAAATTTTAGCCATTTTTCCTAAAGAGATAATTCAGCATATATGTAAGCCAAATTAATTGATCTTACTTAACCACAAATGGAGTTTCTGAGATAATTGAGGGGACTCATTGATTTATTATTCCATGCTAATAAACAAAAATATAAGTTCAATTATTCTTAGAAAAAATATATCTCAGATATTTGTAAATTTGTCAGCGATACCAAGCAAACAAGTCAGAAGCTCAGAAAGCAGGTATCAAGGAAAAGACACAAATTAAGCTGCTTATACTGTATACAGGGAAGGAAAAATTTAGTTTGGAAAATTAAACAATGATAAATGGAGTTGGCATTTCTAAAGGAAAAACTCACCAGCAGATGATACTTCAATTATAATAAGAAATTACAAATAGTCATTTTATTGTGAAGAACTTTTTTTTTAAAAAAACATTTTTTTTTTAACGTTTATTTATTTTTGAGACAGAGAGAGACAGAGCATGAATGGGGTAGGGTCAGAGAGAGAGGGAGACACAGAATCGGAAGCAGGCTCCAGGCTCCAAGCTGTCAGCACAGAGCCCGACGCGGGGCTCGAACTCATGGACCGTGAGATCATGACCTGAGCCGAAGTCAGATGCTTAATCGACCAAGCCACCCAGGTGCCCCTATTGTGAAGAACTTTTAAGATCTTTAGGGTTGTTTCTCCTTGAATGGAATTTTTTTTTTAAGAATGCTTTTTTCCCTCATTTTTCCATACAGTGTTAGAAGTGTCACACACTTCTAGAATTTAAAAAAGAAGGAAAGAAGAAGGAAGAAGGGAAGGAAACAAAAAACCTTGAATCAAACCATCAATCTCAGTATTTAATTTGGATCATCCTCACCATCATCTTAGAACACTCTAATTTGCCTTCCCAAAGAACTTCTTTCCCTCAAATAATAATTAACATTTGATTAAAATGCAAATTACAGAGAATTTTTTTTATTTCATTAAATGAAAGGATTTTCCTTCTTTTGGACACTCTGCCTCCTCTAAATCCTTTTCTGCTTCTTGTCTTGGGAACAAGCATTGGCACAATTTTTAC
This sequence comes from Panthera uncia, assembly GCF_023721935.1. Lineage (NCBI taxonomy): Eukaryota > Metazoa > Chordata > Mammalia > Carnivora > Felidae > Panthera > Panthera uncia. The sequence continues at coordinate 100,357,549 of NW_026057577.1, read as the reverse complement.
CACAGTTAACAAGTCACCACAAATTCTACCATAGTTAACAAGTTGCCTGGGGTCACCTGGGTGGCTTAGTCAGTTAAGCATCTGACTCTGTTTCAGCTCAGGTCATGATCTCATGGTTTTGTGAGTTCAATCCCCATGTCAGGCTCTGTGCTGACAGTGCAGGGCCTGCTTGGGATTCTCTCTCCCTTTCTCTGCCCCTCCCCACTCACACTGTCTCTATCCCTTTCAAAATAAATAAATAAACTTAATTAAAACAAACAATCAAGTTGCCTGACCATTAACCAATAGTTTTAGCATTGCAGAGACAGGCAGGATATTAAGCTATTCCTAGTTTATCTTCTTTGGCTGGAATTAGTAATATAAGTGTTGGTTGCATAAGGAATTTCTAACCAAATGCATAGGCTAGAAACCTAAGCTTAGGAAGATATAAAAACAAAATCAGCCCATATGTATGCAACTATAAACCATGAGTTACGGAAATTTGGTGAACACAGTATTGGGTGAGTTTTGAGTTTGGCTTAGTGGTTATTTTGGGGTTCAGTGGAAGACCCTCAGGACATGGGTTCTTATCCTTGTGACTTTGGGCAAGAAACTTCATCCTACTATCTTCAGTGGGGAAAAACAAAATCCATGAACACTTGGTATTACATAACCTGATATTTACATAATCTGAAAAGTACAAATGATTAGTGTTGTGAATATCCTTGTTGAGAGTACTTGAGTATCTTGTACTCAGGTTTTCTTTTGTAATCATGGTATGTGCTCATCAGTAAGAATATGAGGGCGTTAAAGTTTAGAATGTCAATGATTATGACACCCAGAGAAAATAAATCGGACAACTGAAGGGTGGATTAAGTGTCTGAACTAGAAAGATGTTCCTTGAGAAAGAGGCAGTCTTCCAAGTCATCAACTTGAGGAAGAGGGCTGTGTTTGGAATCAGCAGCATCCCTAAAACACAATCTTCCTCACCATAAAGACTCAGGCGATTGACAAGTTAGCAAGCCCAACTCCATGGAGGCCGAATAAATGATTCCACTAACTATTGTTAAATGTATCCTGGGGCTTGAAGGTGTTGACTCCTAATAAACTGACATTAAACTCCCATTCCTGGGGGCACCTGGGTGACTCAGTTGGTTAAACATCTGACTTCAACTCAGGTCATGATTTCACTGTTTGTGATTTCAAGCCCTGTGTCAGGGTCTGTGCTGACAGCTCAGAGCCTGGACCCTGCTTCAGATTCTGTGTCTAGCTCTCTCTCTCTCTGCCCTTTCCCTGCTCATGCTCGCACTCTCTTTCTCTCTCTCAAGAATAAACATCAAAAATTAAAAAAAATAAAATAAAAGACAAAGGTTGGCTGTCTACTTTGATTTGGCAACTTTTGCTTTTCTCATACTTGCTTTATCTTTGGACTCTTTTCTATCCATGGTTTTAGCCACAGCCTGCATGGGGAGCTGCCTTTTAAGCCTGGCAGCAGGGCCACTTCCCTTGCCTTTATAAAGAAAAATCCACTCAAAAAGCAAAATATAAGGAAATATAACACTTCCTCTAAATACAATGATCACATAGATTTATTACATAAATGGTTTGCATGAGTCTTAAATTCTTTTCAAGACAAAAAAAAATGTTCCCCAAACAATAACTGGGTTATACTATACCTTTTATCCTTTATGCCATTTTCTCACTTGCTTTGGATGAATTTCAGGTAATTTTCTACTTGTAAATTCCTACATAAAAATAACCTGTCACTCTCAGCAGCTTTTTTTTTTTTTTTTTTAAGAAATGAAGACTCCACTAAAGTTTTTTGCTTTTTCTTTTTTTTTTTTTTTTAAGTTTATTTATTTTGAGAAAGAGAGCATGGGTGGGGGAGGGCAGAGAGAGAGGGAGAGAGAGAGAATCCCAGGCAGGCTTCACACGATCAGCACAGAGACTGATACAGGGCTCCAACACATGAACCACAAGATCATGGCCTGAGTTGAAGTCACACACTTAATTGACTGAGCCACCCAAATGCCCCTCTGCTGAAGTCTTAATAATTCCCTAGGTTATATTAAAGAGTGTTTTATTTTGTTATAGTGAACATCATCTTCCTATAAGTATTCCACTAATATTAGCAGGAAAATGGAACAAAGAAATTCTGTAAGCACTCATCTTTGTTTTAGTTTTTTGTTAAATCTTATCTCATCTCTTCTCTACCTTATGTAAAAGCCCCCTTCTTCAATGTTCAATATTTTAATGGTATATGACATTAAACTAATTAAAGTTGTAATTTTTACCTTAAAAAAAAAAAACACAGTCTTCTAAAAAAAAAATCACATTACATGAATCTTGAAAAAGGAGAATAAAGTTGGGATACATAATTTCTGATTTCAAACTTACCACAAAGTTATAGTATCAAAACAGGGTGGCATGAAGATAATGATAAGATAAGCAGTTCACTGAAGGAAATATTTGCAAAAGATACACCTAATAAAAGACTATTGTCCAAAATACACAACAGACACTTAAATTTCAACAGTAAGAAAAACAAATAGCCCAGGTAAACAGAGGACAAGGATCATAACAGATACCTTATCAAAGAAGATGTGCATAAGACAAATAAGCCCACGCAAAGATGTTCCACATGGTGTTCACAAAAAAACCTGCACACAGATGTTTACAGCAGCTTTTATCCAAATTTCCCAAACCTGGAAGCAACCAAGATGTCCTCCAGTAGGTGAACAGATAAATAAATTGTGATAAATCCAGACAATGAGATAATATTGAGGGTTATCAAGAAGTGACTTATTAATCCATGAAAAGGCATGGAGAAGGGGCTCCTGGGTGGCCCAGTCAGTTAAGCATTGGACTCTTGATTTTGGTTCAGGTCTTTATCTCATGGTTTGTGAGATCAAGCCCCATGTCTGGCTCTGCACTGACAGTGCGGAGCCTGCTTGGGATTTTGGGATTGTTTCTTTCCCTCTTTCTCTGCCCCCAACCCCCCCCCCCCCAAATAAATAAGAAAAAATAGAAAAGGCATGAAGGAAACTTGTATGCATATTACTAAGTTTCAGAAGCCAATCTGAAAAGTCTGTGTACCCTATGACTCTAACTAGGTAACATACTAGTGAAGATAAAATTGTAGACAGAGTAAAAAAGTTCAGAGGTTGCCAGGGATTAGGAGGGAGGGAGAAGTGAATAGGCCAAGTGCAAGTATTTCTAGGGCACTGAAGCTACTCAGTATGATACTACAATGATGGATACATGTCATTTTATGTATGTCCAGACCCATAAAATACACAACACCAAGAGTGATCTCTGATGTAAACTATGGACTTTGGGTGATAATAATGGGTCAATGTAAGATCATCAATTGTAACAACTGTGGAGAGTGTTGGCAATGTGGGGAGGCTATACTTGTATGGGGGGCAGGGAATGTACAGGAAATCTCTGTACCTTCCATTTAATTTTACTCAACCTAAAACTTCTCCAAAAAGTAAAGTCCTTACAAAAAATATCACATTCCTTGTAGTTTTAACTTAATCTCTATTTTCAGAATCTTCCAGGTGGCAGTTTACAGCCTTAATTTTAGAAGTCAAACCTCTTAACTTGTCCTTCTCTTCCAGAAATGTGAGCCGTTCATAATGCTTTGTGAGAATATAATTAATGAAGTGCCAACTGGCAAAGGACACAAGACTAGACACAAAGCAGAAAATTTACAGCAACAAAGTTGTTGCCCTTTGAGAAATTTCAATACAATGCATCACAAAAAGAGTACTATTAGATGAAGATATATATGCACTATGAATGAAGATAAACTTTGGACTGCTGCAGTAAATATGTAGTGATTATTTTAAAGAGCCAATAAGGAATAGCAATCAGATCCTGAAAACCACACTAGTTAGAATAGAACCCAATGGGGGGCACCTGGGTGACTCTGTTGGTTAAGTGTCCGACTTTAGATCAGGTCATGATCTCGCAGTTAGTGAGTTTGAGCCCCACGTTGCGCTCCATGCTGACATCTCTGAGCCTGTAGCCTGCTTTAGATTCTCTGTCTCCCTCTCTCTCTCTCTGTCCCTCCCCTGTTTGCACACACACTCTCTCTCTCTCTCTCAAAAATAAACATTAAAAAAAAAATAGAATGCAATGGAAAAAGAAAAAAAAATGTAACAATAAAGCAAATCCTACAAAAGTAACAGACTGGTCCCATGACATCAAGTAAAGAAAATGAATAAAATATACTGATAAACACCACTCAGAGAGTCATTCTGTAGTTCTCTTTGGTTTGAAAAATAGTTTGCATTTCCTTGTGTCTCAACATAGTTGTAGCTTTCATTCATGGGTAGAAGCTCTGACCTTTATCCCTAACTTCCTTCTTATGTTTGATTTGGATTGATAAAATTTTCACTAGATTTACCATCTCTTAACAAACTGGGACTAAACTTAGTCTTCAAAACAATGTCACATACTTGAGTCAAAGAAGAGAGAAAAAAGATAGCAGCCTTGTTTCTTTCTTATCATAGTTTAGTTTTCAGTAAACATGCCTCCTACATCCCAATCTGTGAAACTACTTTTATTAAAACAATCTTATGGTAAGCAGCTATTAATGAAGTTGGAAGTAAATTGTTAGACTGTACATCACTGAATTAAAAACAAAAAGATACTTAACCAAATATTCCATTTGCTATCATTTAATATTTTGACACACATGAGGCTATTCATTTCCTCCTGCACATTATTTATGTAATTGGATCAAGCTGCCAACGAGGGAACACTGGTGCCCAGGTCATGGCTTAGTGGTTTGAATTTGAATAAAATTCATATTCCAATAAGTGAATCTTAGCTCGTAGCATATGATTATAATAATCACCCTTCTTCTATTTAATACCATTTAACTAAATAGTAAACACAAATATCAGTACCTATTCAAAAAAAATACAGCTTAGAACAAGATTTAAGGAAATTAAAACAGTAGAAAACTTAGATACTACAGGACTATAACATAAAAATTCAAACTACAAGAGGTCTCTAAGGAGAATTTTTATGTTCTTTATTATTATCCTATCTAAGCTTCAATTTTTCTCACAAATCTAAAGAGAAAGAAACTAATTTTCAAGCTTTTATTTATCTCAACCCCACAAATTTTTTCCTTCTCTAGTATTGTTAATGTTTTAACTAACCTAGTCTCAAGAATCAGATTTAACCAATTTAAAAATTTATATCAACATAAATGTTAGTATCCCACTTTACATATTGATTTCATTGTTAGAAACTGATTCTACAGATATACCTGAATAAAAAAATATATAAACGTAAAATGATGTTTGATAAAGCATTATTTACAATAGGAGAACCAAATATACATTAGTAAGAGATATGAGTACATTAAAATATATTATACTCATAGTGTATACAGACTTTACTTATAGTTAAATTATGATATAATCACAATGTGAAACTAAGGTTGATGTATCCATGTTGATATGAAAAAATTTCCAACATATTTCTATAAGTATAACCCTATTTCTGTAAAACAAATGTAATTTTTCAACTTGTAGAGTATTAACTCCCTAGAAATTCAATAGTGGCTTAGGGTCTAAAATATTTCATCTTTTGTCCATGCACATGCATTATTTTTATTTTTTAAGTTAAAAAGAAACATGTTGGCAACAAAAACACAATATCATAAACAAGAGAGTTAGCAGAAACTAATTTTCTTTTTTAAATTTGTTGCTTGCTTCAATTATTTCCAGAAAAAAATATTACAAGACATGTTTAAATGGAAACTGTAAAATTCAATAAAATAGCTTTGTAGCAGTTATCCTAAACCTAACATTACAATTTGCATAGTATAAAGGAGTAATCCACTGCCAATTTGTGAATATTTACCCAGTCATAGCCTATAAACTCAGCAGTACACAGAGGAGTGGCTGTGCCAGGGTTATTCACAGTTCTCATCAGGAAAACAAACACTCACTCCTCATCCAGGTGATGAAAATCCTTTGAAACCAATCAGAGATTGTAATAACTATAATTTTGTGGGAGCTGTCCCGAAAATCAGAACTCAAACAAGAAGGAAGACATTTCACAATCTAGATACAACAGAAAATAAAATGAAAAGTATGCGCAAGTCAAGAACAGAACTCTCCAAATCTCACAGTAAACATCTTGCTCAAGCAACATAATTTAGAAAGTAGAGAAAATTAAAATCTATTTGTGATAAAAGGTTTAGAATAATAACTATAGCATGTTATATACAAGAAAATGGAAAACTGCATCTCCGTATATACTGACAGACCAGGGTTTTCTGGTCTCGGCACTAGTGACATTTGGGGCCAGACACTCCTTGGTTATGAAAGGCTGTGTGTTGCACAGTGGTTATTTAGCAGCATTCTTGGCCCTTTAACCACTGGTTGCCAATGACAGTCCAGTCTTCCATTCTTCCATTTCTACTTGTGAAATGCCCAAAAATGTCTCCAGACATGGCCAAATATTCCCCAAGAAGACAAACTCTTCCTGATTGGGAACCATGGCATAGATTAACTAACTTGGGGGACTGAAATTATGTTTGCCATGATCCTTAGAAAAATATACATTTTAAATCACAATTTAGTACCCGAATATACACACAGATGTAAATGGGAATATATATGAAATATTCTGGCACGGACACAGATCAAAACAGACAGGAGTGGTATTGCTAGAAGACCTTAATTCATCAGGAAAAAAAACACTTTATCTTTTAGACTCTGAAGAGCTTTAATGGGAGGGCCCACGGGAGGTGTTGTGTCCAGAGACAGAGGGCACTAGGGGTCAAAGGAGTCCTTGACTTATGCCAACTATGGAAAAATACTTCATCATTGTAACAACTAGTTCAGCTGGTCCTGCTGGAGTGAATGTTAGCACTTATAACAGGTACAAATATTTTATGAAACAGTAACTAGCTCTCATAATACATACTAATATTTTCTATTCTCGTATTCCTTTCTTTTTCTCTTTCCTGCCCTATATTTTAATGTTGGTACCATCTACTAAATCATATTTTCTGAACACATCACTAAGTTATAATTTACACTTTGGTAAATCCTGTACTAGATGTGTATAATCTCAACCACACAAGTACAACTGATTCATATGCATAGAAAGAACCACACTGATTTGGAATAGTTTCCCCGTGCAATGTCACACAGTATTGGGGATTGAACATGGTACTAACCGAGATGGAACCTATTAAAAAATGCAATTGTAAATTACCTGGTATTTATGATGTGAAAGCTACTGAAAAATACCTCTAATTCAAATTATATCAGCTACCAACCTGCTTGAAATTCCCTTAATAACCAGGCCTTCTAGGCCTTCAGTATTGAGAACTTGATTTAAATTCAAATATTTGTTTTGGGGAGGTTAATAATTAACTTATTATTAGCCTTCAACTTCTTTGTATGAATTTAAAGGAAGTATGCTATAGTGGTTAAGAGTATGAACATTGGAGTCGTATAGAACAGTATGCACATCCTGGTTTTGCTGCTTTATATCTAGTAGTCTTTGGGCAATTAACTTCTCTAAGCTTCAGTTACTTTTCTTAAAAGTGAAAGTAACAATAGTATATGATGCATGCAGTTATTGTGAGAACTAAGCGTATATAAGACATTTAGTTCTCTTCCCAGCATATACTAAGTGCTCCAAAAAGTTATTATTAACAAAAATGATAACACCAATAAGTTAATAATATGAGTGCCAAGGATGTCATTCTGTGAATCTCAGAAAAAGGAATATATAACAGGAGGATTTGGAAAACAATATCCAGGTTGCTTCTTGCCCTTGTTCAAAATCTTTTGGATCATTCTTCCTGTAAACTATTTTAAATCACTTGAGGTCTGTATGTGAATATTGATCATTTAAATGAATTAATAACTAAATATCTTTTTACTTAAGTGGGTAGGATATATATCACACTCTAAGGGAGAAAAGTTGTCTGAAAAGAATGTTTCAGTAAAATTTTCCAAATTTCCAAATAAAGCATCTGGAAGCTTTTGGAGAACAAACTGGGTTGCTGTTTATAGATCCAGATTAACAATTGCTAGGCTTTTTTTTTATTCAGCTTTTTTACCCCTTGAAGGAAATTGTAGAAATGTTCTACTGAGTTGAGCCTCATATATACACACATCTGCTGCATAGCAATTCACATATGCTGTCTCCTTAATAAAATGCTAGATTGACACCAGCCTCCTGCAGCTCCTTCAAATGTGAATCTATTAGGGGATATTCTCTGTATTGGAAACTGGCAATCCCCCACACAATCTCATCTGGTAGACCCAAGAAATGAGGGAAAAACAGTTAAGTAGCTTCCATGGTAGGTAAATAGGCATTTCTGCTTGGAAATATAATTGGAACTGGTGCTCTCTTTCAGAATTAAACACAGAAGTGTCCACTTTGTGTTTTCTCACTTTATTGGAAACTTAATCTTTTTGAAGAAGTAAGGCTATGCAAGTGGCAAAACAAAAGAATATCTTTGCTACCCAGGTAATGAAATTTTAATTAATTTTGTGTTTGCCACTAACCCTGGTGATCCTTCACCTCATTTAGCATTAATATGAAATACAATGTAAGAACCAAAAGATCATGGAGATTAATTAATTCCACTTGTATTGTTATAGATGTTGTGATAACTGAAATAAGGATTCTCCGTCCTATTTATCTCCTTAGTTTACAGTTCTCAAAGTTTCTAGGACAAGAAGATTATTTTTTAAGATATATATTCAAATGACAATGCAGCAAAATTCTGGTATGGTTAAGGTAGATTAAACAGCCTACCTCTTCCATTTATTACAATTTAAAACTCTGGATGGATGTTTAAAACATTGATCCAAAAACCGTGAAAAGTAAGTAATAGCTAGTAAATTGGAGAGGAAAATCAAAACTTGGAGAAAGACTAGCACAGTGGCCAGCTTTCTTTTTTTTAATTTTTACCCTTCCATCATCCTTCTTGAACACAGAGCAGTCTGAATGGGTGACTGCCTGAAGTTTGGCCATGGAAAACCCTCTCACTCTGGCCAGAGGACTGGGAGAGGGAACCTCAGGAAGAGAGAATGGTGAATATACTGTGTTTCATTTTTCTCTCCCAACTCTCCCTGACTTGGAGGCATAAGCTAGTCCTCAGACTTCAATTTTGTGATGTAGGGATTGGTAGCAGCAACCAGGTTCACTTATTTGTCCTGGAGGGAAAAAAAAATGTGTTCGCAGGAGATTTGCAACAGTACGCGAGAACTTAAAATTCTGCTTTCTGTCCAGAAAACAAGAATGGTAGCCTCTGAAAGACAATAAAATGGGTAGATTATGGAAAAAAAAGAAATTGTGCCAAAAGATCAAGAAGAAAAACTATATATTAAATCCAAACTATGAAACTGTAGAAATGATCCCAAAATCAAATGAGTTGAGAACAAATGTATGCTGTAGGCCACCATCCAGTTCCCAGACAAGTCCGTGGGTGACACATAATAAAGGTGAATTCCAACAGCAAACTAACTCTTTAAAAACTGAACTGACATTTGAATCACAGCTTACATAAGACAGGAGTTAAAACCTAGACCAAACAAAATTGTTAAAACAAACAAGTCAACATTCTCTAAAGGACTTTAATGACTTAGGAGGTACTATTTCAAATACTTGGGACACAATACAAAATTGACATACAAAGAAACATGAACATTTCAACAACATTCAAGGTAAAAGGAAATCAACAGATGCCAAACACACAGACATATGCTGGAATGAGGTGACACAGATTTAAAAACAGTTACCATAATCAACTTTCTTGAATTAAAAGTAAGAACTCTTGCAATAAACAGAAAGCTTGAAAATTTTAGAAGTTTAAGTTACTTAAAAAGTGAAAATTCTGAAAATTGAAAAATACAACCAAAAAAAAAATCTCACTTGAAGGACTCAATGGGAGATTGTAAATTTAAAGGAAAGATTCTGTGCACTTGAGTGTAAACTAATGGAAATAACTCATTCTGAATAACAGAGAGGAGAAAGATTGAAAAACATAATGATCAAAGCCTTATGGACTTGTGGAACAATACCAAAAGATCTCTTATATGTGTTGTTGTAGTCACATAAGTATAGGAGAAATTTTGTGTCCTACCCCCTGAAAATAGAAAAATAGTATCTTAAAACTTCCCAAATTTTATGAAAGAAAAAATCTGCAGATTTAAGAAACTCTGTGAACTACAAACAGTATAAGCTCTTAAAAAAACTATATCCATATACTTCCTAATCAAACTGATTAACACCAAGGTCAAAAGAAAACAACCAAAACCTTTAAAATAGACAGAAAAAATGGTATGTAATATATATGGGAAACAGTAATTTTAATGATTGTTGATTTTTTATCACAGACCATGGGAGCCAGCAGGGAGTTGAACACATTTTTTAAGTGCCAAAAGCAAATAATTGTTAACCAAGAATTCTGCATCCAGAAAAAATATCCTTCAGAAATGAGGGTAAAACAAAAATATTTTAAGATGAAGAAAAACTAAAACAATTTCTTTCTAGCAACACTGTTCTAAAGGAAATACTAAGTTTTTCAGGCAAAAGGGAAATGATTGCCAGAAGAAAACATGATAAATTAGGAAATAAAATTTTAAAAAAGTAAATATATTTGTAAATATAATAGACTATCTTTCTCCTTTAAGTATGTGTGACAGTTGATAATACATATTTAAGACTGGCTGATGGAAATTCAACTTATCCAGATAGAAAGCATAGGACAATTGTAACATAAGGAGAGTAAAGAGATTTAAAAGATTGTAAGAGTTCCACATTTCACATAAATATGTAAAGTATTGACTCTGTGTTAAGTGTGAAAATTGGCAAATGGATATGATAAACCCCAATCAGTAAAATAAATATAAAAATATATAGTGAAAAATTCAATGGATATATTAAAATGGAATTCTAAAGTTATTCTCAAAACCCAAAGAAGGCAAAAAAGATTAAAAAATAAAGAACAGGTGAAATAGGAAAAAATATAAAAAGGGTAATCTAAATCTGAATGCATTAGTATTACATTAAATATAAGTTATCTAAGACCACCAATTTAAAGACAGTGATAATTAGATTGGATTAAAAGTATTCAAATGTTTGCTGTTTATGCAAAACTCACTTTAAATATAGTTATATTGACAGATTAAAGTAAAAAAAAAAAGTAGCAAATGTTATACTGTGTAAATACTAATCAAAAGAAAGCTGGAGTGGCTAGAGAAAGGAAAATTACCAGAATAAAGAGGGATATTGTATAGTGATAAAAAGAATGTTTCAACATGAAGATATAATAAGTATAAATTGCATATGTATAACAAAAGAACTTAAAAATACCTGTGTATGCATTTAGAGATATCAACATTCACTTGAATATAGTTGATAGAACAAGTAGATGGAAAATCATCAAGGAAGTAGAAGACTTGAACAATACTTTGTGATATTGTGAGTTATAATAAAAAATAAATACTTGGTTTTCATCTCCATTTCTGTTACAGAGCTCCAAAAACCCTTGGAGTTTCCTAGGAGTTGAGAGCAATGTCTTTTGTTACGTTAATAAGATGACTTTTAAACCACATCTAAGGATGGGTGCTGATTGCCAGTAGAACCAATAATGTGATTAGAGGGTTGGAATTTTTTTTTTTAACGTTTATTTATTTTTGAGACAGAGAGAGACAGAGCATGAACGGGGGAGAGTCAGAGAGAGTGAGACACAGAATCTGAAACAGGCTCCAGGCTCTGAGCTGTCAGCACAGAGCCCGACGCGGGGCTTGAACTCACGGACCGTGAGATCATGACCTGAGCCGAAGTTGGACGCTTAACCAACCGAGCCACCCAGGCGCCCCGAGGGTTGGAATTTTCTATCCTACCCTCCTGATCTCTAGGAAGGTGAAAGTTGAAGAGTCAATTAATTGTGAATAGCCATTGATTTAATGAATTGTGGCTATGTAATTAAGACCTCTATATAAAAATCCCCTAAGGAGGATATTCAGAGAACTTCTGGGTAGGTAAACACAGTTGAGATTTGGGAAGAGTGGTATTCTAGGAGAGGGGATGGAAGCTCCTCCTTTCTCCATACTTAGCCCTATGAATCTCTTCCATCTTGCTCTTCCTGAGTTATACCCTTTCATGATAAACCCGTAATCTAGTTAAGTAAAATGTTTCAGAGTTTGTGAGCAGCTCTAGCAAATTAACAGAATATAAGGAGAAGGTTATTGGAAGTTTCTATCTACAGCCTGGGAGTCAGAAGCCCAGGTGAAAATCTAGACATTCATCCTGATCTGATGAGGGGGGTGTTACAAGACTGATGCTATCTTAACCCGTGGGATCTGATACTATCTCTAGGTAGACAGTATCAGAATTGAGTTGAATTGTATAATACCCTAGTGGTGCCTAGAGAATTGCTCGGTGTTAAAAAAAAAAAAAAAAAAGCCACCCCTACAAACACTAGATTGTGTCCTGAAAATTTAAGTTAGCAATCAGAAGTGAGATCAGTGTCAGAACTTCTAGCAATTATCTTCACCCAAATGAGATATATACAACCCTCAACCCAACAGCCTGAGATACACATTCTTTTCATGTGCATATGAAATATTCACCAAAATAGAACATATTCTAGGTCACAAAAAATTGACAAATTTACTAAAAAGTGAAATTATACAAATTTTATCTTGTTGCCTAATGGAATTTAACTAGAAATCAAAAATAGAAAAATATCTGGAAACCTCTAGGTATTTGAAAATTATACAACACATTTCTGTAATTACTGTGCCAAAGAGCAAGTCTCAAGAGAAATTCAAAAATATTTTTAATTAAATGAAAAAGAAATACATCGTATCAGAAGTTGTGGGATGTACCAAAGTCATGAGTTATCAAAATGTATAGCATTAAAAGCATATATATATATATATATTTTTTTTTCTTAAAGGACAAAACCTCAAACCATCAATTTAAGCTTGTGTCTTAAGAATCTAGAAAAAGAGAAACAATATAAACCCAAAGCATGCATAAAAATGAAATAAAAACATGAACAAGTATCAGAGAAATTAAAAATGGAAAAACAATAGAGAAAACAAAATCAAGACTGGTTCTTTGTCAACATCAACAAAACTGATAAAACTATAGCCAGTCTGACAAAGAAAATAAGTAAACATCAAGTTCTAATATCAAGAATAAAAGAAGGAATACTTCTATAAACTGCACAGACATTAAAATGTAATAAGGGAACACTAGGAACAACATGACCTTAGCATGGGCTGTTATTTAAAAATACCATAAAATGTTTGGTTTATCAACAACATGAATTTATTACTCATAGTTCTGATAACCTACAGACCCCTATCAGGTTCCAGCATGGTCAGGTTCTTGGCAAGGACCCTCCTTCTGTTTTACAGATGGCTGCTGTATCATCCAATGGTGAGGAAATACCTAGTTAGCTCTCTGGTCCTTTCTTATAAGGGCAATAATTTCATTCCTGGAGGTTCTACCATCATGATCTAATTATCTCCCAAAGGCCCCATCTCCAAATACCATCACATTGGAATTAGTTTCTAAATAAGAATCTGAAAGAGGCATAACCATTTAGTCTATCACAAACACCATGAACATAAGTTTGACCTGAGGAAGATGGGCCATTTCCTTGAAAGACATATAACAGGAAATTCTCTTAATAAGACAAATAATCTAAATAGTCCTATATCTAACAGACTGAATTCACAGATAAAATCCGCTATGAAAATGTCAAGTCTAGATGATCTCACTAAAACCTACGAGACGTTTAAAGAAAAAAAATATAAATCTTACAAAGAATCTTTCAGAAAATATAAGAAAAAGGAATGTTTACCAACTAATTTATTATTTGATGATTGTCCTCAAACCAAAATCAGACAAAAACAGTACAAGAAAATAAAGCCACAGGAAAATATAAATCATAAACACAGATGCTAAAATCCTCAATAAGATACCAGCAAAATAACCCAGCAATAAATAAAAAACATAAAATATCATGACCAAACTGAACTTGATCTCAGGAATGCAACATTAAAAATCACTAGTAAAAAAAATCAATGTTTAGATGATCTGTCCATTGTTATAAGTGGAGTATTAACGTCTCCTACTATTATGGTATTATTTACATTTATTTATTTTTGAGAGATCACAAGTGGGGGAGGGGCAGAGAGAGAAAGAGACACAGAATTCAAAGCAGACTCCAGGCTCTGAGCTGTCAGCACAGAGCCCAACATGGGGCTCGAACTCACAAACCATGAGATCATGACCTGAGCCAAATTCAGGTGCTTAACTGACTGAGCCATTAGTCACAATAGGCCCCCCTATTATGGTATTATTATCAATGAGTTTCTTCATGTTTGTGATTAGTTGATTTATATATTTGGGTTCTATCAAGTTTGGGGCATAAATATCTACAATTATTAGATCTTCTTGATGGAGAGACCCCTTAATTATGTTATAATGCCCTTCTTCATCTCTTGCTACAGTCTTTGTTTAAAATTTTTGTGTGCCTGGGTGGCTCAGTCAGATGAGCGTCCAACTTTGGTTCAGGTCATAATCTCACAGCTTGTGAGTTTGAGCCCCACATCAGGCTCTCTGCTGTCAGTGTAGAGCCCACTTTGGATCCTGTCTCTCTCTGCCCCTCCCCTACTGTCATGCACTGTATCTTACTCTCAAAAATAAACATTAAAAAAGTAAAATAAAATCTAGTTTGTCTAAGTATGGCTACTCTGGCTTTCTTTTTACTTCCATTAGCATAATAGGTGATCCTCCACCCCCTCACTTTCAATGTGCAGTTGTCTTTAGGCCTAAAATGAGTACCTTATAGGCAGCATTTACATGGATCTTGCTTTGTTGTTGTTGTTGTTTGTGTTTTTTTTTTTTTAATTCATTATGATACCCTATGCCTTTTTATTGGAGGATTTAGTTCATTTACATTCAGAGTGATTACTGAAATGTATGAATTTAATGCCATTGTGTTAACTGTAGAGTAGGTGCTTCTGGTGATATTCTCTGGTCCTTTGTAGTCTCTGTTGCCTTGGTATTTTTTTTTTCTCCACTCAGAAAGTGTCCCTTAAAATTTCTTGCAGGGCTAGTTTAATGGTCATGAACTCCCTTAGTTTTTTGTGTCTGGGAAACTTTTGAACTTTTCTTTCCTTCTATTGTGAATGACAGTCTTGCTGGATAAAGAAGTATTGGCTGCATAGTTTTCCCATTCAGCACATTAAAAATTTCCTGCCACCCCCTTCTTGCCTGCCAAGTTTTAGTAGGCAGGTCTGCTGCAAACCTTATGTGTCTACCCGTGTAAGGTTAAGGACCTTTTCTCTCTAGTTGCTTTCAGAATTCTCTCTTTATCTTTGTATTTTGCATGATATGTCATGGTGTTGACTTGTTTTTGTTGATTTTGAGGAGTCCTCTGTGCCTCTTAGACATGAATACCAGTTTCTTATCCCAGATTAGGGAAGTTCTCATCTATAATTTATTCAAATAAATCTTCTGCCCCACTTCCCCGCTCTTTATTTGGAATTCCTATGATATGGTTATTGCTTCATTTCATGGAATCATTTAAGTCATCCCTGGTGATCTAATAATTTCCTTTAAATCAACAAGAAAACAAAAACTTTGAATAACACATTGTCCCAGATGGGCTTAATAGATATATTCAGAACATTTTATCCTAAAGCAGAATACACATTGTTTTCCAATGCACATGGAATATTCTCCAGAACAGATCACATATGGGGTCACATATCAGCCCTGAAAAGGTACAAAAAGACTGAGAAGACTGAGAAGGGACCATGCATATTTTCAGATCACAACTATGAAACCCGAAATCAAATACAAGAAAAAATTTGGCAAGTCCTCAAATACATGGAGGTTAAAGAATATCTTACTAAAGAATGAATGGCTTAACCAGGAAATTAAAGAAGGAATTTAAAAAATAAATGGAAGCAAATGAGAATGAAAACACAGCAGTCTGAACCCTTTGGGATGCAGCTAAAGCAGTTCTAAGAGGAAAGTACATTGCAATTCAGGCCTATCTCAAGAAGCAAGAAAGGTCCCAAATATGCGACCTAAACTTACACCTAAAGGAGCTAGAAAGGAGCAGCAAATGAAGCCTAAAGCCAGCAGAAGGAGGCAAATAATAAAGGTTAGAGCAGAAATAGACAATATAGAAACAAACAAACAAACAAAAAAACAAACCAGTAGAACAGGTCAATGAAACTAAATGCTGGTTCTGTGAAAGAATAAACAAAATTGATAAACCCTAGCCAGACCTCTCAAAAAGAAGAGAGAGGACCCGAAGAGATAAAGTCATAAATGAAACAGGATAGATCATAAACAACGCCACAGAAATACAAATAATTATAAGAGAATGGTATGAAAAATTATATGCCAAAAAACTGGACAATCTGGAAGAAGTGGACAAATTCCTAGAAATTCACACATTACCAAAACTGAAACAGGAAGAAATAGAAAATTTGAACAGGCCCATAACCAGCAAAGAAATTGAATAAGTTATCAGAAATCTCCCAACAAACAAGAGTCCTGGGCCAGACGGCTTCCCAGGGGAATTCTACCAGACACTTAAAGAAGAGTTAATACCTATTCTTCTGAAACTGTTCCAAAAAATAGAAATGGAAGGAAATCATCCAAACTCATTCTATGAAGCCAGAATTATTGATTCCCAAAATAGAAAGAGACCCCTTTAAAAAGGAGAATTACAGGCCAATATCCCTGATAAAACTGGAAGCAAAAATGCTCAACAAGATACTAGCAAATCAAATTCAACAGTATACTAAAAGAATTATTCATCTGATAAAGTGGGATTGATTCCTGGGCTTGAGGGCTGGTTCCATATTTACAAATTAATCAACATGATAAACCACCATAA
Source organism: Panthera uncia (assembly GCF_023721935.1). Classification (NCBI taxonomy): domain Eukaryota; kingdom Metazoa; phylum Chordata; class Mammalia; order Carnivora; family Felidae; genus Panthera; species Panthera uncia. The sequence goes on along the minus strand of NW_026057577.1, from coordinate 100,340,631 downwards.
AAGAAAGGATAAGAATCATATGATACTCTCGATAGAGGCAGGAAAAAACATTTGACAAAATATATCATCCTTACTTGATAAAAATCCTCAAGAAAGTAGGGATAGATGGAGCATATCTCAATACTATAAAGGCTGTAAAGAAAGATACCCAGCTAATATCATCCTCAAGGGAAAAAACTGAGAGTTTTCCCCCTAAGGTCAGGAACATGACAGGGATGACCATGTCCACCATTGCTGTACAACAGAGTACTGGAAGTCCTAGCCTTAGCAATCAGAAAACAAAAAGAAATAAAAGGCATACAAATTGGTAAAGAAGAGGGTGAACTTTCATTCTTCACAGGTGACATGATACTCTACATGGAAAACCTGAAACACTCTACCAAAAAACTCCTAGAACTGATATATGACTTCAATAATGTTGCAGGACATAAAATCAACATACAGAAATCAGTTGCATTTCTATACGCCAATAATGAAGCAGCAGAAAGAGAATTCAAAGAATCAATCCCATTTACAATTGCATCAAAAACAATAAGATGCCTAGGAATAAACCTAACCAAAGAGGTAAAAGATCTATACACTGAAAACTATGGCAAACTATGGAAGATATTGAAGAAGACACAAAGAAATGGAAAAACATTCCATGCTTATAGATTAGAAGAACAAATATTGTCAAAATGTTGATACTACCCAGAGCAATCTACATATTCAATGCACTCCCTATCAAAATAAAACCAGCATTCTTTACAGGACTAGAACTAACAATCCTAAAATTTGTATGGAACCAGAAAAAATTCAGAGTAGCTAAAGTACTGTTGAAAAACAAAACCAAAGCTGGAGGCATCACAATTCTGGACTTCAGGCTGTATTACAAAGCTGTAATCATCAAGACAGTATGGTACTGGCACAAAAAAAGATACATAGATCAATGGAACAGAATAGAGAACTCAGAAGTGGACCCACAAACGTATGGCCAACTTCTCTTAGACAAAACAGAAAAAAGTATCCAATGGAAAAAAGAGTCTCTTTAGTAAATGGCGCTGGGAAAACTGGACAGCAACATGTAGAGGAATGAAACTGGGCCACTTTTTTATACCATACACAAAAATAAATTCAAAATTGATGCAAAACCTAAATGTGAAACAGGAAGCCATCAAAATCCTAGAGGAGAAAACAGGCAACAACCTCTTTGACCTCAATCACAGCAACTTCTTGACATGTCTCTGGAGGCAAGGGAAGTAAAAGCAAAAATAAACTTTGGGAACCTTATCAAGATAAAACAAAAACAAAAACAAAAAACTTCTGCACAGTGAAGGAAACAATCAACACAACTAAGAAGCAGCCTACAGAATGGGAGAAGATATTTGCAGATGCCATCAGATAAAGGGTTAGTACCCAAAATGTATACAGAATTTAACCAAATTCAACACCCCAAAAACAAATAATCCAATGAAGAAATGGGAATAGACGAATAGACACTTTTCCAAACAAGACGTCCAAATGGCGCACAGACACATGAAAAGATGCTCAATATCACTCATCATGAGAAAAATACAAATCAACACCATAATGAGATACCACTTCACACTTGTCAGAATAGCTAAAATTAACAACTCAGGAAACAACAGATGTTGGCAAGGATGTGGAGAAAGGGGAAAACTTTTGCACTATTGGTGGGAACGCAAACTGGCTCAGCCACTCTGACGAACAGTATAGGAATTTCTCAAAAAATTAAAAATAGAACTACCCAATGATCCAGCAGTTGTACTGCTAGGTATTTATCCAAAGCACACAAAAATACTGATTCGAAAGGACTCCAATGTTTATAGCAGCGCTATCAGCAATAGCCAAATTGTGAAAAGAGCCCAAATGTCCATTGAATGATGAATGGATAAAGAAGATGTGGTATGTGTATACACACACACACACACACACACACACACACACACACACGACGGAATATTACTTGGTGATTAAAAAGAATGAATTCTTGCCATTTGCAACAAGGTGAATGGAACTAGAGTGTATTATTCTAAGCAAAATAAGTCAGAGAAAGACGAATATCATATGATTTCACTCACATGTGGAATTTAAAAAACCAAGTAGATGAACATAAGGGCAGGGAAGGAAAATTAAGATTAAAACAGGGAAGGCAGTTAACTAGTTTTTCTAGAGGCAGGCCTTGTCAAGAACAGAATGCTCTGGCATATTTCGAAATGGTTAGATTTCTCCTATCCCTTCAGGAAGCGGAAACGTACAAGGGGATTTTTCTCTAATATTCCCCATGAGAACTTAGGGTTCTCATAAAAACTTGGGGGGGTCCCTCTAAGGTCAGATTCCCTGGAGTTTTAAATTCTGACTTGCCCACAGTGAACCTCCAGACATTCTTCACTTATAGTTTAGAATTTTTGTTTCCTCCCCAGCCTTCATTCCATGAAGCTTTCAATTCCAGTGATCTGCTATTCTCTGTATCTACCTATCTGTCTAATTTTGGAGCAGCAGTTTTCTCTGTGACCTCACTTCTAAAATGAATATAAGGTGAGTTGTTGATTTTTCAGTATATTCTGCTTTTTGCTTGTTAGGACAGTGGTAGTTTCTAAGCTCCTTACATGCCACACCAGAAAGCAGAAGCCTGATCATTTCTTATAAAGCTAAATTTGCACTTACCATAAAACCCATCACAATCTTACAATACCTGTACATGGATATTTATGACAGTAGAGTCATAATTACCAAAAGACTGAAAACAACTCAAATGACCTTCAAGGAAAGAACGGATAAACCGATTCTGGTACAAACATATGACACAAGACTCCTCAGAAATAAAAGAAGTTAACAATTGATATATATAATAACATGAAAAAATTCCAAAGACATTCTATCAATTAAAGGAAGCCTCTCGCAAGGTTTACATTGTGAATGATCTCATTTATAGGCAATTTGGGAAAGGCAAAACAACCCCAATGGAAAAAAAGGTCACTGGTTACCAGACTTAGGGTTGGAGAAGGTTTTGATGGTCAAGGAGCAACACAAGGGAATTCTTTGGGAGTATTGCAACTATTCTCTACCCTGGTTGTGTTGGTCATTCAGAAAGTTTACAGGTGTATTAAAATTCAGAAATTTATAATAAAAAAGTGAATTTGACTTTGTGTGAATTTTTTAAAGCCAGTATAGTAAGAGATTTTTTTTCTCATGTTTAAAAGGAGAAGAATCCTCAAAAAGGTTTTCTATGCTATTTCTTCTAGCACATTCACAGCTCCAAAATTAGACATCATGCCAATCATATTTTTTACTTTTTTATAATCCCTTGAATACCAGCACACCAGATGCAGCCATAGGAAGGAAAACACACCAAGTTGCACTGATGCGAAGTCAAACAGAACAACACTTTGCAACTCAATGTTTTTAGCAAAAGGGACCATTAAACACAGCATATTATTTAATAAAAAAATGTAGGGAGGTAGTCTTGGCAGAAAAAAAGAAAACAGAATAAGAGACAAATTCCCTTTGCTGTTGAGTACTATTTAATGAATCTAATTAGTAAGCCTCAGTGGTTTTGTAGAGGCTTTGGGGATTTTTGCATTCATTTTGAAAACAAAATGAATGTTCTGGCAGCTCCTGAAACAGAATGTTAAGATAAGAAATGTAACACAAAAAGCAGTCACCTTGAATCAGAAATGAAGAGCTGACTGGAGGTGCTGCTGAGACTATAAAGAAGTTTGTCTTTTCTCTGCAAGATCACCTTTCATTTTAAACCACCAGTTTCACACACACACACACACACACACACACACACACACACACACACACACACAAATGCAGGGATTAGGGAGAAAAACAATCAGCTGGGGTTGGAACTAGTGAGAAATCAAACAGTATAGGCTGTAAGGAAATTTAGGGACAGCAAGCTGGAAATTAAGTTGGTTGTTAATTAATCAGCAAAAATAAAATGGGGTGACCACCCGGCAGAAAGTCAATGGTGAAGGCTTACGTTTCCAGACAGTTGTGTAAGGGAAGTTTGGTGTTTGCACTTCTCCAGGGAATCTCTCCAGAGTATGCCAAGACAGGTGACAGACTGCCTACCAAATCACAAAGGCCACACTTCTGTTGTCTGCCAGAGCCTCTGGACTCATGTCAGGATCATTAAGAAATATTTTCTCTTAAGCAAGAACTGGTTCTTACTCTTCACCCTATCTCCCACTATCATCTCTTAAAAATCTGCTTGTCCTGTGCTTCAGTCAGCCACTGGAGGGTGGTTGGGCTAACAGCTCCCTGCTCAGTAGCACAATACAGAAACAAAACACTAGCTAACTTTCAGTTTCCCAAGATGTACAGGCATATGATGAAGGTGACTGAGGCCCTAGTAATTATCCCTATATCCCAAAGTCATGTTAAGTTTTAAATCAGGTGAACCCTCAAGTAAGATGAACAACATAGGTCACTGCAGAATTAACATGGCATTTTTGGAACACTTCTCAGGTCTTTTGGAAGTGGCTGTCTCTGAGTCACAACGTAACTGCAGGAATTGACAAGTGGAACACAGAACCAAAGGCTTGACTTTGTTGCCTGTCTCACTACATCACACAGTTTGCTAAGGCAAATCTCGGTGACCAGGATGAGAAAATTAAGAAACAAGAGTAGGAGTGGATGCTAGCAAAATTCAAACCATGGCTCAGGATAAATAGAATTTCCAATGGATTTATTCCCAGGTAATTCTGTCAAAATGCAAACCTTATACACTTAGAAACATGTAGGTGTACAGGTGTTGAATAAAAGGGGGTATGGCCATCTGAAAGGGAATTACCAGAAGGTAATAAGAGTAATAGTAATAATACCTTAAAATGAGAAAGATGGCAGATACAAAGGAAAATATCTGAGTTAGTATATTCATTTTTCATCAACTCTGAGTGCACCTCGGCTGGGTATGCATCATTTGAGGGTTTAAAATGCACAATTGGTTTTCCACATGAAGAAACTTAGCATAATGTATCCTGGTATGTAAATTCCTTGAAGAATAAAATCTGTCTGTATGAAATTCATTCAAGGCAGATCAAACCTAAAATTCCATGAAATTAGGCACATAATAAATATTTTGTGAGATTATAATGAAGTTCATTTACTATGATTTACTTGAGTGTTGGCATGAGTTAGAACTCGGGTAGATCCTTCATTTGATGATAGTCTGTTCCTGCTTATAATCTGTCAGCATACTCTCCAATTTCCAACTTTCATAGAACATGTACTGTATACATGTCTGTGGTCATATTTATCCCACAGTGCCAACCCAGGGAAGAGTAAAAAATTTCAATCATCTAAATAGCTTTTTCAAAATTATGTAACACATACAGAGATTTTACTGTCATTTTTCATTTCCTTCTAAAATGGATAGCTAATTATGCATATAACCCTAATAAACTTATGAAAAATAAATAAAATAGATAATTTCATGGCATAATGTAAGTTATAAAACCACAGAAGTATGGCTAAAAATTTCACTTTCCAACTTTTTTTATATGGACACAGTTTTAATTGAACTGAATTGATACAACTGTATCAAACGTAGATCCAATCTATGTTTGAAAATGTATTTACAAGGAAAGCCCACTAACCAAGCAAACATCAAGGATCCTGAATTCTTTTTACTTGATGCTGAGCTATAAACTTTAAGCAAGCCACACCTTCAGAATTTGTGTTAAACAATAAATCAAAACACCATTCCTTCCCTCCAGGAAGAGAAGGTCTAAAATCAGTCCAGTTAACATGACAGGGTCTGTAAGTGGTCAGAACATTTGTTCTAAACTCAAATGCCTAAAGGCCAGTCAGGTAACCCAAATAACTGAAGTGATCTGGATAGGCACTGTGCTCACACATGAGCGTATGTCCTTAGGTACAAGAGGGTCACAGCTTCCCTGCTTGCCTTTCTAAATGTCATAGTTTGTAAGCAAAGTTTGCTACAATAAAAGCAAAAGTTATCTAATCAATTGTTATCTTCTGTAAATACAAGTCATATGTAACCAGATCCCCTAACTTAAAAGAATTTCCTGTTTTTTTCCACTCTCTATTTAAACACACACATTGAATCATATGTGTGTGCATGGGTGTGTAGACACATACACACATACAAATGAGTATATATAATATATGAAATATAATTATCTATGTTATAGTCTGAATTGTGGTCTCCTCAAATTAATATGTTGAAGTCAACTCCCCAGTACCTCAGAATATGATTGTATTGGAGATGAGGTCTTTAAAGAGGTAAGTTAAAATGGCTTTAATCCAATGTAACTGGTGCCCTTATAAGAAAATGACATTAGGATACAGATAGTCATACAAGGAAGACCATGTGAAGATATTGGGAGAAGACAATCATAAAGAATGGCCAAGGAGAGAGGCATCAGCCTTTGAAATTAAGAGAAAATAAATTTCTGTTGTTTAAGCCATTTGCTATAGTACTTTGTTATGGCAGCCCTACCAAAATAATACAATTGCCATTCAATTAAAAATGTGTTAGCAAATATAACAAAGCTGAATGCATTGGAATATATAAGTCATCTCTGAGTTAGAAATCATGGATGTTTTTTATGAATACGGCAATCTTTCTATCACTCCTTCCCCAGGGGCTCCAATGTCAGATGATTTTGTTTTGGCAAGCTTTAACTTAGGAGATGTATCTATTTCCCAATAGTCTGAAGGAATTAGTTTTTGATGTATGCCCATGGTCTCCATCATAGGACTACACCTTACTTCTGACAACACTGCAGAGTTAACAAGTTAAATAAACAAGTGGGCTCTAAATATAGTCACACCTAATTCTGCAGTCCAATGGAAGAGTTTAGAAGTGGGGAGCAAACTTGTTTTTTAACTGATTCCTTCCACAGAGCTTCTGAGTCTAGTCAATTTTTTGTTTTGTTTCAATTTCAGGTTGCTGTTGGTATTTGCAGGTGTATTCGCTTAAAAAGAAAACAAAAATCCAGAAATGTGCAAAACAAATAATAGTCCAGAACAGTATACAAAACTGCATGTTTCATGAAGTCAAATGACAATAGACATAATGAGGTCACAAATCAAGATCGCATTATCTGAAAATGTATTTAAGTGTCTTTCAGATTATGTTAACCATTCATTTCTCAGACCTCCCTCAGGCATTTGCACAGCAAAAGATTTCCTTGAGGAAATCTGAGATATTTTTTAAAATTCCAGACAAGTTTTTATCAATTCAATAAAAAGTTTTTATCAGCTTTTACATATTGTGTATGCATATCAAGATCCCGGGGCTACTAAAATGCTAATAACATTTCTTTAGCCTTAAATATGTAACTATTACAAAAAGCTAAGCTACCAGTGAGCAAAGCTGGAGAGCTATCATGGAAGTCTTTCATTGCTTTTCTCCATCTTAATACTCTCTTTACTTCAGAAATTTTTGTTGAAGATTTCTTTTGCCCTTAGACTTCTAGAGTTTAAGAAGTTATCAAGCAAATTTTCTCAGGAAATCATAGTTCCAATTTTGGAAAGACTTTGATAGTAGGACTAAAGCCTATCCCCTAGCCAAAAAAATAATAATGAGAGGCAAATTAGTCTTCAGCATTCTTTATGCAATTTGAGTTTTGCTACTCAGAACTTTCATACAAATCTCTTAATATCCAGAATCCCATTCTCAATTTGGGTTATTACTCCAGATGAGGTTATTCCAGGAAAATGCTTTACGCTCTATAACTCATAGCCTCAAGTCTGAGCACAGAGCTCTAAGTAGCAGTGTGACTCAAATGCATAGTTTCATCATCTGTAAAGTTGAAATGACCTCGGTGGCTTGCTGTCAGAATTAAAGACATCATCTATATAAATCACTTATCATAAGGCCTGTCACATAAAGTCTTCTCTATAAATACTTGTTATCAATGAGTCTAGGCTCTGGCTCTGAATAAGATGAAATAAACACTCCATCCTTGTTTTTTCCACTAAATACAGCTATAAAACCTGAATAGAATGCAAAGAAGAGCTATTTAACAGCTCTGAAAATAAAGAGTAGCCCAAAGATTGGGAGGAAAATCAACATCTGAGATATTACTGATATGTCTATGAGTTTACATTTTCTTTTTCCAATTGGTATCTCCCAACTTGAACTCAATGCAAAAGTGGGCACCAAGGCACAGTTAAAATCTTCTAGTTTCAACAGTGGAAAAGGAAGTCATTAGCACTCAGAAAGATTGTGGAAACACACCCCTTGTTTTTCTCTCAGCCTTCAAAAAATTACATGGTATGGGTGACAGCTATAGACAATAGGAGCCCATACCAACTAGAACTCTAATTGAGAGGAATCTTCCTCTTGGATCAGTGGAACTATAATTCCAAGAATATGGGGTCTATCTTTTGTTGTTTTTATTCTCTCTCTCTCTCTCTTTTTTGCTCCTTCACCCCAGACATAGGATCAGTTGGTGAGGTACACAAAAGAACAAGTTAAATAGAACCTCAGACTTCTGCTTATAGAAACAAAAACAGGAGTCCCTGGGAAACAGAAATTAATAGGCCAGCTGAAAAGAGGCAGGAACTTGGGAAAGTAGTCCAAGAGAGGTTTTTATGAACTCATAGGCCCACCCCAAGCTGTAAATGCATATATATATATCTGAAATCATTTATACTAAATATACTGAGAGCTGAATTAACAGGCCCATACCCAGGTCTCAGACTGGTGACTGGGTGATGCATGTGTGGAACAGATCAGGATAGTACTATAATGGTTTTGAACCAGACTGGAAATTGGTTGAACCTACACTGGTCTACTGCCTGCTAAAACAAATACAGCATTTTTAGAGATTAGTCAAGACTCAGTCTCGTGTGATAAATATTCCCAGTATCTAATATTCAATCTAAATTCACTTGACATAGGGGCACCTGGGTGGCTCAGTCGGTTGTGCATCTGACTTCGGTTCAGGTCATGATCTCACAGTTTTTGAGTTTGAGTCCTGCATCGCGCTCTGTGCTGACAGCTCAGAGCCTGGAGCCTGCTTCCTATTCTGTGTCTCCCTCTCTCTCTGCCCTCCCCCTCTTGCAGTATGTCTCTCTCAAAAATAAATAAAAATTAAAAAATTTTAAATTTACTTGACATAAAAAGGACCAGGAAAATTTGAAATCACAAGGAAAAGACAACCAACAGATACAAATGATAATATATCAGAAATGTTGGAATTCCTTGACAAATATTTTAAAGCAGTTATTATAAAAGTACCACAGTAAGCAATAGTGAACACTATTGAAATAAATTTTAAAAAATAGAAAATCTGAAAAAAAATCATATATATGAATAAGAAAAGAAGTGGTGGGGCACTTGGGTGGCTCAGTCAGTTAAGCATCCGACTTCGGCTCAGGTCATGATCTCGCGGTTCATGAGTTCAAGCCCCGCGTCGGACTCTGTGCTGACAGCTCAGAGCCTGGAGCCTGTTTCAGATTCTGTGTCTCCCTCTCTCTCTTCCCCTCCCCCATTCATGCTCTGTCTCTGTCTCAAAAATAAATAAACGTTAAAAAAAAATTTAAAAAAAAGTGGAAATTTTAGGAAGCTCAATAAAGTCCCATTGAAAATTTAGTCAGAAATGGAGATGACAGTGGAAAGAGTCAATATATTTGAATATAAAGCAATAGATATTACTCAACATTGTTCAATTATTCTCTGTGCAAAGAGAAAAAATGTAAAATTAAAAGAAATTAAGGACCTATTGGTCAATAACAAGTGATCTAAAATTTGTTTTATCAAATCTCAGAAAGACATAAGAGTGTGGTACTATAAATAATCTTCAAAAAATATCTGAAAACTTCTCTGCAGTGGTGAAACATATAAACCTACAGATTCAAAGAAGCACAGATATTCAAAACAAGATAAACCCACAGATAACAGTCATGGAGACTTCACAATCAAACTGCACATAACCAAAGATAAAGAACAATTCCTAAAGATAGAAAAGGCACATATTATATATAGAACAGCAATTTTAGTAACAGATTTCTTCCAGAAAAAATAAAGATCAAAAGAAAGTGGCAAAGCATTTTTAAACTAATGAAAGAAAATATCAGTTCAAATTCTATATCCAGCAAAAATATCTTCTACACATAAAGATATCTCAGATGAAGGAAAATTAAGATAATTTGTTTGCAATGAAATTGCTATAAAGCATAACTCATAAAAAGCCTTAAGATATAAAAGAAATAGTACTAGGAAATAAAGAAAATTTGGAATACCATGAATGCAAAAAGGAAAAAAATGGTAAACATTTGAGTAAATATATTAGTTTATTCTTCCCTTAAGATCTGTACAATAATTTGATTGTTGAAACAAAAGATCATTGTTGTATAATAAAGAATTCATCTAGTCTTTGTCCCAGGTTCCTGGCATGAAACTCCTAAAATGCTTATAATTTCCTGAGTAACAGGAATGTCCTTATCATTCATGACCTCATTGCATTATACTTGATAGTTTAGAAAAATGAGATGACTCATGATATGCCCCCAGATATTTCAGGATTGGAGTGACAATGCCTGAAAAACCAACCATGTGGTTAGAGGGTTGCACCTTGAGCTGCTCTGACCTCTAAGAAAGGAAAGGTTACTACAGACTGAGTTCAGTTCAATTATTCAATCTGTCACACCCATGTAATAAAACACCAATAAAAGCTCTGGACACTAAAGCTTAATGGAACTTCCTGGTTGGTGAACATATAGGGTGACTTTCCTTCATTCCATGAGGTGAAGGCACAGAAGCTCTATGCCTGGGATCCTCCCAGACCTTACCCTTCATTTGGGTGGTACCGATTTTTATCCTTTATAATAAAAGTGTAATTGTAAGTAAAGCACTTTCCTGAGTTTTGTGAATCATTCTAGTGAGTTATTTAACCTGAGGAGGTCATGGGAACTCCTGAATTTGTAGCTAGTGAGAATTATAGATAGCCTGGGGAATTCTGAAGTGGTGGTAACTGAATGGGGAAAGTCTTGTTGGTGACCATGCCCTTAAATCTGTGGAGTCTGATGCTAAATCCAGCTGGTTATAGTGTCAGAATTGAATTGCAGTATACCAGTCGGTGTCAGAATTTGGGTGGGGCACAGTGGGTTGGATGTACATAGATGTAATACATAAGAAAACTATGAAGTAAAAGAATATTAGAAATAACTATATGGTAATTTCTACATTCAAAACTTGTAGTTGTAAACTGCTGACTCTATAGATAGGCTGTGAAGTTAAGTGTGTATATTGTATTCTCTAGACTAACCACTTTAAAAAATTATACAAAAAGATATAGTTAAAAACACAACAGATATATCTAAGTAGAATACTAAAAGTTGCTTAAATAACTCAAAAAAGTACATGCAAAAGAAAAAAAAAGGGATTTAAAATAAGCAAAAAAACAAATAAACAGAAAACAAATAATAAAATGGAAAACCCATGGATCAGTCTGCTCAGGCTACCACAACAAAATAACACAGACTGAATAGCTTAACAATAGCTATTTTCTCATAGTTTATGGAGACTTGATTAAAGTGCCATCAAACTCAATTTGTGTTGAGGGCTCGATCCCATGAACAAACAAACAAAAAATTTAAAAATGGCCCTAAGTCTTTGGTGACACATCACCAAATTAAAAATACAATGACAAATGAACACATAAAAAGTTGTTGACTATCATTAGCCACTGGGATAATACAAATTAAAACCATTATTAGATTCCACTACAAAGCTACTATAATGGCTAAAATAATATTGACTACACCAAATCCTAGCAGGGTACAAAGTACTGGAAATTTTCTTACTTTGATGGTAGGAATGTTTAATGGTACAGAAAATTTGCAAAATGGTTTGAAATTTCTTATTAAGTTAAAATTACACTTACCATATGATCTAGCAATCTCATTCCTAGGTATTTACCATAGAGAAATAAAAATAATGTTCACTCAACATCCTACATAAATTTTCATAGTTCCTCTTTTATAATCATCAAAAAGTGGATCAAGTAAAAGGTAAAGATATTGTGGTACATGCATACAATGGAATAATCCTCAGCAATAAAAAGGAACTATTGATACACACAGAAATTTGGGTGGATCTCAAAGGTTATACAGAATGTGAAATAAATCAGTATCAAAAAATATATATTGTATGTTTCCATTTATATGACATTCTCAGATATAACAAAACTATAGTGATCAAGATAGATCAAGCAATTTTCAATGAATAAGAATGGGGTTGCTTGTGTAAAGAGATGGCCAAAGGACATTTTGGGAGGAATGGAAGTTTTCTATACCCTGATTGTCACGGCGTTCGCATTATTTCATACACGTGTTAAAATAATGGTCAATTTTGTTGTGTGGCAATTTATAAAATAAAAGCAAATAAATGAAAAAATGGTTGCTATTATTATTAGTTTCCTGGTCTCACCAACTTAATATATATTGGGTGTTCTCAGAAACCAGTATAGTGTCTAATTTTGTTCATCAAATGTAATGCACATTTAATAAAAAGAATTTACTATTATTGATATTATTACAATTATTTAACAATTCTGAAGTAACATCTACCTTAATCTAATAAACAATTATTTTAAGTTATCTATTCCTGTATAACAAATTTGTGGCTTTAAACAACACTTTACTATTTTATACTTTGTTCATTAGCTTGGTGGCTTCTCTGCTGATTTTTATTGGGCTCACTTACATGACTACACAGAGCTCAAGAGTTGGCTGGACTAGAAGACCCAAGATGGTCACCGATGACTTGTCTGGCATTAATGCTGGCTGATGACTACGGCCACTCAAGTCTTCTCTATATGTCTCTTACCCTCTAGTATTCTAGAGCAAAAGATGGCTAAGAGCATCACTCCAAGAGGGTGACAACTAAACACTATGCTAGGGGTCTTAAAGTCTAGGCTCTGGACCCACAATGCCACTTTGCCAATATTCTATTAGTCAAATCAAATCATAAGTTCAGCTCAGTTCAAGAGTTGGGAAAATTGGCTTCACCACTTCATTGCAGAAGACACAAAATATTTGGGCTGTATTTTTCTGCCTATCAAACCATTTTATTCTTATATTGTCACAAAAGCTAATGACTAAGTAAACATTTCTGGTATGACAAGCAAGGATAGAAATTTCAAAATTTTCTCAACCTAGTAAGAGAAAAGTAGGCTGTTAATCCCATTTTGCCTATGAATAGCGCAATGTTCATAATGCCTCTTACATGTATTTGCAAAGTCTTTTGTTTTTCCTAGAAATTAATTAAAATGGCTGCTGTTTATTTACAACATGGCTCAGACCAGCACCTAGTGCCCTGCAAGGCAGGCTTGATCTGATAACCCAGCTTCAGTTTCTCTCAGAGGAAAAAAAATCATGCTAACATAGGAATGACACTCATTAAATTCAGTCTGCCTTGGTTAGGAACTGGAAATAGTAGTTCTCACTTTTATTTGTCAGCTAAGAGAGAATTCTTATGATTAAAATATTGGAGAATTATTTCTACTCTGAAAAGGTGCTACTTTTCCCAAAGGAAGTAATTTCCAGATTTCCACTTTTAGAACTTCTCCCAAAATTGTCTCTGCAAATATGTTTTCAACCCTCACTTTCACTTCTCTCTACTGCCTTGGTCGTAACTTATTTTATTGTAGTCTGCTTATTCAACACATAGGAGTACATGATTATACATATATTGATGCTGCAGTTACATTGGTATGTAAAACAATGTAGATAAAGAGATTCCTGTATTTCCATAGCTGAATATAGGATGCCCGAATAACATACAGGTTTATTTTAGGACCTCTTTTCTTTTCCAATCCAGCAACAGCTTTCAAAGAAGGGCTCACTTGAATTAAGGAATGCAGAAATAACAGCATACCTCAGGAATGTGAAATGGCCCTCTGAACCCGAATGTATGCTGTGCCTAATATTACAACCGTATCTTTCCTTGTTTCCACCCTAAAAGTAATGATCTGATTAATCATACTTCCACTTTGCTGTTAGGTGCCACAGCACCTAAGATTCCTAAGATTAGGAATCTTCAGAGTCATTTTGCACTGTTGATATCTACTGAGCTTGTCCTCATCTAAAAGCCCATGCTTTGTCACTATGGATTTCTGTCAAACAAATTTCTTCCACCGACTATTATAAATATGTTTCTGTGTAACATTCATTTGTGTGTATGTGTGGATGAAAGAAAGAGATGTTTAATACTTTTCTTCAAGAGTTTTGGAATCTTCTGAATGCTCATATTGCCAACAATGATATTAACGATGCCTCATGAATTTGTGTAATGAATAAAAGATTGTGTTTTCTCCTTCATGAATTATGGGAATAAGTGTGTGAGGTACATCTTAATAAAGGGAAGATAGGTTTCTAAAAATACCTTATTAGATATCAAGTCACTATTAATATTCAATAAAACTTGAGTCACAGAAAACACACTTGATTGGCAATTTGATAGAAAAAGTTGATTTTTTGGCAGCCTATTTTTAGACCAAAGTCTGACACAAGAGAAACAGTGAATATGGCATGAAAAAACAAAGTGCACTGATGCACAAGTCAGAAAGGCCAACTTTCCTGACATCTTCACTTACGTTTTAAACCATTCCATGAATTTTTCTATATACATACATACCTAGTACTCCATTCAATTGAAAGCGATGCTCAGAATAAAAAATCTGAGATTACAGAATAGCCCAGTATAAAATATTAAGTGAATTTCACTATGCAGCACTATCAAAATCAGAAAAAAGCAGATGCTTTTTCTTTTTCATTCTTATCTAAACAAAAAGTTAAATTCCTCAAACTTCCCCAGTTTCCTTCTATTCATTGTGACTTCTTACATGCCAAAATTCTTATTTTCTTCCCTTTTACTAATTTCAAAATAGAAATATACTTATAGAGATGTTATATATACACACTCATCTCTGCTGTTCTCTTGGAAGTGTATCTTGCTAAAAGAACTGTAGAACTAACAAAATGGGTGGATACTAACAAAATGGATACATAACAATCTTCAAAACAAGGAAATGATATAGAAAATCAATTCATTGAAATAAAAGATATTAATTCAATGTTTACTATGGGTCAACATTGCGCTGAGGATCAAAGTGATGCCATGTGTGACTGCAAGTCCTAATCTCAATCACAGAGTAGCTTCTCATTACTTTTTTTAAATCTCAACTACATATCAATTAAATGATTTTCATTTGACATTTGAATCAGCTAAATTCTACTAACTTCTACTTAACTTTCCTTTTGACATTATTTGTATTCAAGTGGTATTACCTAAGATTGGCAAAATCTAACCTATATGAAGAAGTTGATTTCAAATAGTGGTAGACCAATCTAAGTGGAATCTAAACAGTCTGTGAAACGAAAATTAAACTCACTAAATACATAAACTGAGACCCACAAGTTAGTCACAAGTGTATGTATACCACTTTGCAACACAAATACTGTGTTTTATTTATTATTGTTATTTTTTTATTTGAGAGAGAGTGGGGGAGAGAGGCAGAGGGAGAGAGAGAGAATCCTAAGTAGGCTCTGCACTCAGCATGAACCCAGACATGGGGCTCATCTCTTGACCCTGTTATCATGACCTGAGTAGAAATCATGAGTTGGACACTCAACTGAGCCACCCAGATGCTTCACAAAAATATTCTTGATAATATTCAAAATAGAGAAACCCATATAAAACACAGGAATCAAAGTATGATCCTATTGATCATTTACGTAAAAGCAAGTATATTCATTTTAGATATTTCCTTTACCTGAGTATTCTCAAAAGGCACTCACCTCTGGCACATTTCACTACCATCAATAGAAAGCATTCCACGTAGATGGAAGTGTTTTGGTTTAGGAATCAAAAAACATGGGTGCTGGCCCAAAATTTGTAACTACCTTGGTATGGGAAGAAGATTATTTTGAGTTCTTTGGTCTCCTATTTCTCATCTATAAAAGGAAGAAATTACACTTGTTTTCTTTATCAACATACCAAGAGAGTCCCAATGCTCCACATACTCCAGATCATTCCTTTCCTCGGCCCCCTATTCTCACTGGTTGGAAAAGAGTGCCCAGGTGAATTCCATATGTTCATTGCAAGACTTTCACTTTCCCTTCGCCCTCTAGAGTTTCACTAATATTATTTGCTAGGAGATTTCCCAGAACTTATTTCCTTTATCTAGCTTATATCAATAATAGAGAAGAAATAGAAAATATTGTCTAAATTGGAGGGAAGTGTTTGCTTTATTACTTATCCACAGAGCTATATGGAGATCGAATCAGATGACCTAGATATACCAGACTTCTAATGAAGTCTATTGGTGACTGATATATATAAACAACAGATTTCTGTATGTTGATTTTGTATTCTGCAACTTTACTGAATTTTTTTTTATCAGTTCCATCAGGTTTTTGGTGGACTCTTTCAGCTTTTCTATATATAGTGTCATGTCATCTACAAATAGTGAAAGTTGTACTACTTCTTTGCCAATTTGAATGCCTTTTATTTCTTTTTGTTGTCTGATTGCTGTGATTAGGACTTCTAATACTATGTTAAATAACAGTGCTAAGAGTGGATATCCCTGTCTTGTTCATGACCATAGGAAATACTCTGTTTTTTCCCATTGAGGATGATACTAGCTGTGGGGTTTTGGTATATAGCCTTTAATATGTTGAGATATGTTCCCTCTAAATCTACTTTTTGAGGATTTTTATCATGAATGGATGTTGCACTTTGCCAAATACTTTTTCTGCATCTATTGAAATGATCATATGGTTCTTATCCTTTTTTGTATTAATGGGATATATCATGTAGATTGATTTGCAAATATTGAACCACCCTTGTTTTTTTTTTACATTTATTTATTTTTGAGAGACAGAGTGTGAGCAGGGGAGTGGCCGAGAGAGAGAGGGGGGACACAGATTCGAAGCAGGCTCCAGGCTCTGAGCTCTCAACACAGAGCCCGACGCGGGGCTCAAGTCACAAACTGTGGGCTCATGACACAACCCAAAGTCAGATGCCCAACCGACGGAGTCACCCACACGCCCCAAACCACCCTTGTAACCTAAGAATAAATCCCACTTGATTCTGGTGAATTTTTTTTAATGTATTGTTGGATTTGGTTTTCTAGTATTTTATTGAGAATTTTTGCATTCATTTTTATCAGGAACATTGGCCTGTAGTTCTCTTTTTTATTGGTATATCTTGTTTTGCTGGCCTCAGAAAATTAATCTGGAAATTTTCTTTCCTTTTTGTTTTTTTTTTTAATAGTTTGAAAAGTGTAAGTATTAACTCTTCTTTAAATGTTTGATAGAATTCACCTGTGAAGCCATCTGGTCCTGGAGTTTTGTTTGTTGAAAGCATTTTGATTACTGATTCAATTTCTTTGCTGGTTATTGGTCTGTTCAAGTTTTTCTATTTCTTCCTGTTTCAGTTTGGGTAATTCGTGTTTCTAGGAATTAATATTTTTTTCTAGGTTGTCCAATTTGTTGGCATATAGTTTTTTAATAATTTTATATATAATTGTTTGTATTTATGTGGTGTTTATTTCTACTCTATAATTTGTGACTATTTATTTGGATGCTTTTTCTTTTCCTTTGGATAAGTCTGGCTATAAGTTTATCAATTTTATCAATTTTTTCAAGATCCAGCTTCTGGTTTCATTGATCTGTTCTATTGGGTTTTTCTTAGTTTCTATATTATATATTTCTGCTTCAATCTTTATTATTTCCTTCCTTCTGATGGCTTTTGGCTTTTTTATTTGTTTGTTTTGTTTTTTGTTTTTTTGTTTTCCTAGCTCCTTTAGGTGTAAGGTTAAGTTTTTTATTTGAAAGTTTTCTTGTTTCTTACTGTAGGCGTGTTTTGCTATATACTTGCCTCCTAGGATTGCTTTTGCGGCCTCTCAAAGGTTTTGCACCATTGTGTTTTCATTTTCATTTCAATGTTTTTAATTCTTCTTTCATTTCCTAGTCGATCTATTTTTGTTTAGCACATGTTGTTTAACATCCATGTATTTGTGGTCTTTCCATATTTTTTTCTTGTGGTTGACTTTTAGTTTCATAGCAATGTGGTTATAAAAAGGTGCATGGTACAACTTCATGTTTTTTATTTGTTGATGCCTGTTTTGTAACCTAATATGTGATATATTCTGGGGAATGTTTCATGTGCACCTTGAAAAGAATGTGTATTCTGCTGTTTTAGGATGTAATGTTTTGAATATATCTGTTAAGTCCATCTGATCCAGTGTGTCATTCAAAACCATTGTTTTCTTTTTATTTTCTATTTAAATGGTCTGTCCACTGATATAAACGGGGTATTAAAATCCCATACTACTATTGCATTATAATCAGTTAGTTTCTTTGTGTTTGTGTATTGTGTTTGTGTTATTGTTTTATACATTTGGGTGCTTTCATTTGGGTGCATATTTATAATTGTTGTATCTTCTTGTTGGATTGTCCCCTTTATGATTATATAGTGCCTTTCTTTGTCTCTTTTTTAAATTTTTTTTAACGTTTATTTATTTAAAAAAATTTTTTTTAACCTTTATTTATTTTTGAGACAGAGAGAGACAGAGCATGAATGGGGGAGGGTCAGAGAGAGGGAGACACAGAATCTGAAACAGGCTCCAGGCTCTGAGCTGTCAGCACAGAGCCCGATGCGGGGCTCAAACCCATGGACCGTGAGATCATGACCTGAGCTGAAGTCGGACGCTTAACCGACTGAGCCACCCAGGCGCCACAACGTTTATTTATTTTTGAGACAGACAGAGACAGAGAATGAACAGGGGAGGGTCAGAGAGAGAGGAAGACACAGAATCCGAAGCAGGCTCCAGGCTCTGAGGTGTCAGCACAGAGTCCGATGCGGGGCTCGAACTCACGGATTGCAGATCATGACCTGAACCAAAGTCAGATGCCTAACTGACTGAGCCACCCAGGCGCCCCTTTCTTTGTCTCTTTTTTTTTTTTTACTTTTTTTTTTCAATATATGAAATTTATTGTCAAATTGGTTTCCATGCAACACCCAGTGCTCATCCCAAAAGGTGCCCTCCTCAATACCCTCACCCACCCTCCCCTCCCTCCCACCCCCCCCATCAATCCTCAGTTTGTTTTCAGTTTTTAAGAGTCTCTTATGCTTTGGCTCTCTCCCACTCTAACCTCTTTTTTTTTTTTTTTCCTTCCCCTCCCCCATGGGTTTCTGTTAAGTTTCTCAGGATCCACATAAGAGTGAAAACATATGGTATCTGTCTTTCTCTGTATGGCTTATTTCACTTAGCATCACACTCTCCAGTTCCATCCACATTGCTACAAAGGGCCATATTTCGTTCTTTCTCATTGCCATGTAGTACTCCCTTGTGTATATAAACCACAATTTCTTTATCCATTCATCAGTTGATGGACATTTAGGCTCTTTCCATGATTTGGCTATTGTTGAGAGTGCTGCTATAAACATTGGAGTACAAGTGCCCCTATGCATCAGTACTCCTGTATCCCTTGGGTAAATTCCTAGCAGTGCTATTGCTGGGTCATAGGGTAGGTCTATTTTTAATTTTCTGAGGAACCTCCACACTGCTTTCCAGAGCGGCTGCACCAATTTGCATTCCCACCAACAGTGCAAGAGGGTTCCTGTTTCTCCACATCCTCTCCAGCATCTATAGTCTCCTGATTTCTTCATTTTGGCCACTCTGACTGGCGTGAGGTGGTATCTGAGTGTGGTTTTGATTTGTATTTCCCTGATAAGGAGCGACGTTGAACATCTTTTCATGTGCCTGTTGGCCATCCGGATGTCTTCTTTAGAGAAGTGTCTATTCATGTTTTCTGCCCATTTCTTCACTGGGTTATTTATTTTTTGGGTGTGGAGTTTGATGAGCTCTTTATAGATTTTGGATACTAGCCCTTTGTCCGATGTGTCATTTGCAAATATCTTTTCCCATTCCGTTGGTTGCCTTTTAGTTTTGTTGGTTGTTTCCTTTGCTGTGCAGAAGCTTTTTATCTTCATAAGGTCCCAGTAATTCACTTTTGCTTTTAATTCCCTTGCCTTTGGGGATGTGCCGAGTAAGAGATTGCTACGGCTGAGGTCAGAGAGGTCTTTTCCTGCTTTCTCCTCTAAGGTTTTGATGGTTTCCTGTCTCACATTCAGGTCCTTTATCCATTTTGAGTTTATTTTTGTGAATGGTGTGAGAAAGTGGTCTAGTTTCAACCTTCTGCATGTTGCTGTCCAGTTCTCCCAGCACCATTTGTTAAAGAGACTGTCTTTTTTCCATTGGATGTTCTTTCCTGCTTTGTCAAAGATGAGTTGGCCATACGTTTGTGGGTCTAGTTCTGGGGTTTCTATTCTATTCCATTGGTCTATGTGTCTGTTTTTATGCCAATACCATGCTGACTTGATGATGACAGCTTTGTAGTAGAGGCTAAAGTCTGGGATTGTGATGCCTCCTGCTTTGGTCTTCTTCTTCAAAATTACTTTGGCTATTCGGGGCCTTTTGTGGTTCCATATGAATTTTAGGATTGCTTGTTCTAGTTTCGAGAAGAATGCTGGTGCAATTTTGATTGGGATTGCATTGAATGTGTAGATAGCTTTGGGTAGTATTGACATTTTGACAATATTTATTCTTCCAATCCATGAGCAGGGAATGTCTTTCCATTTCTTTATATCTTCTTCAATTACCTGCATAAGCTTTCTATAGTTTTCAGCATACAGATCTTTTACATCTTTGGTTAGATTTATTCCTAGGTATTTTATGCTTCTTGGTGCAATTGTGAATGGGATCAGTTTCTTCATTTGTCTTTCTGTTGCTTCATTGTTAGTGTATAAGAATGCAACTGATTTCTGCACATTGATTTTGTATCCTGCAACTTTGCTGAATTCATGTATCAGTTCTAGCAGACTTTTGGTGGAGTCTATCGGATTTTCCATGTATAATATCATGTCATCTGCAAAAAGCGAAAGCTTGACTTCATCTTTGCCAATTTTGATGCCTTTGATTTCCTTTTGTTGTCTGATTGCTGATGCTAGAACTTCCAGCACTATATTAAACAATAGCGGTGACAGTGGGCATCCCTGTCGTGTTCCTGATCTCAGGGAAAAAGCTCTCAGTTTTTCCCCGTTGAGGATGATGTTAGCTGTGGGCTTTTCATAAATGGCCTTTATGATCTTTAAGTATGTTCCTTCTATCCCGACTTTCTCGAGGGTTTTTATTAAGAAATGTTGATGAACTTTGTCAAAGGCCTTTTCTGCATCGATTGACAGGATCATATTGTTCTTATCTTTTTTTTTGTTAATGTGATGTATCACGTTGATCGATTTGCGAATGTTGAACCAGCCCTGCATCCCAGGAATGAATCCCACTCGATCATGGTGAATAATTCTTTTTATATGCTGTTGAATTCGATTTGCTAGTATCTTATTAAGAATTTTTGCATCCATATTCATCAGGGATATTGGCCTGTAGTTCTCTTTTTTTACTGGGTCTCTGTCTGGTTTAGGAATCAAAGTAATACTGGCTTCATAGAATGAGTCTGGAAGTTTTCCTTCCCTTTCTATTTCTTGGAATAGCTTGAGAAGGATAGGTATTATCTCTGCTTTAAATGTCTGGTAGAACTCCCCTGGGAAGCCATCTGGTCCTGGACTCTTATTTGTTGGGAGATTTTTGATAACCGATTCAATTTCTTCGCTGGTTATGGGTCTGTTCAAGCTTTCTATTTCCTCCTGATTGAGTTTTGGAAGAGTGTGGGTGTTTAGAAATTTGTCCATTTCTTCCAGGTTGTCCAATTTGCTGGCATATAATTTTTCATAGTATTCCCTGATAATTGTTTGTATCTCTGAGGGATTGGTTGTAATCATTCCATTTTCATTCATGATTTTATCTATTTGGGTCATCTCCCTTTTCTTTTTGAGAAGCCTGGCTAGAGGTTTGTCAATTTTGTTTATTTTTTCAAAAAACCAACTCTTGGTTTCGTTGATCTGCTCTACCGTTTTTTTAGATTCTATATTGTTTATTTCTGCTCTGATCT
The DNA here is from genome assembly GCF_023721935.1 of Panthera uncia. Lineage (NCBI taxonomy): Eukaryota > Metazoa > Chordata > Mammalia > Carnivora > Felidae > Panthera > Panthera uncia. The sequence goes on along the minus strand of NW_026057577.1, from coordinate 100,318,626 downwards.
TTATTATTTCTCTTCTTCTGCTGGGTTTAGGCTGCCTTTGCTGTTCTGCTTCTATTTCCTTTAGGTGTGCTGTTAGATTTTGTATTTGGGATTTTTCTTGTTTCTTGAGATAGGCCTGGATTGCAATGTATTTTCCTCTCAGGACTGCCTTCGCTGCATCCCAAAGCGTTTGGATTGTTGTATTTTCATTTTCGTTTGTTTCCATGTATATTTTAATTTCTTCTCTAATTGCCTGGTTGACCCACTCATTCGTTAGTAGGGTGTTCTTTAACCTCCATGCTTTTGGAGGTTTTCCAGACTTTTTCCTGTGGTTGATTTCAAGCTTCATAGCATTGTGGTCTGAAAGTATGCATGGTATAATTTCAATTCTTGTAAACTTATGAAGGGCTGTTTTGTGACCCAGTATATGATCTATCTTGGAGAATGTTCCATGTGCACTCGAGAAGAAAGTATATTCTGTTGCTTTGGGATGCAGAGTTCTAAATATATCTGTCAAGTCCATCTGATCCAATGTATCATTCAGGGCCCTTGTTTCTTTATTGACTGTGTGTCTAGATGATCTATCCATTTCTGTAAGTGGGGTGTTAAAGTCCCCTGCAATGACCACATTCTTATCAATAAGGTTGCTTATGTTTATGAGTAATTGTTTTATATATCTGGGGGCTCGGGTATTTGGCGCATAGACATTTATAATAGTTAGCTCTTCCTGGTGGATAGACCCTGTGATTATTATATAATGCCCTTCTTCATCTCGTTACAGCCTTTAATTTAAAGTCTAGTTTGTCTGATATAAGTATGGCTACTCCAGCTTTCTTTTGGCTTCCAGGAGCATGATAAATAGTTCTCCATCCCCTCACTCTCAATCTAAAGGTGTCCTCAGATCTAAAATGAGTCTCTTGTAGACAGCAAATAGATGGGTCTTGTTTTTTTATCCATTCTGATACCCTATGTCTTTTAGTTGGCGCATTTAATCCATTTACATTCAGTGTTATTATAGAAAGATACGGGTTTAGAGTCATTGTGATGTCTGTATGTTTTATGCTTGTAGTGATGTCTCTGGTACTTTGTCTCACAGGATCCCCCTTAGGATCTCTTGTAGGGCTGGTTTCGTGGTGACAAATTCCTTCAGTTTTTGTTTGTTTGGGAAGACCTTTATCTCTCCTTCTATTCTAAATGACAGACTTGCTGGATAAAGGATTCTCGGCTGCATATTTTTTCTGTTTAGCACACTGTAGATATCGTGCCAAGCCTTTCTGGCCTGCCAAGTTTCAAAGGAGAGATCAGTCACGAGTCTTATAGGTCTCCCTTTATAAGTGAGGGCACGTTTATCCCTTGCTGCTTTCAGAATTTTCTCTTTATCCTTGTATTTTGCCAGTTTCACTATGATATGTCGTGCAGAAGATCGATTCAAGTTACGTCTGAAGGGAGTTCTCTGTGCCTCTTGGATTTCAATGCCTTTTTCCTTCCCCAGTTCAGGGAAGTTCTCAGGTATAATTTGTTCAAGTACCCCTTCAGCACCTTTCCCTCTCTCTTCCTCCTCTGGGATACCAATTATGCGTATATTATTTTTTTTTAGTGTATCACTTAGTTCTCTAATTTTCCCCTCATACTCCTGGATTTTTTTATCTCTCTTTCTTTCAGCTTCCTCTTTCTCCATAACTTTATCTTCTAGTTCACCTATTCTCTCCTCTGCCTCTTCAAGCCGAGCCATCGTGGATTCCATTTTGTTTTGCATTTCGTTTAAAGCGTTTTTCAACTCCTCGTGACTGTTCCTTAGTCCCTCGATCTTTGTGGCAAGAGATTCTCTGCTGTCCTGTATACTGTTTTCAAGCCCAGCGATTAATTTTATGACTATTATTCTAAATTCACATTCTGTTATATTATTTAAATCCTTTTTGATCAGTTCATTAGCTGTTGTTATTTCCTGGAGATTCTTCTGAGGGGAATTCTTCCGTTTGGTCATTTTGGAGAGTCCCTTGCATGGTGAGGACCTGCAGTGCACTTCCCCTGTGCTGTGGTGTATAACTGGAGTTAGTGGGCGGGGCCGCAGTCCGACCAGATGTCTGCCCCCAGCCCACCGCTGGGGCCACAGTCAGACTGGTGTGTGCCTTCTCTTCCCCTCTCCTAGGGGCGGGATTCACTGTGGGGTGGCGTGTCCCGTCTGGGCTACTTGCATACTGCCAGGCTTGTGTTGCTGGGGATCTGGCGTATTAGCTGGGGTGGGTAGGCAGGGTGCACGGGGGGTGGAGGGGCAGGCTTAGCTCGCTTCTCCTTAGGTGATCCACTCCAGGAGGAGCCCTGTGGCAGCGGGAGGGAGTCAGATCCGCTGCCGGAGGTTTGGCTCCGCAGAAGCACAGAGTTGGGTGTTTGCGTGGAGCGAGCAAGTTCCCTGGCAGGAACTGGTTCCCTTTGGGATTTTGGCTGGGGGATGGGCGGGGGAGATGGCGCTGGCGAGCGCCTTTGTTCCCCGCCAAGCTGAGCTCTGCCGTCCGGGGGCTCAGCAGCTCTCCCTCCCTTTGTCCTCCAGCCTTCCCGCTTTCCGAGCAGAGCTGTTAACTTATGACCTCCCAGACGCTAAGTCGCGCTTGCTGTCGGAACACAGTCTGTCCGGCCCCTCCGCTTTTGCCAGCCAGACTCGGGGGCTCTGCTTGGCCGGCGAGCCGCCCCTCCGCCCCGGCTCCCTCCCGCCAGTCCGTGGAGCGCGCACCGCCTCGCCGCCCTTCCTACCCTCTTCCGTGGGCCTCTAGTCTGCGCTTGACTCCGGAGACTCCCTTCTGCTAATCCTCTGGCGGTTTTCTGGGTTCTTTAGGCAGGTGTAGGTGGAATCTAAGTGATCGGCAGGACGCGTTGTGAGCCCCGCGTCCTCCTACGCCGCCATCTTCCGGAACCTCAGTTATTAACATTTTTTTACAAGTACCTCCTTAATCCACATCACCTATTTCATTTCTCTCCCACCACTCACCTCCCCTCTGATAACCATGAGTTTGTTGTCTATAGTTTAATTCTGTTTATTGGTTTCCTTATCTTTTCCTTTGCATATTTTGTTTCTTAAATTCCATATATGAGGGAAATCGTATGGTATTTTGTGGGGAATAAGCTTAGAAATTTCCCGGGTTTACAACAATGGGTTAACAAGGCATAAAGAAGTACAAAGCCATAGGAGGCTCACACCCGAGTTTGGATAAACAGGACAAGGCAACCAAGAATAGGGAGGTGCAAAGGCACCCAATACATAGGTATATGAAATAGACGAGATTAGATATTCAGGGTGGAAGCACCCCCTCCCCCCCAATTTAGTATTATAGCAGAAAGCTGCTTTCACAGGAAGGAAGGACAAAGTTAGGTAAACAGGTAAATTGGGCTATAGACTGCTGCACTGCAGGTGAAGAAGCCCTGAGCAGAGATGATTAACAAAAGAAAAAGTGTCTTGTTAACTGTGAGATCAAATGTCCTACGTATCTCATCCCCTAGGCTAGCTAAAATAAACAGAGGTGGTGCCTCATGTCCACTGTAAACAACCTTCTACCCCACTGCCTGGCGTCAGGATTTTGCTTTGTATTAACCCAAACCCCTAACCCCAAATATCTTCAAGAACCCCTTTCCCACACATTCACAAGTTAATGTTCACAGATTCATTGTCTCTTTGTGCACATCCATCGCCATGTTTTTAAGCCTTCTGATTCTAATAAAAATGGGGCAAGGACCCTTATTTGGGGCTCTTATCTTTTCCTGGATGTTACCCATCTCTTGTTTTTCATCCTGCATCCTGCTTTTTTGCTGGCCAAAAGAGAACTTTAGACTTAGAGTCTATAACAGTGTTTGTCTTTCTTTCTCTAAATGACATATTTCATTTAGTACAATACACTCTAGCTCTATTGATATTGTTGCAAATGGCAAGATTTCATTCATTTATTATGGCTGAATAACATATATCACATCTTCTTTATCCATTCATATATTGATGAATACTTTGATTTCACACTTTGGCTATTGTAAAAAAAATGCTGCAATAAACCTAGGGGTGCCTGTATCCCTCTGAATTAGTGTTTTAGCTTTTTTTGGGGGGTGGGGGGTGGGGGTAAATAGCCAGTAGTGCAGTTATTAGATTTTACCTTTTTTAAGAATACAATAAGTTGTTTCATGATTTTATTTCCTTTTGCCCTCTCCTACTGTCTCTTCCAAAGAAATCAAAGAAAAAATTAAAATAGCTATTGTTTTGAATTATGATTGTGATATAACTGTTTTAATGAAGTATTTTTAAATGAATTTGTGGGTATGCCATTTATAGTGACTATTATTGATTAAAAATAGTAGAGGAGGAAAATTAGGTTTTAGAAATGGATAAAAGTGATAGCATAGGAGATTTTAGTCTTCTACTATTTTCATATTTTCAGATTAATCAGTATTTTTCAAAGCATTAAAATTAAAAATGACCTTTACATTTGTCTATACTATGAAGATTAAACATAAGAGAGGAAGACTAAACTATTTTACCTAAATGGAATGCATAATTATGGGCCTCCCTGAGCAGATATTGAGCGGAAATTATAGCATACAAAAACAATGTGTTCTTTTCTGATTTTTAAGAGACTCTCAGTTAAGAATTGGGTAAAACAAATGTAAAGGATACTTGTCTGTAATCCTTTTCACTCATATAGCCCATGAACAGTTTAGTTTTTTGGAGAAACTATGGGAGTTTTATTGTTAGATTATAATTTATGATATATATCTAAAGCAAGGACACTACATTGATTAAAGTACTATAGAAGAATGTTTTTTTTAGTTCCTTACATTCATGTTACTACTAAAAATATCAGTGTAAAACTTGTTTAAATTAAGGCATCATGGGCTGCCTGGCAGGCTCAGTCAGATGAGCATGAAACTTTTGATCCTGGGGTTGTGAGTTTGAGCCCCGTATTGTGTATAGAGATTAAATAATAACTTTTTTTAAAAAGCAGATTAAAATTAAGGTATAGTGTACAAGAGTAAACCTGACCAGAACGAAAGCCTATGAGTTTTCCTAAATACACCAAAATATTCAGGATTTTGATTGTTAGTTCCAAGCCCTAGTGTGAATTATAAATAGGATTGCCAGAGTCCTAAGTGCTCTATTAATTCAAAAAGGATTTTAGTCCACATAAAGTACTGCAATCTTTCCAAGACCAAGACCAAGCAAACAAAAGAGTCATATAAGAATTTAATATTTATGTCAATTTAGATTTTGGTTAATAGCACCTTGAGATGGTTTTTCAAACCTATTGCAAAAAGCTACTTTTCCCGAAGTTTCTCAGAAATAGACTATTTATATAAAATATAGCATAAAAAATAACCCATTTCATTTATAGGTATTTTTAAACACCATCCTAATGTCTTCACATATTAAATAATATTAACGAAGTCAGTTAAGCATCTGACTTCGACTCAGTTCATGAGTGTGAGCCCTGTGTCAGGCTCTGGACTGACACATCAGAGCCTGGAGCCTGCTTCAGACTCTTTGTCTCCTTCTCTCTCTGCCCCTCCCCCTCACATGCTCTCAAAAATAAACATTAAAAATATTTTCTTAATAAATAAAATAATGTTATTTTGATTTAAAACATCTTCCTGGTACTCCTCCCACATATACATATTGGTTAGTATTTCCTCTCAGTTTTTGCTTCCTTCTCACATTCAAAGGTTATTCTTTTTTTTTCCCTCCCAGCCTGACATAGGAGTGCCAGATATACAAGAAAATACCTAAATTTACATTTCAAATTTAAAAAATGAGTATTTTTTTAGTATAAGTATATTCCAAGTAGTATATAGAACATAGTTATACTCAATTATTCATCATTTATCTAAAATTCAAATTTAACTAGATGTCTTGTATTTTTATTTGCTAAAGCACTAAGCTTAAAATTGGACTGCATACTTAGCATTCTTTAATGGAATTAACCCTACAACCAGATGTTTTAGCATTTGGCTTTTTCAAAAAGTTGTATATAAAGAGAATAACTGATTAAGTATTCAAAGACTTTGAGCAATGAATTATTTTAACTAGTGTAAATAATCATTCTGATGCTTAATTATATATGCAAAAATTTATATTGATTGATTGCATGTTGATAAAGCTCTAGTCTAATCTCTTTTAAAAATTGCCCTTAGGGTCACCTGGGTGGCTCACTGGTTAAGCTTCCAACTTTGGCTCAGGTCATGATCTTGCAATTTGTGAGTATGAGCCCTGCATGTGGCTCTGCGTTGACGGCTCACAGTCTGGAGCTTGCTTTGGACCCTGTACCTCCCTTTCTCTCTGTGCCCCTCCCCCGCTCATGCTCTGTCTCCCAAAAATTAATAAAAGTTTTTTTTAAAAAAAAGATACTAAAAAAAAAATTCCCTAGCTCTGTCTTATAGGGCTTTGTTCTCTTACCTCTAAGTTCCCATTAAAAAATATTTTAAACTTACTAATCATTATGTACTTTATATACATACATACACGTATATATTTACCTGTATAACCCATTAGCACATTTCTTTGTTATATAGCTATTTGCTTTTAATATGTCTGTCTTTTTGAATTATAAGCCGCTGGGAGGACAAATAGATATTTTACTTCTGTATCTCAGCTTAACATATCCCAGTTAATTGAATTAGTGGAAATATCAAGCTACAATGAAATGGCAGCTAAGCACTGATACTCCAACCAATTGGGAGTGGTAGATGGTAACTTTATGTATTTTTTAGTTAAAAGTCTCATACCCTTTTGTTAGGTCAAGGCAGAAAATAAACCAGACACTAGATATTTAAGTGAAACCTCCAATTTATTGTGCCTTAGGGGAAATATGTATGTCGTGTGTGTGTGTTTTCCTGAGATATGGAAAGTAGTTGGAACCATTAAAATAGATGATACACTCATTATAACAATTTAACTAGGAAACTAGGGAAAAAATATTGGGATTGTTACTTTTCCTTTTCACAGATAATAATCCTCAAATATTTGGTCCCCTATTATTTGAATCTCAGGAGTATAGTAATGTGAAGTCATGAAAATGGCTGTTTTAAAATTTTCCTAATGCTCTATACATATCTAGGATAAATTAGCTATATTGAAATTTTTTCTTCTGTGTAGCTTCCCCCAACCCCATAATTATTCCAGAAAATTAGGTTGACTTATAGAAAGCCTGAAGCCATGAAAATCAAGTCGTTTTGAATCTTTTCAAACTATATACATTTTTTAATATAGAAAGTGTCATATTTTCATCTATCCAACATAATATGACCTAAAATTATTAATGGTCTAAGTTAAATAACTAAGCCCAAAATAACACATATCTGTTATTTCCCCCCAGTTTCTTTTTCCCCTTCTTTTGGTAAGAAACTTGTGGTTTTATTTGGGAATAACACTTTCCTCATTAAATGTAATCTTGGTGTGGCTGTCAAAGACCTTGTATTTCTCTTAGGGATAAATACTTCACATAAGCTAGGATGGATAATATCTTCTCCCTAGAATGTGACACTAGAGGAGGTACAGAAAACTGAAAATAATTGAGACCCTCAAATAGTTATGGCTTCCCAGATCCAAGGAGCTTCCATGATTCCTGTCCTGTTGAAGAACTGGTTCTGTAAATTTTTCTTTTTCTTCTTTCTCTTTCTTTCTTTCTTTCTTTCTTTCTTTCTTTCTTTCTTTCTTTCCTTTCTTTCTTTCTCTTTTTCTTTCTTTCTTTTCTTTTCTTTCTTCCTCCTTTCTTTCTTTCTTTCTTTCTTTCTTTCTTTCTTTCTTTCTCTTGTGGAGCTAGTTCATATCCTTCCAGCAAATTCAATTTATTTGAGTAGAACCATTTGGGTTGCTTGAAACTAAAGAACTTTAGCTAATTCCCAAATTTATACATTCATTTAAGACAGAAGAGGAAAAAGGAAAAGTTGCAAATAACACGGAGACTGTATTAATTTGCAAGTGCTGCCTTAACAAAGTACTATAGACTCGGTGGCTTCAGACACAGAATTGTATTTTTTGTTTAATATTGGAGGCTAGGAGTCTGAAATCATGGTGTCTAAGGCTTCTCTGTGGCTTATAGGTAAACTTTTCTTTGTGTCTATATCTTAATATACTCTTCTTTTTTAAATGTTTATTTAATTTTTTAATATTTATTTATTTATTTAGAGAGTGTGAGCATGCAGGGGAGGAGCAGAGAGAGAGAGAGGCAGAGAGAGGGAAAGAGAGAGAAAAAGAATCCCAAGCAGACCCTGTGCTGTCAGTGCAGAGCCACTCAGATGCCCCTTAAGATATTCTGTTAAGGATACCAGTCATATTGTTAAGGCCTACTTTAGTGACCTCATTTTACTTAGCTACCTTCCTAAAGACCCTAACTCCAAATGCACTCACATTCTGAAATACTGGGACTTAGGGCTTCAACCTATGAATTTGGGGGGTATACAACTCAGTCCATAACAGAAACAATGTTATTGGGTTGGGGGTATAGCTGCATTACTTATGCCCACGGAGAAATGGAGGCTTTTTAAAAATGTAACTAAGTGAAGTGATAAGGAAAAATGGGGGATTCAGAACATGCAAGTTAAGGTCAGAGAGAAATTCAGTAATATTTGGGCTGACTGATGGATTTTACATTTTGTTGTCTGTAAGAAAAGACTTTAGAAGTATCATGACTTATTTTTCCCCACTGATTTGCACAAATATATATGTCTACATTAGTAATATGGAAAAAAAAATATCTCTAAAATTTGCTTTCTTGGAAATCAGATACACTTTGCATTCTTTATGAAAACTGAAAAATAAAAATGTTGCATTTACATTTATGGAGATGCTAATGCTGGTGGATTTTTCCATAACTGTTTTCAAGCATTTTAAATTATAAGCTAGAGTAAGCAATTATTTTACATCATGACTCAACATTACAAAACTAAAACAAAAGTTTAATGAAACAATGCTTTCCTTACCTATGTGTGATGCACTCTTATTTTTCTTTGATGTAATTCTAAAATATTTTCTTAAAAAAATTGTCACCTTATTGTAGGATTTTTTACCTCAATATCCAGGGTTCTTTGTTTCATAGCTTCAGAGAATGAAGTGGTGGACACAAAAGTATAAAATTAGGAAGAGTAGTAGGAAAGCCCTCTTTACAGAGAGGGTACATTTAATGCCCACTGACAAAAGGCAAGGGTCCTTGTTTTATAAGGTTCTGGTCACCTCCCCCTCCATCCCTTCCTCCTTGTTCCTTCTCAGGTTCTACCCTTATTGACTGCATAGCTCTAGGTGCTGGGTTGTCCATTCCTGATTGGCTTGTTTCCATTGTATGAGGGGAGCTCTATGGCCATACTTAGGCCTTTTGTCAAATTCCTGAGAGGAACCTGGGGCGGAGGAGGGGGGAGTAGGTAGCGTTATATTCTTAAGAGGAACCTTACATCTGAGGGGTTTGCTGTGGTGAGACACTCCCAGCATTGTTCCAAAATCTGTACTTTTCCTCACCCAGGGACTTCAGGTCCTAATATTTCCCTCTCTGCCTCTTTTATCCTATCTATTCCCTATCATAACCAAATAAAATGATTTCATAACTCAGTAATCAGTCACAATCCGCAGTGTGAAAAATACTATATTACAGAAATTGCAGGAATAGTAATACCATTGTAGAGTGGGAAAGAACATTTTTTTATTATCAAAATATTTTGATATAAATTATCCATTATTCTCCATTATTTGTATAACTGTTATGCTCCCCTGTAACACCTTGAGTGAAAATAGTTCTATAGTAAAAAAGATGAAAAACATGTTTTTATTGAGTAATCCCCTTGTCCAAGTTATATTAAAAGACATAGGGCAAAATGCCATTTTCTTCTTTTTTTTAATGTTTTATTTTTATTTTATTTTTGAGAGAGAGTGTGTGCGAGTGGGGGAGGCACAGAGAGAGGGGAGCAGAGGATCTGAAGTGGGCTCCATGCTGACAGCAGTGAGCTCGATGTGGGGCTGGAACTCAGGAACTGTGAGATCACAACCTGAGCCAAAGTTGGATGCTCAACCAACAGAGTCACCCAAGCACCCCAAAATGCCATTTTTCAAAATATCTATTTACAAATTCTATAGTCAGTTTTGAAGAACTAATAGAACTTCTCACAGTGATGAAAATACTGTATAATCTGTGCTGTTGAATATGGTAGCCACATGTGGCTAGTAAGCATATGAATAATGTATTATTAGAAGAATTAAATTTTTAATTTTATTTAACTAATGAAAATAGCCACATGTGGCTAGTGGCTGCCATATTAAGGAGCACAACTCAAGGACTTCCTCTATGACTCAAAGTGTTGGCATCTAACATGCTGCTAACCTTATTTTTAGAAACCTCTTTGAACAGAATTCTTGAAGAAATATCACGCTTTTCTTACCCACTATAAATAGACATATTTATTTAAAACTAAAACTTCCATGTAAGGGTTATGTGTAGATGGTAAGGGGTAAAATGTGATGTAATTCATATCAGTGGCAAATTAAATCTCATGTATGTATAGATATCAAGAAAAGTTTACAAGAAAGACAGAAATGTCAAGCCCTCTATAGAGATTAAGTGTGGGATGCCAAGCACATTACCCTCAGGTGAGTGTTCAGAAATGCAAAGAAGGATTCAAAGCCAAGTCACAGGTAGAGATCCAAATTGCATGGCATAATTAAAGATGGGATGAAGCAAGTGGCTAAAATGCATAAGTTGAAAAAATGTGAATGAAGTCTTAAGGGTAAGAGGAGGCTGAGATCCAGAGCCAAAGGAAGGCTGGAATGAGTGGAGAAAACTGATCAATGAAAAATTTCTGGTAATAAGGGAATCCTAAATATAAGAACTTCTAGTTTCAATTTTAAAATCCTTTGCAAAACCATTAATATTTTTTGAAATAATATGACTACACTAAACTTTCAGGGAATTTTGTGATATTCAGGAAACCAACGATATCAAAGAAATACGGTGGAGATCTATATTGGGATTAAAAGTGTACAAAGAGAGTGGAGAGTCCCACGCGAGGCTTGATCTCAGGATCCTAGGATCATGACCTGAACCCAAATCAAGAGTTAGATGCTCAATCCCCTGAGCCACCTAAGCGCCTCTCCTTCTGACATTTTCATAAATAAGACTACGGGGGTTATGAAATCTTTACTATATTTTGGCTTTGGCACTGATGTAGGATAAGATCTAATAAAATACATATGCGGTAATTTGATAACAATTGACCTTAGTTTAAAACACTGGTTGTTATGGAAATTTAGTTGTTTTTGAAACTTATTTATTAATAAGGAAATGTGTAGAATTTTCTACAAGTCAGGAACTCTTCTAATCACTTAAAAATATTCTGTTTATGGGGCGCCTGGGTGGCTCAGTCGGTTGAGCGTCTGACTTTGGCTGTCATCATCTTGCGCTCCGAGAGTTTGAGCCCCGCAGAGGGCTCTGTGCTGACAGCTCAGAGCCTGGAGCCTGCTTCAGATTGTGTGTCTCCCTCTCTCTGCCCCTCCCCACCCATGCGCTCTCTCTCTCTCTCTCTCTCTCTTTCTCTCTCTCCCCCTGTCAAAAATAAATAAACCTTAAAAAAAATTTTTTTAATTCTGTTTATAATTGCCACAATATAGCCACTTTTTAGTTGCAGAAATTGAAACAGTTTAAGCAATTCCTGCAAAGTTTCACCACTAGTGAGCAGAGGAATCCTGGAATCCAACATCAGCAGTGTATTCCTGGAGTTCATGCTCCTTGGGAATAAAAATTGTGCCAACAAAATGAATAGAAGAATAAATAAAGTAGGTTCTGGAATCAAACATATCTAAGCTCACCTCATTGATTGTCTAGCTATGTGACCTGTTTAAGTGATTTGTTTTTTCCATGTTGTATTGAATTTCAAGATTGAGTTTGAATTAAGGATTGAGTTTCAGTTAATTTATTGCCAGATTAAATATGATTTATACTTTGGATTGATTTAGAATTTTACTTTTACTTTATTTTATTTAGTAATCTATTTGTTCACCAATAATTTTAAGTGCTTATTTTTTTTCAGGCACTCTTATTATAAGTATATAAGAACAACCATGGTTAACACAAAGGTTCCTGATCTTATGAAACTTATACGTTATGTACCTATTAGCTCTTTTAACATCCTAATTAATAGCCCAAACCATAATACGATTGTGTCCCCATTTTGTTCCATTAGAATCCAATCAGTGCTCTCAAGGTATGCCTGAAGTTTATCGATTTGTCTTTGGAAGAAAAAAATAAAAAAAAAAAGATCATTTTACTGAACATCTGTTCCTTGGAGTCAGGTGATACATTTTTCAAATAATGTGACTGTCCTAACTAGTCTATATTTACCGAGGACAAAGGCAAGCTTCATTACAGATGAAAATGATTGGCTTCCTGCCACAAGGATATCATCTCCTTGTCAAGAAACATTTGAGGCACATCAAAGAATGGTAATTAGTGTTAATAGGAAACCCAACAAAATCAATTCCTTTCCTGCATTTAGTCTCCCAGGAGGAGTTTGGCTTCAGCTCACTACTGATGGATAGGCTCCTTGAATTTGGGAGAATGGCACTATGATTATTTGGGCTGTTTAAACTAGAAATGTTTCTCTTAGGATTGCCGTACAATCATCATCACCCCTTTAGAGATACATTTGGATCTAGATTAATCACCACAGTTCCAGAGAGAGTGCAGTTAGAAAAAGATTGTATCTGACAATGAGCTCTACAAATCATTGCAATTTCTGGACAGGGTCAAGTGTAGTGAGTATTAAGAAGAAATAATACTTTGATCACAGGGTAAGTTAGATGTGCTTTGTATTATCCCAGCTGGTATATAAAGGATATTTTATTTGCTTTGTTTTTATTTGTTTGCCTGCTCAACATTCACTGCTCATTCTTTTGACAATAGCACACAGACCTGAATTTTTGGAATCACTTATTTCTCATTATTAGTCTTCTGGCTCCAATTATGAATATACTATCCAGCCCGGGCCAGTCGTCTTGTTATCTCTTCTAGCTACACTAGACTGGAAGCATGACTCAAGTCAGCCAGTCCAGTGAAACTGAATTCTAGTATTTTTATGGAACTATGAGGAAAATGAAAATCTCTTTTATGCTGAGACTGGTTGTTGAGAGCAGGATCCAATATAAGCTTAATAGCATTTGGGTTTTCCATGCAGGAAGAGACTGACTGACTGAATCCAAAATGGAGGAAAGCCACAAAACAAGGAGAAAACAAGTTCATGTGGTGTTGAGATTCTGACTCTGGCTTTCTGGAAGATCACTCTATCTGACCTTACACTCTTAAGTTCTACAAGTCACCAATTCTTCTTCTATACAGACAATTTTGGTTTGACTTCTGTCTCTAGGAATCATTTGAAATTGTTCAAACTTTCACTCTTGAAAAATAGGGCCCTATTTTTTCTTCTATGAGCCAGGAATGGAGAAGGGTGCCCATGTGCACTAAGGCACAGAAAACAAGGCCAAATCATGAGGCTATCTTGACTTAGAAAAGGTTATTCCATGAGTTGAAGTCCAAAAAGACAGTTAAAGGAAACTGGATCCAAAGCCAAAATTTGGAAATAAGTTCAGGAAACAGTTGTTGGCCAGACTTAAATATGGAGGTGAGGCAGATTCCCTGAAGACAGAGCCTTTAGTAAGGTGTATTTCAACTCACCTTTGGCTAATGAGCTAACTCCAGTGCAATTCACCAATGGGGTAGATGCTCTGAATAAAGTAGCCTATAATATCTCATGATAATATATTTGATATGTAATATATCTAACTTCTGAATGAGTGACTTTGATGAGAATCATACCCAAAAGAGCTTTAGCCAAGTGCATTGATAACTGAACATCAGGACTTTATATACAATAGCAAGAAGAGCCTTAGTTAACTAGGAAAACTTGTTTCCCTGCTACATAGATTAGTGCCTGTGATTGTACTATGAGAGAATGCTTGGCATCACTCACATTCAAGGTATTAATGCTTCAATTTTTCTTTCTCATGTTTGAGTCTGTGTGACATGTTACTCATTACAATTCTTTCTGTGAGCAAATTTTGGCTTTCTGTAGGAACCTGTTATGGTATGGCCTAAGGCTCTACACACTAGCCTTCAATCCTTCACAACTGCTGCTTGAGTCATAATTAAAAGTTAGCTGAAAATGCCACAAAAATTGATCAAACTGTTGTCCATTAGGCTGAGGTTCCAGGAGGAATTTATTTTTGGTTTACAGTATGTAGGTCATTTAAAAAAATGGGAAAGAATGAAAGAAGCTTTTGACTATAACTCATTTATATTTCATGGATCAAATGCCTCAGCACTTACATTTTACTGAGTTTTAATTAAAGGATGCATACAGTTTTATGTAACTATTAATAAATCCAAGACTTTCTATGAAGTATTGCTATGCTTCAACAACTTTTATAAAGTTCATTGTCCTGATCCTAAAACTGTTTCACTAAGGGGAGTTCATAAATGAGGAACATCCTCCCGAAGGTCTAATTGTATACTTCAATTTGACACCCCCCTTAAGTGGCAACCAATTTTACTTTCTTTGCAACCACTAAGATATCCTGCCTGATGTATAGGGCTCTGTAGAGCCTGTTATTATTTTAGCAGGCATGTTTTCAGTTAACACAACTCAGACCATCTTAATGAATATGAGGGAGAAAACAAGGAAGAGGAACAGAGTGAAGGAGAAGGACAAAGAAGAGAATGAGGAATTAGGTAGTTTGCATTAGGTGCAACTGGATCCTGGAGTTTAAAAGCAGTGACATCATCTGGTTTATGCTCCTTATCCCCTCAACTCTCTGTTCCACTTTCCCTCCATGTTGCCCTCCTTTACATGGCAATCAACCAATGGTAAATCAGAACTTACAGCATTTCAGCTTAGTTACCACACTGGAAGGAAGTCAACTTATTATTTTTGTCCCAGATTCTCTGTATAAATCCAAGGAAGTACTCACCTTAGTTCTGTTTGTGTATGAATGTTAACAATAAATAGAAAGTCAAGTCTGATTATGTGATATCTGTGTTATTCTTTGTTACAGGAGGGTTAATAATGACTCACTGGCAGATTGTATCATCTCAGGTATCAGAAACCTTCCTTATGTCTGCTTATATCCCCTATTCTACTAATGGATAGGCTGTGTATGTAATCGATCTGTACATACTAGCTATTTACCAGCAATAGAGTGCTTGTTCCATGAGAACACCATACTACTTGAACACACAAAATATCTTTGAATGACCACAAAATTCCCAAGCACCAAGTTTTTTTGCATTTCCAGGCCTTCTTGCATGCTCTTCTCTCTCATTTCCCTTCTCTATTATTCTTCATCATTTGGAGCATAAGTATAATTTTCTGAGGGTTTTTACCTGATTCCCCTTCCCCTCAGACCAGGGTAAGACCTTGAGTTTACCTTTTCATAGCGCCTGTTTTGTTTTGTTTTTCCTTTATAGCATCTATTTTAATTGGGTGATTAATTGGGTAATATTTGTTTTCCTGTTAGACTGGAAACAGATGCACTACCTAGATTATTTACTTTTGCATTGCTAGCACTCTATCCTCAAAGGCATTGAATATCATAGATAATTTTAAAAATGATTAAAAAGAATGTTAACTCTAGAAATGTATTGCATAAAATTTCTTTGTAGAATGAAATCAAATTTATCAATAAAACTATCTAATTATGAATAGCAGTACCACCATCTAGATCTCAAGACTAGGGTTAATGGACACAGGATAATTCTAGTTACTACTATATGCTGCCACATTTCAGTAGCTTACATATAGAAGTTTATTGCTTGCTCACATAATTCCTGTGCAGATGTTCCTGGTCAATGAGTAGCTCTTCTCCATTTGGGAATTCAGGTACTCTTTCAATTCTATGCTCTAACATCTCTAATCTTTGCTGGCTGCAAAGAGCCTCGAAATCCTTTGCATCCAGCAACCAGATGGGAAACAAACGAAAGTATAGAGAAGGTATACTCAATTTTGTTAACCACCTTAATCCAGAATTAAAACACCTCACTAAGTTTCCATTGGCAAGAAATGGTGATATGGCTCAATTTAGATGCAGGGACATGTAGTTTCTAGTTAGCAGCCGCGTGCCAGCTGTAGGTGCACACGATGGATGGAATAAGCAAGAATGATCTGCTACTCTACTGTTTAAGACAGTAGGCAAAACCTCCCATAAGATGATTTCTAAGATTCAAAAAGCTATGGTTCATCTTAACAAAACTGGTGGGAAAATGAACAATTCAGGCATTCTATTTTTTTTTCCTGGGAAGACAAACACAACAAAAACATCAACAACAACAACAACAACAACAACAACAACAAAACCAACACAGAAACTAAAACCTGTTGAGCTATTTTCTTTTCCATAGTTATATTTCTGTTTTGTTTCTTATTGCTTGTGTTATTTGTTGTTTTGAAATTATGTGGAAATAAAACCTCAGGGTGAGAAGATGTAAGTGACACAAAAGACTTTCGTGATTTCCCTTTTAAGTCTGAAGTTCTTCTATTATTTTTTAATAATTTGAAATGTTAACCTTAAAGAAAGTGATATTAGTTAGCATATATAATCACAATGTCTATGCTCTACCCTATCAAGAAGATGTTAATTAATTGCTTTTTTAATTCCTCTGTTTGGTGTGTTTAACACAGCAATACATGGTTTATCATCTTCACAAAACATGAAAGCTAAAGGTTACAACAGTATTTTACTGACTGAAATACAAAAACAGGTAGCAATTACCACAATATTGTGTTCTGAGGTTAAAACACTGGCAAATCAAATAACAATTCATCAGCAGATGCTGTATTAAGTTAATCCCTCCAATTCTGGATATAAAAAAAATCTAAGCTCATGACAACAATGTGCAACAAGAAAATACGGAGATGTGCACAGAACACTGGATTTTTGTATACAAAAATGTTTTGCTAAGATTCCCACTACAGTCAATTTTCTTTTGGTTAGGAATTCATAGCAAGTTATCACTACTGATTTCTCAAAGCCACATTTATTAAAGATTCATAGCTCTGAGTTGTCTTATAATCTTATTTTTAAATAACTTTTCAAAATTTGTTTTTTCAACTGTTATAATCTTTTCCCATTTGCTGCTAGTATTCATTCAACAAAATCATTATGTTGTCACACATGCACTTATTCATTCAATTAATTGTTTTGTTTTTTATCAACCTTTACTATATGAATAGGCCGCTCTGCTAGGTGTTTCAGGAGATACATGGAATTTTTTCCTACAAGAACATGCAACTGGTTCTCCTATCAGAAGTGTTCATACCATACCATATATGATTATATGACAAGACACTAGTGATGTTTTGGAAAAGTATATGGTAAATGTTAAATAAATTAAATATATAATGTATGGTATGTGTTCTGAGAATTTTTTCTTTTTACAGTAGAGAATAGTAATCAATGAAGACTTCTTGGAGGTAGTATGAATTAAAGACTTTGGAGAATGCATAAGAGTTGAATAGAAGAATGAGCAAGGGAATTCCAAAGAGGAAAATAGTATAAAAGAAATACAGAGAAGGAGGCCTGAGTATAACATATAGAAAGAACCACAGTAGAGCATTACAGTAGGAGAGAGTAGGGATACAGGAGGGGAAAGGGAAGAGATTTGGGAGCCAATGAAACTACCATCCAAGTATCTTGGGGAACAGAACAAATGTTTTATAAGATCTCAGTGATAAAGAGATGTCATGCACCTTGCACAGTGAAGGTGAAGAACAAGGAAATATGTCCATTAGAGAGAACATCACATGCAAAAGCCCAAAGGAGACAAAATGTTAATTATTTAAAGCACTACAAGAAGTTCAATATGAATAAAAGACAGTGATTATACATGGAAAGGTGAAGGAGAAAACAATGGTTGGGATTGTGAGAGATGAGTCTGGGGAGGTGGATTGGCTACAAAGTTATTTTCTATCATGTTAAAAAGGTTGGATTTTGTCCTGCCAGCACTGGGAGCCACTGAAAAGGGAGAACAAGGTCAAAGCTGTATAGTCCATCATATTAAGCTGCAGAAGGAACTATTTAAAAGAGAGAGGCACTATTGGAGGCAGGAAGAACTAATGCTAGAAAATTGGAGTGATTCAGATGATAGAGTGGTGAATTGGACTCTGGTGGCATGGGAATAGAAAGAAGTAGCTGGATGAGTGACAAAGGAAAAGAACTAGAAATTTCTATGTGAAAAGATGATGGTAGGGTCATTTTAGGACCTTCATGGTCCATATATTCTACTCTGAGAGTCTTCACCCCATGTTGTACTAGGCATATTAAAATATACCCACAATCCCATACAAGTCATAATTATAATAAGTAAATGGAAATAGAAGTTTCTAATTTTTACAATTTTGAGTTTATGAGGTACTTTTAAAAATAATTTTAACCTTATTATGTTGATTATACTTTATGATTTTTGTATCTAAATAAGAATATTAAACTGCACTTGCCTAGCTGCCAGAAAATTATTTGTGGACAATTAATTTTATTGTTTCTGTTTTCATATGTGTGTATGTAAGTTTTATATATTAACTCAAACATTTTCAGAGCCATACAAAAGCTTGGTGGTCCTAGGCATTGTACCTTACATGGAAAATTGGTTTGAATGGTGTTGATCCTCGCTTGTCTACCAGAAATCACAATAGGAAGAACAAATAGCATTCCAAGTGCCTCCCACCATGCATTTGTAGTTTCACATACTGATCTTCTAAATCAATTCTTTAAATTTAATCAACCTCTTCAGAGTTTTCCAGGTCATGGGCCAACTTTGTCTACCTCCTTAGGTGGATGGTGGTGTTGAACTCAAAGAAAAAAAAAAGTGAAGTGGGAAATCTGCTTTCTACTCAGCCCCCTCTCATAAACACAGTCATCTGTGTTCTTCAGGAGGGAAGCAAAGAACACAGCTGCTGCTATATCCCAGGCCATCTCAGACCACTCAGTGGAGCTATTTCCAGTACTCAAACGGCCCAGCATGTTGCAGAAGGGCAGGTGCTGCACTGACGTCAGTCTCCTTCAGGGCCAATCTTCAGCCTGCACATATTCATCTACCCATGAAAAGTGCACCCCATGAATCCTCACTGACAACAACATGTCATAGCAACAACGCTGAGACTTTCTCCTTGACCAGTTGCCACTTCCATGGAAATCAACAGTTTCCAGCTATGCCTTCTAATGGAGCAGAGTGAGGAGTAAGAAAGTAAGGTAGTTTATGATGCTATGGTAGTGAAGTGAACTTGCGTCAAAGCTCTACATTTCATAACAAATTAAGACAGAAACTGAATATTCTTGAAAAAGAAAATGTTCTTCAAAAATGTTTTTTTCAGTTACCAATATCTTACATAAAACACTCAAAATCTGATTTACCATTATGTCAAAGGAACATTAGATATCTTTGACCTAAGTAATTTGATATAAATGTGTCATGCAGACAATTAAGATTGATATTCAGCCCTCATACATTTTTGCTGTGATCATCACTTTTCAGGAGGAAAAAAAAGTAAACCAGGAGAAGGATTAGGAGGATACAGAGAGGAAGAGGAAAAAAAGAGAAAGAAAAGAAGAAGAAGAGAAAAAAAATTGAAACAGAAAGAGAAAAATTCTGGAAACATCAGTTTACCTTTTTCTCCTCTACACAAATGGTTGTTAGTTCAAACGCTTTTCTTAAAATTTCTGATCCTAATTATATGGAGCCTCCACCCCAAATCAAGTTCTTAGTGAATATAAAAGTTCTATCTCCAGATTGAGTTCAGTTTTTTTCTTCCTCTTTTTAAAAAAAAGTCCAAAATTTAATCTGTATTATTCATTCCAATCCTTTAGATTAAAAATTATGCCCATAGTTCAACTGGACCTTTAACTCTAGTCAAAATTAGTTTTTCTAGGGACCCACACACATCAGACACCCTGTTATCTCATTCTATAAAAGATTAGTCCATACCATCTTATCTCGGAAAACTTTATCTCCAGCTTCTAGAATGTGATCACCCAATGTGGTCAATATAGAAACTAGCAATATAAAAAAAGGCTAATTTGTTTTCTCATTCTTGTGTGTGTTCATTGATCTCCAGAGAAAGACTACTTATCCATGAATGTGAAGCAAGCATTACACTTCCACGAACATGACGCAGGTATCGGGCTACCAATTGAAACCCCTGGACCCCAATTCCGACAAATAGAAAATATTATATAAATGTGCACTGATTTCTCTAACCCAGTATCTAATCTGTAGTGTCTTGGTTCTAAATTTTGGTCCTGAACCTAAGCTGCCTAAGCAGTGCCTGTTAACATGCAAAGAAGAAAAGAAAGTAGATGATAGGAAGTTACTTCTTTGTTGTGCTCTGAAGCTAGTTTTCTCTCCAAACACCTTGTTGCTTTTGTTCACTGAGAGAAGTTGATCTGCAAAATAACTGCTAGTCACCAGTTAATTGATTTAACTTGTGGTAAAGTATCTGTTGGAAAATCTAGACAATATTTTTGTGTAGTCCATTTCTTCCCTCAACACACTCTGTAAAGAGCCTCTGTTTAATTATTAGGACAGTGAATTGAGAGTAGATATTATTCCTATCAATTATTATTTTCCCCAGTATCAAGGTCATTTCCTGTTGGTTCAGTTACATTGCATGAAAATACCACTTATTGTAACAACCTTCACTGATACATGTTAAATCTCCTCTACTTTCTTGTCTGTATTTGAGACAATCACCTTAAGTTGTCTTCCCTCATGAAGTTTTTCTGCAATAATTATCATCCCTTTTCTGAACTTCTATAGTCAGGATGTTTGGTACCATACTGTTTTTCTCATTATTTTATTAGCATTTTATCCTCAAATACGATAGAAGCTTTTTGAAAACAATAACTCTATCTTTACTACATTACCTCCACAGCCCTTCTTTGAGCTGTTATTTACTGAGAGCACATCACATGCTAAACCCTGAGGTCTATCCTTATATTTGAGGACATGGAGAAGATGAACTTGAATCCGTTTTCTAGGAAAGCTTTCAATCAAGTGGTGGTGATAGATTTGTGAAATGATGAGTTCGGGAAGATGTAAGAAGTTCTATGGATGAAGAGTTGTGAGGACACAAAAGATGGGCAATGAATTTTGCTCAACAGATATTTAATCTTGGTTCTAAAGAACAAATAGTAGTTTATTAGGACAAAAGTTAGAAAAGGGGTCAAGAAGAGAAAATCCCAGGCAGAAGTAACAGCACAGAATAATGAACAGAATTTCTCTGACATTTAGCAAAAAGCTATGTAAACATTAGGGGCTTTAATAACAGTTTCATTTTGATTAATGCAGTTCTCCATATTGGCTGGAAATCTCGAGATTAATATTTTCTGCAGACTGTAGGCAGAAGCAAAGTTCTTTTACTTTGTATTTAATGTGTTACCTTATATAAAAGCTGAGCCAATTCAGTTATAAAGAGAAACTTGCCAAATATTCAATTTGATGTATTTTGGTGATGTAAACCTACAGAATATCTTAAGCCTTTAATATTCCCTACTGTTCTATTATAATTAACGTGAACACTCTCTTTGAAGGACAAAGTTTAGTCTACAAAGGCACAGCCTGAAGTTATAGCATTTGCATCTTGGTTGATGTCCCTTATGAAAATAAGGAAGGCTTATGCTCAGGTGGGAAGGAGAATACTGCCCCAGTAATCTATTTAGGTACAAATATACGCTTTGACTCTAAATTCTAATCACTTTAGTGTTTTCCCTTTCATAGCAGAAATAGTTTCACTAACATTGTGAAAGCATATTTATATTTAATTAGACTCTACAGATGCTTTGTGAATGCTTAGAGCTTTATGTATGTGCCATATTAGATAAGAGGGATATAAGCAGTGAACAAGAGAGACACCAACCTGTGATTGCACACTGTCTTCTAACAGAAAAGAGGTCAACTAGGAATGGCTGACCATGACTCTGTGATCAGAAGATTCAAATGTCTCACTGTCCCTTTGTAAAATATTCATGACCTGTAAGACCCTACAAGGTCTGCTCCTACATAATTCCCCATCATCATCACCAACTACTCTTTTCTTCCCACTTAACTCTATTTAGAAATATAGATCTCCTGTTTTTCTTCAAAAGTATCCAGCTTAAATTATCAGGGAATACTGTGAAAAATTATATGCCAACAAACTGGACAACCTGGAAGAAATGGACAAATTCCTAAGCACCCACACACTTCCAAAACGCAAACAGGAAGAAATAGAAAACTTGAACAGACCCATAACCAGCGAAGAAATTGAATCAGTTATCACAAATCTCCCAACAAATAAGAGTCCAGGACCAGATGGCTTCCTTGGGGAATTCTACCAGACATTTAAAGCAGAGATAATACCTATCTTTCTCAAGCTGTTCCAAAAAAATAGAAAGGGAAAGAAAACTTCCAGACTCATTCTATGAAAACAGCATTACTTTGATTCCCAAACCAGACAGAGACCCAGCAAAAAAAGAGAACTACAGGCTAATATCCCTGATGAATATGGATGCAAAAATTCTCAATAAGATACTAGCAAATCGAATTCAACAGCATATAAAAAGAATTATTCACAATGACCAAGTACGATTCATTCCTGGGCTGCTGGGCTGGTTCAACATTCGCAAATCAATCAACGTGATACATCACATTAATAAAAGAAAAGAACCATATGATCCTGTCAATCGATGCAGAAAAAGCATTTGACAAAATTCAGCATCCTTTCTTAATAAAAACCCTCGAGAAAGTCAGGATAGAAGGAACATACTTAAACATCATAAAAGCCATTTATGAAAAGCTCACAGCTAATATCATCCTCAATGGGGAAAAACTGAGAGCTTTCCCCCTGAGATCAGAAACACGACAGGGATGTCCACTCTCACTGCTGTTGTTTAACATAGTGTTGGAAGTTCTAGCATCAGCAATCAGACAACAAAAGGAAATCAAAGGCATCAAAAATTGGCAAAGATGAAGTCAAGCTTTCACTTTTTGCAGATGACATGATACTATACATGGAAAACCCAACACACTCCACCAAAAGTCTGCTAGAACTGATACATGAATTCAGCAAAGTCATAGGATAAAAAATCAATGTACAGAAATCAGTTGCATCCTTATACACTAATAATGAAGCAACAGAAAGACAAATAAAGAAACTGATCCCATTCACAATTGCACCAAGAACCATAAAATACCTAGGAATAAACCTAATCAAAGATGTAAAACATCTGTATGCTGAAAACTATAGAAAGCTTATGAAGGAAATTGAAGAAGATACAAAGAAATGGAAAAACATTCCATGTTCATGGATTGGAAGAATAAATATTGTTAAAATGTCAATACTACCCAAAGCAATCTATACATTCAATGCAATCCCAGTCAAAATTGCACCAACATTCTTCTAGAGGCTAGAGCAAGCAATCCTAAAATTTGTATGGAACCACAAAAGACCCTGAATAGCCAAAGTAATATTGAAGAAGAAGACCAAGCGGGAGGCATCACAATCCCAGACTTTAGCCTCTACTACAAAGCTGTAATCATCAATACAGCATGGTATTGGCAAACAAAACAGACACATAGGCCAATAGAATAGAATAGAGACTCCAGAATTGGACCCACCAAAGTATGGCCAACTAATCTTTGACAAAGCAGGAAAGAATATCTAGTGGAAAAAAGACAGTCTCTTTAACAAATGGTGCTGGGAGAACTGGACAGCAACATGCAGAAGAACGAAACTAGACCACTTTCTTACACCATTCACAAAAATAAACTCAAAATGGATGAAGGACCTAAATGTGAGACAGGAAACCATCAAAACCCTAGAGGAGAAAGCAGGAAAAAACCTCTCTGACCTCAGCCGCAGCAGTTTTTTACATGACACATCTCCAAAGGCAAGGGAATTAAAAGCAAAAATGAACTATTGGGACCTCATGAAGATAAAAATCTTCTGCACTGCAAATGAAACAATCAACAAAACTAAAAGGCAACCAATGGAATGGGAAAAGATATTTGCAAATGACATATCAGACAAAGAGCTAGTATCCAAAATCTATAAAGAGCTCACCAAACTCCACACCCAAAAAACAAATAATCCAGTGAAGAAATGGGCAGAAGACATGAATAAACACTTCTCTAAAGAAGACATCCAGATGGCCAATAGACACATGAAAAGATGCTCAACATCACTCCTCATCAGGGAAATAGAAATCAAAACCATACTGAGATACCATCTCACACCGGTCAGAGTGGCTAAAATGAACAAATCAGGAAACCATAGGTGTTGGCGAGTCTGTGGAGGAAGGGAAAGCCTCTCACACAGCTGGTGGGAATGCAAACTGGTGCAGCCGCTCTGGAAAACAGTGTGGAGGTTCCTCAAAAAATTAAAAATAGATCTACTCTATGACCCAGCAATAGCACTGCTAGGAACTTACCCAAGGGATACAGGAGTGCTGTTGCATAGGGGCACTTGTACCCCAATGTTTATAGCAGCACTCTCAACAATAGCCAAATCATGGAAAGAGCCCAAATGTCCATCAACTGACAAATAGATAAAGAAGATGTGGTTTATATATACGATGGAATACTACTTGGCAATGAGAAAGAATGAAATCTGGCCATTTGTTGCAATGTGTATGGAACTGGAGAGTGTTATGCGAAGTGAAAAAAGTCAGGCAGAGAAAGACAGATACCATATATTTTCACTCTTATGTGGATCCTGAGAAACTTAACAGAAGACCATGGGGGAGGGGAAGGGGAATAAAAAGTTACAGAGAGGGAAGGAGGCAAACCATAAGAGACTCTTAAATAGTGAGAATAAACTGAGGGTTGATGGGGATGGGGTGGAGAGGAAAGTGGGTGATGGGCATTGAGGAGGGTGCCTGTTGGGATGAGCACTGGGTGTTGTATGGAAACCAATTTGACAATAAATTTTATATTAGGAACAAAAACAAAAAAAGATATCCAGCTTACTCCCATTCTTGAGCATTTTCATTTGTTGCTACCTCAGCAAGGATATCTTCACTAATTTCATCTAAGAGACTATTCAAATATTATCTTTCTGGAGGTCATTTTTGACCATGGTATTTAAAATACATATTATCAACCTTTATCATCCTCTAATAGTCTTTGTGGCTCATATCATTTTCTAAAATAATATCACACACACCACTTTAAATGTTTCTTTTCTAAAGAGAAAAGGGAGTTTGACTCTCCTCTTTACAACCATATCATCAGTTTCTTAATGCTTTGCACATAACAGATATTTCTTATTTTTCTCTGGAGTTGGTTCATGTATGCAAAATAAAATGAAAAGAGAAGAAATTTTTTCGAGTATCTTTTCTCTTTAGAAATTTGCACCAAATCCAACATAGATTTTTAGCTCTATTTTGTCTATCTCTACTGCAATGCTAGAAAAGGAAAAACAAACAAACAAACAAAAAAACATACATCTGTTAAGCACTTGACGTGGGAAAATTAGAGTAACATCAAGGTAATATTCTCAACATTTGAGATACACGTGCACATTCAAATAATTCCCAATGTGAATTTCCTGAATTGGGGGTTGTAATATAGAATACGTATCAGGGGACTAGTTTTCTGTCTATATATAACTGCATAAATTCAGAAAAGTTAATCACCCATTAAATGCCTCAGTTTTCTCATAAAGATAAACATTTCAGTGTTTTGTGGATGTTTATAAATGTTAAAAAATGAATTTCTCAGTCACATAATCTTCAGTAATGGTGGGTTTGATATCAGTAAACAAGTTTACCACAAGATTCTTATTAACCATTATTTATAATGAATGTCCTTATGGGCTTTGAATAGATTGTTTCCAACATTACTTGACTTCAGGTATCTTTTAACACAAAGCACAGTGGAAGGGATGTTTCATCATATCCCCTTCAGGAAAGGCTGTGCTAAATGATTCTAAGTTCCCCTGCAATGTGGAATACTATGGTTCTATGACATTTCAAGCCCTGATACAATCTATTATTGATTCATGCTCAGTAGTAAAGGAGATGGCCAGTGGAACCTGAGACTAACTGAGAGTAATCTAAATAAAAGGTCAACTATTTGAACACCAAACAAACTAACTTGCCCAATTTTAGTGGAACATGTAGCTACTACAAATTCCCATATATATTTGAGTGAATAAATTGATTGTTGAATTTTCTCTTTCTTTCTTCTTCCTTTATTATTTAAGCAATTAAGGAAAAAAGCCCTAGAGATTCTGTTCTATAGTATATGTGTAGAATAGTCTCTGATCTTACGCACAAAAAGTTCTCTTCCAGTCCTCGGCCTCAGTATGGAACACTAACATCAAAATATTAATGGATATTTGGGTGTTTCATTCTATGCAGAAATTATTTTCAATCCCATGCAAAAAAAGTTGTTTTGTTTTGCTCTAATAATATATCAAGTCAATATCAGAACTATTCCAGATGAACAGCATCAAAGTATTCATTACACAGATATTTACTGAGCTCCTAATAATTGGTTCTAGAACTGCAGCATTCAATAAGACAGACCCTGATCCTTCTGGCAGGGAGTTTAAAATGTAGCTTGAGACAAACATAGTAAACCAGTAAATACATGTATGATCATTTGATTTTGATTATGAAATATATCATGAAGAACCACAGGGTGCTATTAGGCCATATAATATAGGGAGTCCAATTTGGTGTGGTGACACAGTGAAAATTTTCATGGGAATAGAGGAGGTAAATAAAGGTAAATAAAAAAGAAAGGCTGTAATGGGAGGGAAGAACATTCCAGGAAGAGGGAAAGCTTAACAGCAGAGAAGACTGATTTAAAGAATTCCATGTAGGGTTGACAGAATTGGCAGATTGGCAGGTTAAAATACAGGATGAACAGTTAAAATCAAATTACACATAAAACAATATTTTTTCAATATAATTATATCTTAAATGTTGTAGAGGATAACAGTAAAACGTTTTAAGAAATGGTTACCTGGAATTCAAATTTAACTGCGCATTGTAAATTTTATCTGGCAACCTAAATTACAAGAACTGACAAATGTTCAAAACCCTTCAAGCAGGTAGGAGAGAGACTAAAGATGAACAAGAGAAATTCTTTTGCCTTTTAGTTACTCACCCACGTATTCTGCAAATACTTTTAATATACTTAATGTGCCATGCAGAGTCTTCAATAGGTCTTGGGATTAAGTAAAAAAAAAAAAAAAAGATACACAGATTCTCTACCATGCTACTGATTGAAGAATTTGATGAACACTTCTCTGTACTACTGATCCCTGGCACAACCCTTGGCACAGAGGTGACTCCTCTAGTGAGAGAAATTTAGTAAATAAAATATCACACAAGTAGAGTAACAGTGTTGCTAGGTATCCACTGGTCTTGGTTCCATTATGAAAAGTTAGCATTTCATTTATACATAGGATACACTTAAAATTTAGCTCAATTGCTTTCTAATGATCATCTTGCCTCCTATCCTCTGGGTCCTGCCTCTGAGCCAGTGGTTTTCAATTTGTGTTTTATAGAGGATCCACAGGGTTAAGTATGGTACCATTTGGGCTTTCCACTTTAGTTTCCACCACAATATCATCTCAAAGATGGCTGACTGCCTCCACAGGTGCTTACTGTCATATTACACATCAGTATTTTTTTTTTATTTACTAGAAAATTTTAATAAATACTCTTCTAAACTAATGAACATATTCACATGATCATTAATATTTAAAAAAATCCCTGAAATGCTCTCCAAACACCATCAACCAACAGTTTGATCTAGTTCAGTGGTTTCTCAACTAGTACACATTTGGCAATATCTGGAGACATTTTTGATTATCATGACAGGGAGGGGGTCATGAGGAGGGAGGGAAGCTATTATGGGCATCTAGTGGGTAGGACCCAGGGATGCTGGTAAACATCCTGCAATGCATAAGAGAACCCTCCAAAACAAAGAAATGTCCAAAATGTTAATAGTACCATTAATAAAAAAAAAAAAAACCCTGATATGAATTAGTAGCTAATCCAATCTTGTTTGAAACATAATGGTTTAACTTATAGCAATCAAAATTAAAAAATATAAGACATGAATGAAAATAGTTCGATTATTTTAAGATAATAGGAGTTTACCATTCTAGACTACTTATTATATGTTAGACCACGGTACACATTTAAACTTTACAAAAATACACTGAAATTATTTGCATTAGTTTTCACTTTAACTTTTAGGAAACTGAGACTTGAGATCATTAGCTAACTTGAGAATAACTAGTAGAGTTTATATTTGAACATAGGTACTCTGATACCAAAACCTACATGCATTTCCCCCTCTAGAATATACCCTTCTTCAATGAATGTATTTTTCAGTGGAATGATCC
Source organism: Panthera uncia (assembly GCF_023721935.1). Lineage (NCBI taxonomy): Eukaryota > Metazoa > Chordata > Mammalia > Carnivora > Felidae > Panthera > Panthera uncia. The sequence continues at coordinate 100,290,258 of NW_026057577.1, read as the reverse complement.
CAGTACATAATTGATTCTGCAGCTCAAAAACTTGTTTAACTGAAATTGTATTAACTCCCTCTGCCTGAATATTGCCAACATTTCAACCTGACGTACACTTTTTTCCACCAATAATTACAAGTATGCCTACTCCTCATAATTCTGGATATATATTGCCTTGATTAAACACCATATGTTATGTTCTGAGTTGAGTCGATGTGTTTATTTTTAAAGGTTTATTGCTATTGGAGACTTCCAGCACCCTCTGCACACATGCACATACATGCCTTAAAGATTTCCTTCTCTGCCTCCATTCCCAAGGAAGGGAATATCTTAACCTGTTCACAATAATAATCTTCAGCTTCAGTGTCAGTAACCACATAATCTTCATGCCTAAATACTCGCATTTTCTTTTGGCTAAACTCTTTGTTCTTTTACATTTAGATTTAACTCCAAATGTAAATGGTATTATTCAAGTCCATTAAATCCTGACAATCATTCCGTCAATTTCACAGGAAATTTCCTTCCTAATTACCATTTAAAATAATACATACCTTGCTATTTTTATGTTCATATATTCGTTGTTGCTACATACAGTTAAATAATGAAAGCCACACAGAGAGAGGCAAAATCATATCTACAAATCATTGCAATAAATTGGATGTTTATTCACAGAAACATCTATTTGATAATCATTTGCTGGCAAGACTGGACAAGTTCCAAAGTGACTCCAAAGGAGATGCAAGAATACTGTTAAAAAGAAAATCTGCACAGAGCATAATAAGGACATTTGTATTTTCTAAGGGAACTATTGCCCCCATTACAAAATGAGTCTAGTTTTGAGGCTGAGATTTCATTTATTCACTCTGATATTAACTGCGAGCCCAGAATCATTTGGTTTCAATGAAAGGAGAATGTTGTTTCTGATCAAGCAAATTCTAAATAAAACACTGCCAGTTCACATTTGTCATTTGGATTTATTTTTTCATTTCTTTCTGAATCCTACCTTAACACCTGCATATACTCTTGATGGAAATGGAAACTGGTTTGATCCTGTTGGAGAGAAATTTAGAAACAAGAATTCTGTCCTTTAGCGTTCTTGTTGGAGGCATTAGAAACTGACTAACCAAAAGAGGCAGATAGGGATTTTGATGTTAGGATACCTCAAAGTTCATAGAACGGAAATGACCAGGTTCAACCAGAACCAAAAAAGCATTGTGTGGAGGTGCAGGGATCAGGGGCCAATGAATGTCTCTTAGGTAGCCTGAAATAAAATAAACCATGTCTAAGCATTTTGGCCTTTTTTACTAAACTATTCATTTTCATATTTCAAAGAGATAGCATTTGGTTGCCCTACCATGGGTCACATAATCAATATTTTTCTAAGGCAGAGCAGGAAACTGACATTTCTACACGAAATATATGCAAATAGCAGAAAGATTATTGCTAATAAATAAGCAGATAGACTCATCATTCATATCAGAAGCCTAAAAAATAAGCATTCCTTATTTTTTAATCAAGAAACCAAACTTTGGATCATAATCTGGGGAAATATTCAAAGAAGTTTTCAAAATTTATATCTAATAGCTATGAAAAAAACTGAAAAAAAATTTAAACATGATTTAAAAAAATCCGACTAAGAGTCTGAAAGTATAATCCAATTTTTGTTTAAAGGACAATGTATTTATGTATTTAGGACAAGGTGCCATATGAAGGTATATTTTAAGCAATTTTACTATGAATTTATTCTTTTTTATCTTTATATATATTTTTGAGCTTCACTGAAATATAATTGACATGTAGCATTGTGTAAGTTTAAGGTGTACACGTGATGATTATTTCATGAACATATATGTGGGAAAGTGATTACCACCATAAGGTTAGCTAACACTTCCATCATCATATAATTAACATTTGTGTGTGTGTGTGTGTGATCAGAACATTTAAGATCTACACTCAGAAAATTTCAAGTACATGATATATATCATTAACTATAGTCACTGTGCTATACATTAGATCTCTAGAACTTATTCATATTATTACTGGAAGTTTGTCCCCCCTGACCAACATCTGTCCATTTCTCCTATCCCCCAACCCACAACAACCAGCATTCTACTCTGTTTCTATGAATTTGGCTTATTTTAGCTTGTACATATAAGTGTGATCATATAGTATTTATCTTTCTCTGTCTTATTTCTTTTTTTTATTTAAAAAAAATTTTTTTAACATTTATTTATTTTTGAGACGGAGACAGAGCATGAACAGGGGAGGGTCAGAGAAAGAGGGAGACACAGAATCTGAAACAGGCTCCGGGCTCTGAGCTGTCAGCACAGAGCCCAACGCAGGGCTCGAACCCATGGACCGTGAGATCATGACCTGAGCCAAAGTCGGATGTTTAACTGACTGAGCCACCCAGGTGCCCCAACTCTGTCTTATTTCACTTAGCATAATGCCCTCAAGGTCTATCTATGTTGCAAAAGGCAGGATTTCCTTATTTTTCATGGCCAAATAATATGTGTGTGTGTGTGTGTGTGTGTGTGTGTGTGTGTGTGTGTATACACACATACACACTATGTTTTCTTTATTCATTCATCCATGGATGCACACTTGTTTTCACTTTTTGGCTATTGTGAATAACATTGCAATGAATAAAGAGGTGAAGATACCTCTTCTAGATAATGATTTCATTTTTTTTTTTTGGATTTATACCCAGAAATGGGATTGCTAGATCATATGGTAGTTCTATTTTTAATATTTTGAGGGACTTTCATACTATTTTTCATAGTGACTATATCAGTTTGCCTTCCCATCAATAGGACACAAGGGTTCCCTTTTCTCCATATCCTTACCAATGCTTGTTATCTCTTGGTTTTTGTTGTTGTTGCTGTTGTTGTTTTGATAATAGCCATTCCAACTGGTGTGAGGTGCTATCTCATTGTGGTTTTGATTTGCATTCCCTTGATGATTAATAATGTTCAGCACCTTTTCCACGTACCTGTTGGCTTTCATATATCTAGGTCCACAAGAAATTACCCTAGGCACAGAGGAGGACCAGGTTCATAGGAACCCAATGGGAGCCTCGATTTGTGGGAACTAACTTGCTGCTGGAGTGGGCTAAAAACTTGGTTTCCAGGGAGACCAGCTGGAGTCTAGAGCCATTAGAGCCATTAAGGGCTGTGACAGCCAAACTGGCACTGTGGTAGACTGGGATACTGGAGCTGCAGGAGTCTACCTGGCACTGATGTGGGTCTGCTACTAGGGTCTCCAATGAAGTCAGGTGGTTACATCTCTCTCCTTCCTCTACAAGGAAGCTGTCCCCACACTAAACTGCCCAGGCTTGGGGTAGGGTTACTGGAGGTAATATTAAACTGTCTTTCCTACCTTCTCCAATGTGTCTTTCCTTATTTCTGTGCTCACCCAAGGGCTATCATCCCTCACCTGGAACTCTTAGCTCTTGTGTAGGTATTTTCATGAGTAGATAGTTATTCAAATTGATGTTTCTTGGAGGAGATGAACTCTAGAAATTCCTATACCTATGCCACCATCTTGTTGGCATCACTCTCCTACCTGTATTTTCTTGCTAGTTAGGTATTTAAATTTTAGCAATGGAACTTCCCTTTGTGGATGCAAGAGTTTACAGCATAAGGCTGATAATAATAAATAAAAAAGCACTTTGACTTTTGAACCTCAAATCTTGAAATAGGATATAGCAGCTACTTCTATGGTTGAGAAAAAAGACTGAAACAAAAATGTTAATCGTGGTTATTCCCAGATACTGGTTTTTAAGTTTGTTACAACACCGATAGTGGTTATTAAAGTTCTTTTTAATTTTCTTGTTTTTCTTGCAATAAGGAAAAAAAGTAGGGAAGAGTTAAAATCTGAACTAAGCTCAGATATTTAATAAGATCTTATCCTAACTTTTTAAAAATTTTGTCTATTTATTTATTTTTGAGAGAGAGAGAGAGAGAGAGAGAGAGAATCCTAAGCAAGCTCAAAGCTGTCAGCACAGAGCCTGATGTGGGGTTTGAACCCACGAACTGTGAGATCATGACCTGAGCTGAAACCAAGAGTCAGATGCTTAACCGACTGAGTCACACAGGCACCACTTATCCTAACTTTTACAAGAAAAAATTATAGCCAAATTAGTGAAATCTTTCCACATTCTTCGCTTAACACATCTCATGTTTTATAAATACTGAAAGTATAAGAAGTAACAAACTCAGTGGTTCAGAGCAAAGTTATATCTATACTTGAATCTTACTTCTTTCACTAATTAGCAATGGAAACATATCTAAGTTGCTTCAGTGTTCTGACTCAGTTTGCACATCTATACGATGGTGATAACAATTTCTCTCTCTGAAGATTGTTATGAGAATGGAAATTATATGGAAAAATATATCTGTTTTATGCTGACTGTTGAAATATAAAGTTTAAATAAGGCTATTTTTCAAAAATGAATTTAAAGAGAATTATTAAACAAATTATAGAAAGTTTTTATTTTGCACAGACATAAGGAAAACCATGAAAGTGGGATGCAAATAGCTGAAATGTGGAAAATAGTGCTCCAAAATGATTAACAGAAGATTGAGGAAGTGTCAGTTCACATAGAATCCAACATGTAGCTCAAGATGCTGTATTACTGAAAAAATCATACTCTTGTCCAAATGTTGGCATTAGTAGTCTGATTTCTTACTTTGGGAAGCTACAAGTCTAGCCAAGGTTACTATGTTGTGATCCATGGATGCTTCTAGAGGTCAGTGACATCATACACATATTTTAAAAGTCCCACAGGTGTATATTTCTAGGCATCAAAGTAGATCACTTTCATCATCTTTTAAGAGAGAAATGAGGCCTTTAAAATATTAAGAAGCACAAAATTAAAATCCCTAATATTTATTCCTCCCAAAGTCCCTTATTTTGTCTACTTCCTTATCCTTATATCTGTTATTTCCCACTGTGGGAAACGGGCTGCTCAAAAAGATGTTCGAAATTAGTTGAAAAAAGTCATGCATGTTCGCTCTTTTTCTCATCTATAGTAATGAGTATTCCCATACGTGGTGGAGATGAAAAACAAAATTAACTTGGTTAGGGTAAGAACACATGAATAATAACTATAAAACCTGTCTTACTCACAGGGCGCCTGGGTGGCTCAGTCGGTTAAGCGTCCGACTTCGGCTCAGGTCATGATCTCTCAGTCCGTGAGTTCGAGCCCTGCATCGGGCACTGTGCTGACAGCTCAGAGCCTGAAGCCTGTTTCAGATTCTGTGTCTTCCTCTCTCTCTCTCACCCTCCCCTGTTCATGTTCTGTCTCTCTCTGTCTCAAAAATAAATAAAATGTTAAAAAAAAAATTTAAAAAACCCTGTCTTACTCACTTATTAGGCAACCAAAATATTGGATGGCATATTTTAAAACATAATGCTATATGGTGGTACAGACCAGGATCAGAATATTGAAATGAACTATTTTTTTCTACATCGTGTTTATAAGTCAAGGCCCAAGTAAAGTGTGATTTCACTCATAAAGTCTCACCTAATTTTTCTCTTACTAACACCACTTTTCTGATTTCCTATTCCTGGAATGACACATGGTTTTCAGGCCAACTCCAATCAGTTGTCTGGCTGCTCAAGAGGGATTTGGAGGACCTGTCAAGCCTCAGCTGGAAAGAAAAACTTGATGATTAGGAGTATGTGCTGTGGACTCTGACAGGAGAATGGTTGGCCTTAGGTTAGATCAGAAGTGAGGAAACAATGCAGGGCTTATGGCATCAAGAAAGTAAACAAAAAAAAAAAAATTAAGAAGCTAATCAGGACATGGTGAAATTCTGATTACCCTGGATTCACAGTCAGCTAGGTGTGACTAGAAAACAGGGTTATGGCATCGTTGGTTACTTCTACCTTTAGCATAAAAGTATTAGCAACCACATTGCTCAGTTGAACCCTAAACTATACTAATGATCCCTAAACTTATGAGCATAAGCCAAGAGAACTACAATATCAATCAGTTGGATAATTGTTTTTTTCAAACTCCATTAACAGAGCATACATAAACCAACCTACTGTTGGTTTACAGCAAGCAGTTTAGGTCAGTACAACAGGTAGCATGGAAACATTTTGGTTGAGGGTTAAACAATAAAATGGACTTTTTTCTCTCTGCTATTACTCTGTAATAAGTACCATGCTTATTTATCTTTCAAGTAAACTTGCAATTAAGGTTTATTTATTATTATTATTCTCCAGTTACAAATGACAAAATAGGTTCAAAATTGTTTTGCTCCAAAGTAGGTGAGAGTTGAGCAAAGGTGATCTCTGCTAGATCCCATGACTTTAATCTCTACATTGTGTAACCACAAAAGATATTGTTAAATCATTCATACTGTCTGAAGAATCTCTTCATGCATAAGAGAAGGCAGACACAGCTAACAAGAGATCAGGGTAACTGCTAAGTGCCCATTTAGGTATTCATTTGATATAAAGAAGCAAATGGAAGGAGTTGCTAGTGGGAATCCACTTTTCAGCAGAAAAAACACAAAACCATATACCCTCTACTTTTGGGTTTTTATTTTCAAATGTACTTATTTGAGAGAGAGAAAGGGAGAAAGCACGAGTGGGGGGGAGAAGCAGAGAGAATCCCAAACAGGCTCTATGCTGTCAGCGCAAACCCAATGTGGGACTCAGTCTCACAGACCCTGAGATCATGACCTGAGCCAAAATCAAGAGTCAGACACTTAACTGACTGAGCCATCCAGGTGCCACCACCCCTCTACTTTCTTAATTAAAAAAATTCTGATATTAAGAAAATATTGTCTCCTTATATTGTTATTATAGATGACAAACTCAGACACAAAATGGTGGCACAGAATATTAGTAAGAGCACTGGATTGGGAACTAGTTTCAAGTCTTGGGCTGTAATACTTAGAAAGTGTATGAAATTAGGAAAGTTACTTAACCTCTTTGCCGTTTAGTTCCTGCATCTGAAAAAATGTAGATATAATGGATTGTTATATCCATTCCACATAAAAAGGATTGTTCCTGATTCTTGTGAGAATTAAAATATTATCTGGCATAGAGTGTCATTGAAGTGTTAACTATGATCATAACTGTTACAGTAATAATTATTCATATTCTAATTCCACCCAAAATACCAATAATTTAGTTGTCATCAATACTTTAGCTGCTCTTGTTAGAGTCCTTTACCATAAGCACTCATTGAGATTGATAACCCTACCATTAAAAATGTTTTTTATTCCCCCACATGAAGCACTGAGGATACAGTGATGAGCAAAACACATACCTCCCTTCCCTTACACAATTTTTAGCTTCTTAGAGCCTGTAGGAATTGAGCTAAATAAATAATTTTGAGTAAGATGAATGTTTTGAAAGGGAAAATATGGTTGTGATGAAGTATAATTGGGGCGCTAGGGTCAGGTAAGTTTCCTTGAGGGGGTGGTGTTTAAGGTGAAACCTAGGAAAGTGAGTTCAACTGAGTAAAAGGTGCATGTGCAGTGCTTGAAGGAAAAGAGTGTCAGCTAAGCTAGAATATAGACTGTGAGAAGGAAAGTGAAGAGAAATTTTAAATCCAAGTGTAAAAGGTAAAAGCTACAGGATAATGTTTGCCATTTTAGGAAGTGGGGATTATATCTTGAGGATCATGAAAAGTCACTAACGAATTTTAAACAAGAGAGTGACAATCCATTTGTGCCCCACAGAAAGCTTGAATTCTGCTACCTTGCCCAGGGCAGCTCACATCTGGTGTTTGAGAGAAGTGGGGGATATGCAGACCCGGCCCCAGCCATTTCAGCTCACATGTGTGTCCATATATGTCCCAGGGATTCTGCGGAGGGCAGTGGGTTACTGAGGCTTTGTCAGACCCACAGGGTAATTAAATTTCTCCATTTGCCCTTTTTTGTTCTTTTCTTCACTGTTTTGACTTTAATAAACTTCTGGTACTAGACAGTGAGTCTCAGTAACTGCTTCCAGAGACCTAGTCTGCAAAACTCCCCATACTTCTTTTGCTCTTCAGGAGGACAGCTCAGTCAATTCAGATACACATGAATCCAGTTTTCCAAACTGAGTTTCCTTATTTTTTTTCTGCACATTGTTCTGATAAAAAAGATTAGAAATCCATGACTTGTAATTTGAATGTAAAAATCCTTTCTCATAAAGTCCTGGGATTATCTCTGTATGGAGGACAGTCAGAAAGGTACAGTGAACCTGTGAATTTTCATATATTAATTTTGTGGTTCATGTTATTCTTAGAATCTCTGCACTGTTTCTTCCATGAGGTTGCCTTCCAGTCACTGATATTCTTGGAGCTTGAAGAAAGGCACAAGTCCAACACATTGTGCATCAAAACGCCTTCCTTTTGTCTGACCCTGGAGGCAAATCCATTTTTACCCTCTTGATTCTCTATCATTTGTGATGAACTATCATAGAAGTGAGAGATAAAAATGGAAAGAAGCTTTGACAGAAGAAAGAGAAGAATGCCGTAAGGTCAACCCACATAACCAAGAATGGGAATAGGTGGGGCCAGCATTTTTGTTTGGTGTGCTTTGTGGGTAGTGGAAATGTCAGTGGTGATTGAAAGGAACAGAGTTGGATGGAGTATGACACAGTTGAAGAGAAAAAACGGAATATTTGAGAAATATCACTAGAAGTTATGCACTGAATCTGCTTTTACGTGCACTGAGAGGTAGGAAAAAGATTCCATAACATAAAAAAATCATTCTATGTATTTTTTTGTGTTTGGACTAGAACAGACTCCCTGTCTCAGGATTACTTGGATAGGATTAAACCTAATTCTGTGGCTTCACATCTAGAGTTGTGTATCAAATTTGGAGCTAGATTTCCAACATCTTCATTTTTAATGAACATCCCAGTTATTTCTAGAACACATGATTCACACACCTTATTATTTGAAGCACTGATCTAAGTCAGAAGCTGGTCTTCAAAGTGGGAGTGTCCCCCTGAAAATACAAACACATAGGATTTCTAGGGAATATGCAGTCATGTATGATTATAAGGGAATATATATCCAGATCCTCAACTTTTTAGTGTGGACTTTCCTAAGGGTGATCTTCCTGAAAAATCTGTTGCCTACAAGCTTCCCATAACTATCAATGCTTCCAAAATTTCCCTTTTCTCACTTTCTAAAGGAATTGCATTTCTGCTGCTTGATGAATTTTGCCAGAATGCATTGCCCTTAGATATAAATCATATAAACACTGAACAGAGGGACAATTCTGGAGTACATAATTGCTACGGAAGGGACCCAAGAGAACAAACAAAAAGTCAGTAAGTCAGTGAGAAATACTGAAGTTTTACTCCTTCATAGAATCATGGCAGGATTCTGACTTTCAAAATCTTTTGAAAGGCTCTTAGCTATCTCTGTTTATCTCTCTCTCTGACTACCTATTTCCCAACCATCTGTTTATCCCCCCATCCATAAATCTTTCTCTTTCTCAATTTCACATGTGAAAAAGTATTTACAGTGTGTGACATATTAATTTGACTTAAAAATTCTCTAATTTATATGAATTATACTTTTTATAAGTATTTCCATAAAGTGAATGAATAAAATATGCAGATCCAACATTTTAATTAAAATATGCACTAAAAGCCAATATACTATAAGCACTTAACCAGAAATCATATTTTGAAACCATTAAACTTAGGATGGAAAATCTTAGGTGACAAGTTTCAATATGTTAGGAGTTAAATAATTTTTAAAAATTATTTTAGTGAATACATGAAGGTATAAATTTGTGTCCATGCCTACTCATACACGTAGCAGTACGAACAATTTTTCTCTATCATGAAATGGCAAAAGGCTCTGCTTTATTTAGCGTTTGCAGACATTGATGTCTTGAAATCAACTTTGTTCCAGGATACCCTGTAATTCTGACCTCATCTTCCCAGTTTAGTTGGGTCCTTGCCACATCCAGATGAAGAAGCAACACGTTATGAAGTGACCTGGCCTATGATGTCAGCCCATATTCTACCAGCAAACACTTGGCCACACTTAACTGCAAAAATTGCTGGAAAACAGAATTTCTAACTAGGTCTCTACACCCCAGCTCGTACAAATTCAAGTCAGTGGAAGAGAGAACAGATTTCAGGGGACATTATAAAGCCTTGCCTCATGAAGTAAATTTACTAATACATTTTTATGAGGTGGTGAACATTTTACACAGGGTGTATTTTAATACATTACTGAATTCTGTTTTATTTTTCTGTTTCTCAATATGTTGTGACAGTACCTTTTCTTTTTCTATAATTTCTGTTTTATGCCATGCTTATCCAGTTTTCATATAAAGATCATAATTTCACAAATGGAATGTTCCTTTTTATCGTGATTGGAATAGATTGTTAATTTTTCAAAATAAAAGCATGATCTGTTCCTAAGTTTGGTACAATTCACTTATAAATCTTCTGGACATAGAGTGTTGTTTTTTCAATATTCTTCAATATTTTTTTAAATAAATGATTACATTACTTTAATTAAAATTTGTCTAATTAGTTTAATGAAAATTCGGGGTTTTCTACTTCTTCTGATTAAAGTTTTGGTAAATTATAAAATTTTCTAGGAAGTTAGGCAAAATTGTTAAAATTTTCAAATACATTGGAACATTAATTGTTGATCATATTTGCTCATGATTCTTAACATGTTTTTTGTTTTGACAAAAGCTCTGCAGCTGGTCTAGTCTACAGAGCAAGTTGGTCTTCACCTCTGCCTATATGATCTACTAAATACAATGATGTCAGAAATATAGGTGATAGTTGTGGATACTCTATACACCCTCTGTCAAGTTGTAATAAGAAAAACACAGTACACACTGGTAGGTATTGAAGCAAACTCATGAGTTCTACAAATTTCTGTTCTATTTTTACAAAGAAGCTCCTGGCTTGCCATTGGACTTGGAGAGTGTAAACACGTAACTGCGGAACATCAATGACTATGCAACCTGAGCTGCCTATCATAAGCAATAAGCCATAAGGTGGAGATTCACAGCAGCACTTTACTATCCAATGGAAGTGGGATATTTAAAATGCAGGCTGATAGGGTCCTTGGGGCATGATTAAGTTGCATGGGCCTGTGGTTTAGACCTACTTGCCAATGGCTTTGGTTTAATATCTGTCAATGAGAAACACTCATATGAGACCTAGATGACAGAAGGGGGAGGCTCTTTCTGCAGCCATAGGGACAGATACATAGTCTTTTAGGTATTCTCCGGTGAATCACCTACCTTTGTGTTGTACATGGTTAAGGTCATCAGTGGAAGTTTCACGTGACTTCTGAAACTCCACAGAAAAATTGTAATGGTCAAAAACATTCAAAATAGTGTAGATGTTTCCAAGAATTGATTACTTCTGTTGTTACTGTTGTTTTCATTAAGTGCAGCTGCATGTATCAACAATAACTCATTGATGGGAGTTACAATATTTAGTATCATGGGTGTTTTCTTCACGTGGGGTGCTGCAATGTGGAGTAAGCTCACTGCCCATTCTTGAACATGGTTATGACTTCTATTTTGGCAGAGTATGATCCTGGGAGATCACTTTTACGCTTCCATTCCTTTTAAGGAATTCCTGGCATAGTCTGCAAATACTAGAAACAGAATCCATAACCTGACAACAGGTATTTCTATTTTGAATTGACAGGCAGAGGCCACAAGCAAGAGTTACAACAGCATTCTAAGCAGGTGTGAATGGTCTCATGCGTGCATGCATGGCTACAACATGGGGCCGAAGGAGTAGGTGTGCTGCTCTGTTCATGACCCACAGCCAAGGCATAGTGGCACCAACAAGAGCTGATCATTAAACTCTTTTAATCTGTGGCTATCTGGCCTGGAACAGGGAATTCATAGCTTCATATCTCACAAAGAAAAATTTTGGAAAGCACTGCCCTCAACAATACCTACTAGGTACCTGAACAAGGTTATAATGTAGATCTTAGCATGGGCCCATGCACAAGTAGACGGGGTGGGGGGAATGTTGGTAACAGAGAAAAAAGAATGAAGCAAATATAATGAGCAACACATAGAAGAGACAGGATAATGATAAGAAAGAGAATGAAAAATTACAAATGACTTTCCGGGTCTAATCCCAGTCAGTAAGATATAGCAGTACTTCCCTGCCTGGAAGTCCATGTTCTAAATATGACTTATTTTGATAAATAGCTTGTTTTCTTTTTTTTGATTAAACTAATTTGAACAGATATTTCACACTTACACCAAGTTATCCCATGCCTAAGACACATGCCTCAGTACTGAGAGAAAAACATTTAAATCTATTAAAGGAGAATGAAAACGACCTCTTGAAATTACTGAAGTCTGGAATTCTAAACCAAGAGCATCCATTTAATCATGATACTGAAACATTATCTAATCCAACAATTTCACTTTATAGGGAGGGAAACTCTCTGTACAGTCACATTTTATGCAACTCAACAACAATCTCAAAAAAGAATATTATAGCTCTAGATGAAAGAAAAGTACCCAAACCTTCATATAGAATAGCATGAAAGAGAAGTCACTGTTCAGTGCAGGGTGATAATACTTTTATTCTGTTTACAGCTGATGAGGGTTTAGATTTGGGAGAGTTTTCCTTAAATATACTTGTTTTCCTCACATGCTGTCTCAGCAATTTATCTAATTATTTGTTCATTCCTAAAACAGGAACCTAGGTTAAAACCAATCTTGTCAGTCTCAAATCTGGTTGCCATGGTAACAATATCCATTTTCCACCAATTGTGCACTTTTAGCTAACTTATGTATTATGGATTTCTCTCTGATGTCAAAGCTCTATGATAGATCATTATGGAATTTTATGTATATTATAGTACAGTTTTTAATTCCACTTCAGAGTTTGATTACCTGCAACTTATATTATGCATTAACCTATCTCCAAATTCTTGTATTCATTTGGAAAATGACCTGTCCTTAAAGCAGCTTTGGAGTCTTTATAAATTTCCTGGGTATTTATCAAGTTCTATTACATAAAGGCCACAAAATATAGTGTGTTTTAAGAGGGTATGGTAGTAATATGGATTGAAAAGCCAATGTTAGCATATGGGCACTAAATTTCTCATGATATGATACATTTCTCAAAAATATAAATATTAATGCTATTGCTTTTAGTTGTTATTCAACATTTATTCAGTAACTATTTTCTGAGATTCTAAATAGCTTTTCATTCCACTTACTATAAAATCTCCAATCCTAAAGTGACTTATAAGATTCTCTACAGGAGTGCCTGGGTGGCTCAGTCGGCTAAGCATTCGATTTCTGCTGAGATCATGATCTCACAGTCTGTGAATTCGAGGCCAGTGTTGGGCTCTGTGCTGACAGCTCAGAGCCTGCAGCCTGCTTTGGATTCTGTGTCTCCCTCTCTCTCTGTCCCTTCTTCACTTGCAGTGTCACTCTCTCTCTCCAAAATAAACAAACATTAAAAAAAATAAAATAGATCCTCTACAATCTGAGTCCTAACTACAAATTGAGGCCTTTCCTTATCTTTTTAACTCTCTTTAGTCCAGGCATTCTTAATACCTACAGACTCCTTAACACCCTCAAGAGTGCTGAGCTTTCTCTTGACTCTGGACTTTATACACAATCCCTTTGCCTCGAATTCTCCCCCCCGCAACATGTATTCTTGCTGACCACCTTTCAAATCTTAGAGAAATGTCATTCCCTGCGGGGGAAGCTGTCCTCAACTTTCCAATAATTGCTAAATCCCACTAGAGTCCTTTTAGAGTTATTTTATTGTTTTCTACCCAACTGCCATCCTCTCTTTCCTTTCTAAGTAAGAGAGCCATATTTTTATATGGATGCCTATTTTGATTAATTTAATCATGGAAGTGTTATTTCTCTTGCCAAACCAATGAGACATAGGGAAAATCAGCAGGAAATTTGAGGAAAGACATTCTTTCTGGTATGAAATAGATTTAGAAAGAAGAGGCTACTTGTGACCTCTCCCCCTCATCTTGTTTCCCCTCTCTGACTGAAGGTGCAGTTATGTTGATTCAAAGCTGTGCTACCATCTTTAAGCCACAAAGGGAATATCACAGTCACCTAGAGGGAGAGGGGTGTGGAATAGAAAGGTCAAGGAGACTGGTCATTGATGACACTCTGAGCCAAAAAGAAAAAAAAATGACCTCGGCAGTGCCAACCTCTGAATTTTTTCTTGAGAAAACAGTAAATATACTCAGGGATTAGAGGAGTACGGGTTTGACTTCTTATTATTTACAGCTAAAAAAAGCCCTAATTGATAGTGTTTTCCAATATCAACCTGTACTTTTCCTTACATAAGACACTCTGTAGTTTTAACCCCATTAATACAAATCGCACAAGATACTGGAGGATTTTCAGTGACTAGCACAGGAAGTAAGACAGTCCATGCTGAATAAAGATTTGTGAAATGGTTGTGTGCTGGTGCAAAGAGCAGATTCTGGAATTAGACTTTTGTGTTTCAGCTCTGGTTCTTCCACCTCTTAAGGGCTGTGTTACCTGGATTAGTTCATTTTACCTCATTACACCTCAAATTTGGCATTCTGTAAAAGAGAAATAATATAGTGCCTATTTTGTAGGGTGCTTTTTAGAGTCAAATGAATGAATAATAGGAAGTATTAGGTAATTCTTGGAACATAATAACATTCAATAAATGCTTGCCATTGTGAATTGCCAAGTTCTGTGCTAGTTGCAAGTCATCTCAAGATTAAGGAGATTAGCACTGTCCCCACAAAGAGCTCAGAATCTAGCAGAGGGAACTCATATGAAACAGTGGGTTAATTGATATTATAGAGATCTTCATAATAGTTATTTATCAGTAAGAGGACGGTATACCAGTTTCTGCCTAGGGGATATCGAAAAGTCTTTCCAATTAGAGGAGAAACCTTATGTTGTACTCACAACCTTAGCTCATATTTCCTCTATGTGCAACTTCAGAAACTGAAATAAAGGGAATTAGAATACCTTGAAAGGTCCATCAGAAACCATGTCTCTTAAGAGTAAGTCCTATTATTTCCAGCTGAAAAACACATAAAGAAAGATAAAATGGGTGCAGGGTAAGGCCTGGTCAGGGAATTTTACCCTTATTCTTGGCTGCTCCTGTATTTAACATTTTCCAGATGGAGAGACACCTTTCTGGAAGATTGTTAACCTTCTTCAAAAAGACTAAAATGAGAGGCACAATATAAACACACAGAAAAATACTAAGACAGCTGAGCCCTTCCAAAACTCAGGGATATGAGAATGAAGCATTACTGATACAGCAAAGCGGAAGGGTGGGGGCAGGAGGAGAAATTCAAGGGCCATCTGTCAGCTAAAAGGCTAGAAAAAAACAACAACAAAACAATACAATAGCAAGATACGCAACCTGAATCTTGTCTTTTCCTTTGGCTGATTCTCTGGATGCAGCTTTTAAATTTGGCAGTAAGAACTGATCTATCTCATTGCCTCAAGCGCTCCTAAAAAGAAAGCATTTACTCAGAGAACAATTAGGACCAACAGTACCTAACTGCTTTGCCTTAGTATTTTGTCTTTGCTGCATTCTACAGATCTTACTGGGAGGACCTGTACCCTATAAATTGCAAGATAATTATTTATATAAATAATTTTTAAGACTCAGTATGTCCATCTCACTATTGATTAATTGAAACATTAAGGTACAGAAAACATCCTAGTCAGTGTTTTCTACATCTCTCTGAATCACTTCTTTTAAAGCAATACTATCTTGCCTGGGCTTTCTCCCACCAAGCCTCTGCCACTGGGTGGATGATGCCAGTATGCACATGTACAATATTTATAGCACACTTGCCTCTCAGTTCCATTACTTCCTTCTCTCCAATGATCTTTTTTCAACCTCTTTCATGATCCACGTTCATGGATATACCCTGAATCTTCTCATTCCCGAAGCCATTCTACATTGCAAATCATTAATTCTAATGGCCTAACATAGATTATTTTAGCTGGAATGCTCTACCACTGTTAAAAGCAATTACTCCTCCAATCTTGTGGCATGTCTGTTTTCTTCCTCTCCATTTTTTACCATCTATTTTCAGTTTATATTTTAGATATTTCTAACGAATAGTATTAATTCCATTGCCTTTCTGCCCTTTAACTGTCATCTGGAAAACTTCTTGGAAAAACAAACCAAAAACAAACAACAATATGTCATATCTTTCCTATACCCTGGTGTTACGAACTGTATCATTTCCCCTCTCAAGTCATATGGTAAAGCCCTAACCCCCAATATGATTTGTTTGGAGACAGAACTTTTAGGAGGTAATTAAGATTAAATGTGGTTATAAGGGTAGGGGTCCTAATCCAAAAGGACTGGTATCCTTGGAAGAAGAGGGAGAGACACACACTCCCTTTTGCTCCATGTGCACACAATGAAAAATGGCCTTGCGAATACAAAGTGAGAAGGTAGCCGTGTGCAAATTAAGAAGAGAGCTCTCACCATAATTTGACTACGTTGACACTGGACTTCCAGTCTCCAAAACTGTGAGAAAATAAATTTCTGTTATTTAACACACCTAGTCTATGGTATTTTGCTACATAAGCCCCAGCTGACTAACATACCTGATAATTTAACATTCCCAGAAAAAATATCATACTGCAAAGTTGATTAGTGTGACTCATCACAGGCTAAAACTACTAATGTATTTCTCTTGTCAATAAGATTTTCTGTGGTCCACACTGAATAAATTAAATTCTGTCCCTTTTACTCACACATCCAAATCCACTTTCCTTTCTCTGTTGGATTTGCTATATAACTGGCTTCAGTGAATGCCCTCCCTGGAATTTTGGGGATTTTTCTCACTCATAATCTGGAAGTGGGTATGTGATTTATTTTGGCCAAGAGGGTAGTAGCATGCTTGATGCGAGCAGAGGCTTGAAAAAGGATGTATGTGGGGTTTGTGTTTGTTTCAATATGGGTCTGCTTGGGTTTCCATAACAAAATGTCATAGATTGGGTGGCTTAAAGAAAATTAATTTTCTCACAGTGTTGGAATCGGAAATGTGAGATCAGGGTACCAGCATGATCAGGTTCTGGTGAAGCCTCTCTTCCTGGCCTGCAGACAACCTCCTTCTCAATGTGTCCTCACACAAGCTCTCTGGTGTCATTTCTTATAAGGACACTAAGCCTTATATTTATGACTTCATTTAATCTTAATTATTTCCATAATCTATAAATACAGTCATACTGGAGGGGTTAGGGCTTCAACATATGTATTTAGGGTTGGGGGAGGGACACAAATATTAGTCCGAAACAGTTTTCTCTCCAAGAATATTGGTACCATCATTAGAACAAGCCTGAACCAACCTGCTGTAGGATAAAAGATGACATGGGGAGGAAGTGAATTGACTCAGCTGAAGTGATACTACATGAACCAGTCTTCAGCCAACCTGGCAGCTGACTGCAAACACATGAGCAAGACCAGCCAAAATCAATGGAACCTAGCCGCATCAGCTCAACTGCCTTGCCCATCCAAAGACTGATGAGGAATGATAATTGGTTGCCATTTTAAGATTCCAAATTTGATACTATTTGTTACTCAGCAACACCTATCTGATAATATACCATCACTCTCGGAAGATCACATAACCATTTGTAAAGAGAAAATAGAAGCCACCAGACAGGAACTTTCTTTTCTTTTTGTTCTCATACTTCTAAATTACTGGAAATGATTCTGCCATTTCTCCTCAAATTTCCCTCCTACATAAAAGGAAGGGTATCTATCTAAAGCCAAACATTCCATCTGCACTCTGGATTCTGTATCTTCTTGCTTTCCACACTTGCCACTCACTCATCAACCTACTGCAGTTTGGCTTCGTCTCCAGTCACTAAGCCACAATGGCCCTTGCAAAGGTCACTAAGGAACCTCTACATCACTTTTCAGTTCTCATTTGCTTGACCTTGCAGAACTTTCACACAGTGGAAAATTCTCACCCTACTAAAAACACTCTTCCCCTGTGTTCCATAATACCATCCTTTCATGTTCCTCTTCCCCACTCTGTCTTTTCTTTCAATAGCTTTTCCTAGATCTTCCTACTCTACCTAGCTTTATAATAGTGGAATTCATGAGGGTTTAGCCTTAATATTTCTACTTGAGTCATTCAGTTTTCTGCCCTTAGGTGAGCTCTTCATCTTCTGTCACTTCATGTTGACTATCTCTGCATTTATACATCCAGACCCCCTATCTAAGCATAGAGATTGTGGAACTGGAGAAGTCTACTTATATTCTCACTTGGAAATCTCAAAGACACCCCAAGCTCAATATGTACACATTTCTCCTTGACATTTTCTCCATTTTACCAAGTACACGTGGCATTCTTCAACTGTTACCCAGCTCAGTAAATGACACCACCATCTATATGCCATTGTGCAAGCCAGAATCATAGTATCACTTTGACAACTCTTTTCTCTTCCTCCCATTTCCAGCCTCTCTCCAAGCCATATCCAGTAAGTAGCTCATAGACATAGTCTTGATTCCCCAGAATTGCCGTATAATATTTGGCACCCTTGATCTCTTTGAAGGCTTCCTACAATTTTATTTAAATGCATATCTGTCTTCCCACTATAATACTAATTTCATTTAAGGGGTGTGTCAGTGTTGATTTTAGTCAAAATCTTATCTCCAGGGGCACCTGGGTGGCTCAATCAGTTAAGCGTCTGACTTGAGCTGAGGTCATGATCTCACAGTTCATAGGTTCAAACCCTGTGTGGGACTCTGTGTTGACAGCTCAGAGCCTGGAGCCTACTTTGGATTCTGTGTCTCCCTCTCTTCTACTCCTCCCCTACTCACACTCTGTCTCTATCAAAAATAAATAAACACTAAAATAAAATAAAATAAAATAAAGAAGATTCTATCTCCAGCACTTAGTACACTACCTTAAAATTTATAAATACTTAAAAATAAATACTAAGGGAATATAAAACTGAACACTTGAATACTTGTTTGAATATTTTAATAAGCTAAAAATGTTTTCATGTCTTGTCATAAAAAATTGAATTTGTGAGCATTTAAACATCTAAAGGAAAAATTATTAACCAGGGTTTATCTACATGACCATGGAATATAGAGATTCTGTATGGTTAAGAATCCTTGCAAAAACCTATTTGCCTATATAAGTTTCTATGAAAGTATGAGTGTTGGTTATAGGGTGAAACTACTGGGTACTTTGACATCAGTTTTTACAGGAAAAAGAAAGTACTGAGAGCTATAGTATGGTTAAAGGGGAAAAAAGGGCTTTGAAAGCTGATATTCAAGTGCTAGATTTACCATTTATCAGTGTAATCTTGGATTATTTAACCTCTAATAGCTTCTCTTGTTTATATATGGAAGGATATTTTAAGCCTAATTATACTTTAGAATCACTTGTTGAACTTAAAAAAAATGGAGATACCGACTCTCAAATCCAGAGCTTATGAAATGGAAAACAGGATATATATGCATGTTTTAAAACTTCATGGGTTAATAATCTGCTCACCAGAAGTGAAAGACTTGATGCAGAAAAGGAGAATAATACTATCTTTTTCACAGGTCTATTGGAAGCAACAAATAAAATAATGTGGCAACTACCATCAGAGCATCAAAAAATGTCAGTTTCCTATTCTTTCACTCTTTCTCAGGACACTGGGAATAGTAAACAAAATATCTTACAACAATGACATGAAATTAAAAAAATACTGGGTTCAAATTCTATCTCCATCCCTAACAGCTGAAAGAATAGGCAAGTCATATAATTTCTTTACATCTTAGTTTTCTACCTTTTTAATAAGAATGATAATTAATCTATGTTTATTCAGTCGTATGATAATCAATATTCTTGAAGAAATAAATAACTGAATCAGATAATCAATTCATCCAATATTTTTTGAGCACTTACTCTATGCTTGGAACTCTGAAAGAAACTGTAGATATAAAGAGAAGAAAGAAAAATTGAACATGGTCCTACCCGTATGATACAAAAGGTTAAAAAAAAAAAAAAAAGAAACTGAAAAACAAGTAACTAATTGTGATACATACCACAATATAAAATCAAGTGGTTGAAACAGAAAATAATGGTGAAGGGGGTACTTAGGTGAGACAGTCATCAAGAATAGCTTCTTTGGGCAAGTTATTTTTTGCTACAGGATCAAGATAAGAGCTAGAAGAAAGCACAGTGTGCTCAGGTAGAAAACAGGGCTTTGGACTGAGATTATTTTTTAAGTTGAAACCTAGAAGATGAGAAGGACTCAAACAATGGACAGATTCAAATGTTTGGCCTTTTGTTAACCCTGATGCGATCAAGGCAACTGCCTCAGCCAAATTTGAAAAAAGCAGCAGATTTTGCCCTTTCAAGCAGTAAGATATGCCAATGCCACCCACTGGTATTTGATTTTCACCTTTTAACAAGAATGTCTTAGATTCTTTTATCATTGGTATCCAGAGACCTCTCACATTGTGTTCATTTTATTCACCAAATGGAAATCAACAATGTTGAGTGGGATCCAACTAACCTCTGGGAAGAAAAATTTTGTGAATTCTGTCACAAAATTTACAGATGCCAAGATTTTCTAGAAAATTAGGTTAGTTATGTCCAGGCAACATCACCCAAGTCATAGTCCTGCTCTTGTTCTCTATTTTTTTTTTTTGTTTTTCAACTTAACAAGGATCACAATCTTTCCTTGATCCTTGTCTTATTGACTGATTCACAAACAGACATAAGGGAGGTGCTTACAAAGAGAGACTGTTAAACAATCTCACCAGTTCTGCTGCATGCTAACAGAAAAAGAAGGAATTTGGAATTCATCTTGGAAGCTTTCAGGTCCCCAAGTATTCTGAGTCATCTTTCCCTGATTAGAGGAGAGACAGTAATTTAATAAGAGAATCTCTGTAGATGCAGTATCCTTGCCATATCCAGAGAGTCTGCCTTTGTTATGCCACCCTTTCCTGGAGAGAAGACTGAAGAATGGTCTCATTTATACGACAAAAGTGTATAGACATGGCTCTTATCTCAAGAGTTCAAAAAGCTCCAGACGTTATTTCAAAATTCAATCAAACATGAAGCATCAAAATATAAATCCACATTTACATTATCATACCAAATTATTTACAATGTTAGGTCTGTAGGTTCTATTGAGCCCAAAAGAAATGTTTCCAGAATTTTCCTATCTCCATAAAATATGGTTTGTTCCTTGGTTCATTCATTCATTTGGTCATTCAACAAATATGTATTTTTGTGCCTATTCGGTACCAGGCACTGTGCTAGGCACTGGGGATCCACCACTGAGTGATGCAGACATGTTGAATGTCCTGGAGGAGGGGAAGTTATTAGGTAATTCAATAGAATATTTAATTATAGATCTTTTAAGTCCTTTCAAGGAGCATGGGAATTTTGAGAGATTAGGCTATTGAAGGTAAGGAGTGGCTATCAGAAAAATCATTCTCTAAGGAAAGGACATTTAAACACCTAGATGGGGGGTTGGGGGCAACCAGAACTTGCTAGGCAAATAAGAGTAGTGATGGGGACAAGGTAGGGTTTTTTTATAGGCCAATTTAATGGCCAACTTTGTGCAGATATTACTGTGAGGAGAGAAGGATCTTGGGGAAGTCTAAGAATTTGAAAGAAGTATTGTGCTGAAGTCTGGTGAGCAAAAAAAAAAAAAAAAAAAGATTGGTCACCTGGAAATTGGATGAACCATACATAATATTAAGGAATTCATACCTTATCCTAAGGACAGTCAGAAGCCACTGAATATTTTTAAGAAGAGGAGCTACATATTTTGAAAATAGTTATGCATTTTAAAGAAAGATCTCTCTGAGTGTTAGGTGAAGAGGATAGGTGAGTATATAATCTCTACTGGGAAAAAAATATATACTACTCCTGAAGTATAATTACCTATGTGGTAAAAGGCCTCTGGCTAGAAGTCAGATAATTTAGCTTAGAGTCCAGGCTCTCCCATTGCATAAGATACAGAAAATAATTTATAAGTCTTTAAATAACACCAAGAAATGTGGCATTCATTCTGGAAAATTTTAATAAAAACAAGTTTCTAATATCAATTCTAAACAGGTCATTCATATAACAAATCATTTTTAAAATGGTAAACACGTATTTCACTTCATTTGCTTGCCTACATTTATACTAGTGCTTTTCTTTTTATTTAAATGATTTTTCAGAGTTTATTTATTTTTGAAGGAGAGACAGAGCGTGAGCAGGGGAGTGGAAGAGAAAAAGGGACACACAGAATCCAAAGCAGGCTGCAGACTCTGAGCCGTCAGCACAGAGCCTGATGCGGGGCTGGAACTCACAACCATGAAATCATTACCTAAGATGGAGTCGGATGCTTAAGAGATTGAGCCACCCAGGTGCCCCTAAACCAAGGATTTTCAAAGAGAGCTCCCAGACCAGAAGCATCAGCAGCAAGTGGGAACTTGTTAGAAATGTAAATTCTCAAGCCCCTTTCCACACCTACTGAATAAGCCCTCTAAGTGATAGCTCAAGAAACGCTAGACTTTGAGAATACTCAATGTATACAGATAATGTTCATATGCATATATTGCCAAAATGTCTAAGACAAAGATGTTTGGTTACAGTTTATGAATTAGTATACTTTAAACATTCATAGATGCTAATGATGGAAGACTTCATATCTATTCAAAATAACTCATTCTACAGAATGAAACCATTCTATCAACTGAAACACAGAGAGGGTGAAAGTCTTGCTCTGGTCAGAATGTGTTTGAAGGAAAAAACTTTGAGGTCAGACAAATTTGGTTTTGTCTGTCACGTGACCTTTAACTTTTCTGGACTCAGTTTCTTCACTAAAAAGTAAAGATAATATGAGTATTTATTTCATATTGTTGCTATCAGGATTAACTGAAATAATATTGATGAAGCATATTATTCGTACATAGAAAGCTTCAAACATAAAAAATACTTGATAAATGATAGTAATTCATTGGTTCAAGGGAATTTTTTCCTGCACATTTTCCTGTTTCTCTGAGTGGCATGTCTTAAAAAAGAATATGTACATTTATTGAAGACATTATTTTACTCTCTTTCAGAAAAGCTGTTATTAGATCAATGTGTCTTGCACAACTGATGAAAGCCTGGATTGAGTAAATATATCGTTATCATTATTGCTCTTGTTATGATATCAATTCCAATGTTCAAAACTCTTGATGACTAGTTAAAATCTCATTTTTATACAAGAGACCAAATGGCAACAATTGGGGAGAATTTTGACCAGGTTTCTCTCTTTGCTACCTTAAGTCCTTTATACCATCTATTCCCCCTCTCTGGTAAGCTATTTCCCTCAACACTTGTACAACTGGTTTCTTCCAGTTATCTTTATTTCTGCTTAAATATTCATCTCCTGTAAAGGATTTTTCTGACCAACCATTTTTAAACAGTCATTATAGACATTTTTTTTTTCATTTTTTTCATGCTTGTTTGGCTCTGTCTCTCCTATCAAAAAGTAAGGACCCTGAGAATTCAAAGCTACAATCTCAGTGCCTATAATAATAGAGGATTAATAAATATTTGTTGCATAACCAAGCTGAAGTTGGATTGAGGGCCTAGCAAGTCATGGATAAATTCCTCACATAGAGAAGAAATTGGTCTGGGTTAATTTTACTGGTGAGTCTCCAGGAAGAGTGATAAGAGTTTTATTGAATGTTAACTTTGTCACATACTATAGTAAACATTTTATATTCCAAATACCATTGAAGTAGTCTTACAATGTTATTAATCCCATTTTATAGGTAAAGAACTTGAGGCTTAGCAATGAGAAGTTGCCCAAATTTACAGAACCAAGAGGAGGAAGATCCTCATCTTCAACCAAGACAATCATACCCCAACAAGAGCCTATGCTTTTGTTCACTGCATTCTAATTCTTCCAAAACACCACTAAGAGCAGAATTAATGTTTAAGATGACCAGTGAAAAGGGAAGAGATTGATAGTTTGTGCTGCAAATGAATTGGTCCTGCCCAGAATTGTGAGACAGAAAACTGGCATCTGGAAGATTGTCTGATGCTCAGAAGGAGGCCCCAGAAGCTTTACAAGTGGACCTGATGTTCACAGCTAGACCATGTTTCTCTCCTGTGGAACATTATGAAATCTCATAGAACATTAGCCTTAGACAAGGTAATTCTGAGGCCATTATAAAGTGGGGCAAAAATACAGTCATTGTACAATTCACATGATATCAAACATCCCTCACTCTTGGTCAAAATGAGGAATGGTTACCTCTTTACAATTAAAACTTTATCCTCATGCTAGTCCCCCTTATGAGTAAATATAATTTATTAAAATATTTCATCATAGAATTTCTCCAACTTTTTGACAGACCATATCTAGAGCAAACCCCTGTTTCCTTAGAACATGTCCAATATTACTGATTCAAAGCCCAAATTCTTTAACAGGTTATTCATAGTATCATCTTACTTAAACACCTTATGGTTCCCCAAGAGTACATTCCCCTGGTTATAATGAGTAATAAGCCCACTTGTTCAACTACAGGCATGTTTTTGGTGATCTTTGGGCAGAAGGCAGTGATGATTGTAATAGTTAATAAGGAAACAGGAGGCTCAGGAAAGTGAATTATTTTTTATGTGGTAATCACTTGGATAGTTTTGGAATATCTGCCTTTTTAAAGAGACTGGTTATTCCAAAATCACAATTCTGGATTTCAAGATATATTACAAAGCTGTAGTCAACAAGATAGTATGGTACTGGCATAAGAAAAGACATATAGATTAATGGAACAGAATAAAAAACTCAGAAATGAACCCACAACTATATGGATGACTAATCTTCAACAAAGCAGGAAAGAATATCCAGTGGAAAAAAGATAGTCTTTTCAACAAATGGTGGTGGGAAGTCCAGACAACAACATGCAGAAGAATGAAACTGGACCATTTTGTTACACCATACACAAAATAAATTCAAAATGGATGGAAGACCTAAATGTGAGACAGAAAACCATCAAAGTCCTAAAGAAGAATGCAGGCAGCACCCTCTTTGACCTCAGCCACAGCAACTTGTTTCTAGACATGTCACTGGAGCCAAGGGAAGCAAAAACAAAAATAAACTATAGGGACATGATCAAGACAAAAAGTTTATGCACAGCCAAGGAAACAATCAACAAAAGGAAAAGGCAGCCTACGGAATGGGAGAAGATATTTGCAAATGACATATTGAATAAAGGGCTAGTGTTCAAAATCTGTAAATTCCACCCATAAAACAAATAATCCAGTTAAGAAATGGTCAGAGGACATGAATAGACATTTTCCAACGAAAATATCCAGATGGCTAACAGACACATGAAAAGAGGCTCAACATCATTCATCACCAGGGAAATACAAATCAAAACCATAAGGAAATACCACCTCACACCTGTCAGAATGGCTAACATTAACAACACAAAAAACAATAGGTGTTGGCAAGGCTGTGGAGAAAGGGAAACCCTCTCACACAGCTGGTAGGAATGCAAAATGGTGCAACCAGTCCGGAAAACAGTGTGGAGGTTCCTTAAAAAATGAAAAACTGAATTACTCTATGACCTAGCAATTGCACTACTATGTATTTACTCAAAGGATACAAAAATACAGATTAAGAGGGATACATGCACCCCGATGTTTATTGCAGTATTATCAACAATAGTCAAATTATGGAAAGAGCCTAAATGTCCACTGACTGATGAGTGGATAGGAAGATGTGATATATACATATACAATGGAATAATATGCAGTCATCAAAAAGAATGAAATCTTGCCATTTGCAATGACATGAATGGAGCTAGAGTATATTGTGCTAAACAAAATAAGTCAGTCAGAGAAAGACAAACACCATATGATATCACTCATATGTGGAACTTAAAAAACAAAACAGATGAACAAATGGCAGGGGGATAAAAGAAGAATACAGCATAAGAGACTTTCAAAGACAGGGAACAAAGTGAGGGTGGACAGAGGGAGGTAGGCAGGGTTGGGCTAGATGGGTGATGGGTATTAAGGAAGACACTTGTAATGAGCACTGGGTACTACATGTAAGTGACAAATCATTGAGTTCTACTCCTGAAACCAATATTATGCTGTATGTTAACCACCTGGAATTTAAATAAAAATTTGAAAAAGAAAAAAAATAAAACAAAATCCCACATCTCTTATGTTTTTGTCAGACTCTTCAAAGAGACATGTTGGCGTTTTTCTTCCTGATCTAGGGTCACATTGTCTGATTAATAAATATCATACTATTTTACAGGTGGGTTTGGGAAGGTCATTTTTAGACTCTTTAAAGACCCTTCTGAAAACCAAGTGACAGCTATAAAAATACACCTTCATTTCACATTAAGTACATTTTTTCTGTGAACATTTGAAATAATTTTTGGGGTTTTTTACTGTTAAAATTATTTAGCACTGAGAAACTCATTTCATTTATGGTTGACTGATTTCTTTTTTAGCAATTATTCTACAAGCCTGGGAGATCATTCACTGTGAGAAACTGAACCTGCAAGTTGCTTTAAATGTAGTGACTGTCTTATAAATACTAAATCCAGCAGTGGATGAAATTGACACAATAATATGTTTACTTATACATTTATTAGGGGTGTGTGTGTGTGTGTGTGTGTGGTTTAACTTTCAATTCAATAATTTTGTCTGTTTTTTAGGTCTGAGATATTTTCCTTTGCCTTAAACATCCTCTTTTGTATGCAATAAAGTGACCCTTGTCTGGGTACACTTTAGATACTTCTTGCTGTTAGAACTTAATTATAGAAACAGTATCTCTGACATTTATTTACTTTATTCCTTCATTCATCCATTAATTTATATTTAAAACCTCAAATGTTAGAAAAGTCACAAGTAGAATATAAGATACATTTTTGTACCTGAATAATTTAAGGTCAAGTGCTCAATCTGACGCCTTACCACTCCATCACTCTTTTAATATATATTAACTACAAACCATACATTACCTACGTAGCCCCAACATACCCATGAGCCTCAGAAAATTAACACTGAGAAATTACTACCATCTATTCCTTAGATACCATTTCAGTTTTGCTAGTGTCCCAAAAAATCTTTAGTGGCACAAGAAGTCAGTTCAGAATCATGCATTGTCCTTTGTTAGGTTGCTTTTGTCTCCTTTAATTTGGACTAGTTTCCAGGTCTTTCATTAACTTTCATGCATATTAATTTTTAGAGATTATAGACCAGCTGTTCTGCAGTGCTTCTCTTGATTTGTGGCTATGTGATATTTCTTATTTATCAGTATTAAGTCTGCCTCTTTGTGAAGAGTAGCACAGAAATGACACCGTGGTTTTCTCATTGTAATGTATCAGGTAACACACAGACTCAATTTGCCCCTTAACTGATGAATATATTTCGATTATGTGACTACGGTGCTATGTGCCATGCTTTTTCACTATAAAAGCTGTAATTTTTCCACTGTAAAACACTTAACTTTATGTTTGTCATTTTTATGTTTTTCTAGGAAGATACTTTAAAATTCTATAAATATCTATAAATATTCCACTCCTTATTATACTTTCTATCAGTTTGTCTATTAAAACAATGATTTCACACTGATGATTCCAATTCCAATTCAACACCAAAGAGTTTGTTCCACGTTTACCGTTTCCACATTTGTAATTCTATTGTCTAACAGTGAGAAGCCTGGCTCTCATCATCCTTAATATGTGTATTTATTTAGTCAATCACCCTGTATCTCACCTTCCCCAATCATTTCCACTGTCTCTGACTGGCTTAGATGGACTTCTGATACTACTTGGGCTCTAAAACTTCATGAAGACATCC
The DNA here is from genome assembly GCF_023721935.1 of Panthera uncia. Taxonomy (NCBI): domain Eukaryota; kingdom Metazoa; phylum Chordata; class Mammalia; order Carnivora; family Felidae; genus Panthera; species Panthera uncia. The sequence continues at coordinate 100,262,474 of NW_026057577.1, read as the reverse complement.
GGATGGCCAACAGGCACATTAAAAGATGCTCAACGCCGCTCCTCATCAGGGAAATACAAATCAAAACCACACTCAGATATCACCTCACGCCAGTCAGAGTGGCCAAAATGAACAAATCAGGAGACTATAGATGCTGGAGAGGATGTGGAGAAACGGAAACCCTCTTGCACTGTTGGTGGGAATGCAAACTGGTGCAGCCACTCTGGAAAGCAGTGTGGAGGTTCCTCAGAAAATTAAAAATAGACGTACCCTATGACCCAGAAACAGCACTGCTAGGAATTTACCCAAGGGATACAGGAGTACTGATGCATAGGGGCACTTGTACCCCAATGTTTATAGCAGCACTCTCAACAATAGCCAAATTGTGGAAAGAGCCTAAATATCCATCAACTGATGAATGGATAAAGAAATTGTGGTTTATATACACAATGGAGTACTACAAGGCAATGAGAAAGAATGAAATATGGCCCTTTGTAGCAACGTGGATGGAACTGGAGAGTGTGATGCTAAGTGAAATAAGCCATACAGAGAAAGACAGATACCGTATGTTTTCACTCTTATGTGGATCCTGAGAAACTTAACAGAAACCCATGGGGGAGGGGAAGGAAAAAAAAAAAAAAAGAGGTTAGAGTGGGAGAGAGCCAAAGCATAAGAGACTCTTAAAAACTGAGAACAAACTGAGGGTTGATGGGGGGTGGGAGGGAGGGGAGGGTGGGTGATGGGTATTGAGGAGGGCACCTTTTGGGATGAGCACTGGGTGTTGTATGGAAACCAATTCGACAATAAATTTCATATATTGGAAAATAAAATAAAATAAAATAAAATATTCATGTAATGCCATCCAGCCACAATAAATAAATAAATAAATAAATAAATAAATAAATAAAACTTCATGCTGTGTAGAACTCCTGTATGAACAGGTTCATTCCCCTATTCAGTCTCCAATACCCCACTCTGCCTCAACAAATGGCCTTAAAACTAATTATGCCTTACAATTATAGTTCCAGGAATGAAAAGGAAGAAACTGGATTGAAGAGAGGAAGAAAAAGGAAGAGGAAAGTTATGAAGAAGGGATAGCTGACATTTTTGCATTAACATCAATAGGAAGATTTCTAGAATTTTGTTATTCTCTTCTTGCTTCCCTCCCCCACAATTAAATTAATGGTGAGTCACACATACTACTTCATCAGAGGGTTCTTACCTCATTAGAGGCTTATGATACTTAACATGTATATCAAATAATTACAACCACATATGTACCTACCTAATAATGGTTCTATGTTATTATAGTTCATATCTCTTTATTCACTGGGGAGGGCCTTAATTATAGAGTTACAACTCACTGACATATCATATTCAGTTTTAATGTATTCCAGAGATAATTTGCTACTTCTTATAATGTAACACATTTTGTGAATGATTTAATTAGGGTGGATTTAAAATTATCTTTATAAGAAAGTCACTTTCAATTACTTGTATTATGATATCCCTTCTTGAGTAGGAGAAGATGGGAAGCTTTACAGGTTGGGCAATGCAAACTGTCACTAAGCTTTTATTTTCTTCACAGCAACTTGTTATCCCTATATTCTCATAGGACTATGTCATCTATCTTGTCTGTTGTGATGAGTTAAAAAGACTGAGTTAAAAAGACTTTACTTTTGCACAGTAAAAGAATCCACCAACAAAATAAAAAGGCAACCCAGTGAATGAAAGAAGATACTTGCAAATAATCTATCTGGTAAGGGGTTAATAGCCAAAATAAATAAACAACTTCTGCAACTCAACACCAAAAACAAAACAAAACAAAACCCCCCAAAACCCCATAAAAACATGAAAACAATCTTATTAAAAATGGGCAGAGGACCTGAAGAGACTTTTTTTTTCCAAGAAGATATACAGATGGCCAACAGATACATGAAAAGACGCTCAATATCACTATTCGTCAGGAAAATGAAATCAAAACCACAGTGAGATATCACCTCACATCAGTCAGAATAGCTAGTATCAAAAAGACAAGAAATAACAAGTGTTGGTGAGGATGTGGAAAAAAGAGAACCATCATACACTGTTGGATGGGAATGTAAATTGGTGCAGCCACTGCAGAAAATGGTATGCAGATTCCTTAAAGTTTAAAAATAGAATTACAATATGATCCTGGAATTTCACTACTGGGCATTTACCCAAAGAAAACAAAAACACTAATCCAGACAGACATATGCACCTCTGTATTTATGGTAACATTATTTGCAAGAGCCAAGATATGGAAGCAACTAACTGTCCATTGATAAAGGACAGTTGATAAAATGGACATTGATAAAATGGATAAAGATGATGTGGTATACACATACAATGGAATACTGCTCAGCCATAAAGAGAGAATGATGTATTTTCTTTTGTTACAGCATGGATGGACCTAGACGGTATTATGCTAGGTGAAGTAAGTCAGACAAGGACAAATCATACCTGATTTCACTTATGTGTGGAATCTACAAAACAAACGAACAAACTAACAAAAAAAACCTAAGCTCTTAAATACATAGAACAAATTGGTGGTTGCCAAAAAGGAGGTGGATGGGGGTAGGGATTAAAAGGTATGAATATAGTTAAAAATAAGTCACAGAGATGAAAAGTACAGAACAGAGAATATAGTCAATAATATTATAATAATGTTGTATGGTGACAGATAGTAACTACACTCATTTTGGTAAGAACTGAGTATAGAATTGCTGAATCAGTGTGTTTTATACCTGAAACTAATATAACATTATATGCTAATTATTTCAATATTTTAAAAAAATAGGTGGAAAGGAAGGGAAAATAAAATTATATGTGATATTAGAATTAAAAAAATTGAGATCTTAACAAATATTAATAAAAAATCAGTAGTGTATTTAATCTTTGAACTCAACTAACCCACTGTTAATGTTAAGTATAGATGAAGTATTGTATTGCATTTCTTACAATTATTGTATTTAATTACATAGTGCCTATACATGCTTACATAGTATATAGTAATTACTCACTGAATTGGAGTATTTTCATTACTAGCATTATCATTTCACTACTGAAGGTAGAAGTGAGGATGACAGAACTTAGATTTATTGAATTCTAGTTGTATTTTTCTCTTTAGCTCATTGTTACCCTCAGTTTTACAATGCCCATGTCTTTCTTACAATACAGCAGTAGCATAGTAAAGTAGAAACTCTTAGACATAATAAATGAGCTATGTAACCATATAATAAATGAGCTCATGACATCACTGCATCACATTCATGGAACTAGGGAAATAGGGGTAAAAGGAACTGGTGCCTATACTGAAGTTCATACTTCCGCTGTGCCTCTGGAATCTTTGGCCCTCTATCATCATCTAAAAATTGTGATATGCTTACTTGTTAAATTTCAAGTAGGGTAAAATCTGACATTCTCTGTAGCTATTGACACTTTTTAATACCACTTTTGGTCTCTATCCATTCTCAATTCTCACACTGTGCATTTCTAAACTTTCTTATACAAAATCACAGGATGTAGATATGGTACATCCCAGCATCTATTTTATCTGTTATTTCTCTTGTATACAGAGGTTCATGCACACAGTTTCCCCTGCCAAAAAGAGCTTTACACTCTATTTTTCTTACTGTATTTTACTCCTCATTTAAGTCTTAGCTGAAATACCTTCCTCTTAGAAGTTTCTCTTGATGGACTCCCCAAGCCCAATAGAAGTTTGTTTTATTCTTATTGTAGCTCTTACCATAGTATATTCTAGATGTCTGTTTACATTCTGTATCCTCCTAAACATTTTGTGCTACCTGAGGATATAAATTATTCACCATTGTATCACCAATGTTTAAAATTGTGCCTGTGTCAAAGGAGAGCATCAATAAATAGGAGTTGAATAAATGGTTAATTGGAAAGAAAGAAGACAGGGAAGGAGAGAAAAACTGAGTATGGGATTTTAAGACAATCAAGACACTCTTTAAACTTCAATTTTTTTACTCACTAATTTTTAATCTCACTAAATTGCACTCTCCTTCCTGTGTAAAATGGGAATAATAACACCTACCACCTAGGGTGGTAATGTAACTATTACAGAACAGATGCCAAATAGAGTTTGGTTCCTTTTTCTCTTCCCTGTGAGTGTAAGTAGGATAATATCCAAAGAACATTTTCTAATGTTCCGTGAGTCTATTTGAAGAATAATGTACTTTGTTCATAACACAGAAAAATGAGATATTGTCAAGTTAGAAATATTAAGAAGTTAATATGACAGAGGCCTGATACACGAGAGGTCTGCTATTATTTATAAATAAGCAACAACCTGAATGGGTTCAAGTGACAAAATTAGAACGAAAGTAGGGGAAATATTATAATATCAAGTTTTACATAATCTGTAAAGTCTCCTCTCCTGGGTCCAGGGAACAATGGGACATTTGCCATTTATGACATGAGGAACACCATGTAGATCATAAAATATTTTAATATTTCAAGAAATATTTTAATAACTTTTTTTTTTCTTGCTTTCCTCATCTTGTATGTTACTATGCAGAGGAGCTAAAAGAACATGGCTACTCGAGGCAGGTGGGTTCTGGTCTCTGGAAAAATTTAACTGGTAGTCTCAGTCACTAGTCTGCCTCTTCTGTGCCTTAGGCTAGGAACAGCCTCTTCTCTAGCCTGTACTTACAACTTGCCCTGGGGCTGCCACCACTTCCCACAATTTCACAGCTGGATCTCAGCCAGTTTCACTGAATGGCAGTAAATGACAAAAATAAGTCTCTTACTTTTCTTGCTTCCAGTTGTTGTGCTTCAGCTCTCTTCAGAACAGCTTTCCTCAGGCTCTGAGATCATCCATCCTGTGCACATGCCCAGTCCAAAAGATTAATGGTGGAGCCGTTCTCCAACCAGTGAGGTTGGCTGCATTCTGGACTTTTCACATGACTCATTTTTCTTTCTCTTCAAGGATCAGGGGTTGTTGTAGGTGATGGTAATGAGGCTGGTCAAGGAGCCAGAAGCAATTTGAGGTCTGGAGAGTCCCTGTGTGATAAGCTATCCATGAATCTTGCCCTGACACCCCCACTCCCTGACCATCTCCCTTACTACAAACTTACCAATGTTGTCTGTTAAGCTTCCTTTGTATATGATTTTTTTTGGTGATAACTTTTAATAAGTTGACTATAGAATTTAATACAAAAATCTTTAGACAGACAATTCAAAGCCTTTAAAGTTTGACTTCAACTAACCCTTCAAATTGCTTCACCAAGTCCCAATCCTCTCAGTTCAAGGTACCATGGCCCTTCATTCCTCATGTTGTACATCTTATTCTTATTCCCTGACTATCTATTTTCAAAATGGTGCCAAAGCGTTTTTTAACAAATTATAAGCCATATTATGCCACTCCTCTGTGCAAAGTCCTCTAATACCTTTATCATTACCTTTTTTTTTAATAAAAGTTTATTTATTTTTTTTTTGAGACATAGAGAGAGAGAGGAGGGCAAAGAGTCAGATGTTTAACTGAATGAGCCACCCAGGAGCCCCAATCATTATCTTTATCATAGCTCATGTGGCCCTTTATGATCAGCCCCCATCCCCTACCCTCTCTCTACATGCCTTCACTTAGACCCTCCTACACTCTACACCAACCACACTGGCCTTTTATTTTTCTCCATTACCAAATATACTTCTACCTCAGGATCTTTGCATTTATTGTTTTTTTTTTTTGTTTTTTTGGTTTTTTTTTTTTTTTTTTGCTTAGGACTGCTCTTTTCTTAAATATCTACTTTAGTCTTTACTTGCATCTTCAATTCCTTCTGGTTTCAACTCAAAATGCTGCCTAGAACAAAGTTCATTAACCACCCATCTAAACTACTATGTGCCACTCTGCCTCCCACCATTTATCGCTTTCCAGTTGCTTACCCTCTTTTATCTTTCTTGTGACGCATGGCACTGTAGTATACAATATAGATTTCGTTATTTATGTAGATGTATATTTAGTTTCTCTTTAGGTGAAGACCTTTGAGAACAAGCACAGTATCTTGTTCAGTTTTCTATTTCCACCTATAGCATAAAGCAATATACTGGGCCTATAGTTTGGCCTTGAAGTAATCTTGTGGAATGGTTACATAATAAATAAATGTCAAGTGATTTCCCCTTCCATTCATTTGCTTAGATTGACTGTCTTAGCCTGACCTTTTCTTCCAATTTTGTCCACTCCTTTGTCTTCTGTATAAACTGTAGTAATAATACTATGCATGATGAACTTTCCCTCCTATGAGCTCTTAGGGAAAGAGCTTCGAATGTCAAATGTATTTGGTAATTATGAAACAATATTATTTTCCTAAAATCAAAGTCTAAGATCTTTAAAGCCATGTACATTCTTTTTCTTTTTTCTTTTCTTTTTTTTTTTTTTTACACCTCCAGTTTCTTCTTTGCTTCTAAAATTTGAGCTTACTGAATCTGATTACATTCCACATACATTCAAAAGATCTACAGTCTTAACTAGTGTTTCCCAAAATAGTACTTTAGATATTACCCTCCATGGTTTATTCTTTTTTAGGCACAATGAATTTTGTGTTGGTGTGTGTGTGAACATAGTATATTCCATGTAAATATAATCAACTGTCACATGCAGTTATTCTGATCCTGGATCAGTCTTATTAACTACAAAATTCAAACAGACTGGAATTTGAATAACTGGAAGATTTTTTTAGGTCCAGAACATTTATAATGATGTTCTAGGCATCTCTATAAATTTGAAGTAACTTCTAAATCATTGCAGAAAGATTATAATCAGCATAATACTGCGATTGCTTTTTAAAATATTCTAATTCTTTAAAGTCAGTAATTATATTTGAAAATATTAATCTAACCTCTCTCTACTCCAACTTACCATAACATTCCAATAACTTATTTCTTTGTCTATGTTTTATTATTACACTTTATAGTACATATTAGTATAAAAATCTGTTGTTTGATATTTAACATTTCTCAATTGGAGGATTAAGCCTTGAAGGTAGAAAATAAGGAAAATTAATACATAAGTCATAGGGTAGTAGTACAAATTAAATGAAAAATTTATATAAAATATTTGGCACAAGTTCTGACAATAGAAAATTAAATAAAAATAAGCTAATTATAATGTTATGATTTATCTTCTATGAACGAACCTACCATAGATGTAATAAAAATGGTATGCTAAATAGATATCTATAGATAAAGACTGGATGGACAGATGGAGGGATTGATGGGTAGATCCCATATAAGATACAGACCGCCCCCCCTCCAAGCCAGCTTTTAAAAATTCAGGATTTCTATGGAGGAGATACAGAGAAACATACATATATTTTTGTTTTTGTTCATCCTAATAGGTCTTGTCTAGATGATGTATGGCTGATGAAGAGTTTGTAAAGATTAAGTGAGCAATGGGCAGGGATTTATATTAATTGAGCCCCTGTGAACATGTCATATCTTTTAATCTTCACAGTGGTTCTATTTGGTAGGCCGGTTTTGTTTGGTTTTCATTTACAAGGGAAGATTCTGACAGCTTAAGGACATTAAACAATTTGCCCAAGGTTTCACATAAGTGGAAAAGATAAGACTGTCTCTAGCACTTTCCACTTCATCATAATGCCTCTCATTAAGCTCTGCCAAAGGGTGGTTTGCTTTCTTTAATCAGTTTCAAATTAGTTAAGTTCTGTGTGAAATACATGGTTCAAAACATAGGGTATATCTTGGTTTCCTCTGGGACTTTGGACTCACGTAACTCTAGTCTGTTAAATCTCATATTAAGATATACTAACGTGCTACAGACTGAATGTTTGTGTCACCTCAAAATTCTTATGCTGAAATCCAAATTTCCAATGTGATTACACATGGAGGTGGGGCCTTTGGGAGGTGCTTAGGCAACGAGGGTAGAGGCCTCATGGATGGAATTAGTGTTCTTATAAAAGTGACCCCAGAGTTTCCTTGTTCCTTCTACAATGTGAGGACACAGAGAAAAGACACCATTCTATAAACCAGGAAGTAGGCTTTCATCAGAAATATGCCAGTGCCCTGATCTTGGATTGAGAAGTAAATGTCTGTTGTTATAAGCCACCTAGTTTATGGTATTGTATTATAGCAACTAAGACACAGGAGTGTGAAAGAATTAGGCCCATTTGTGAAAAGCCTTTGAAAATCTCACAAAGGCAAGTATAACTCTACCATGGACAATCATTGCCAATTTATTATAATTTGTATTACGTATATTCAAACAATTTGCCTTTCACAGATATATTCTGATCTTGGTATTTGTCATACCTCAACAGAGAAAAAAGATAATTTTTAAATGTCAAATGACAAGTAAGGTTTATTGTACTTTTTTTTCTATTAACTCTACATTGTGTGTTTATTATATGTGATGAAATCCAAGTTTGTATTATAATACCACAAACCAAACATCTAAATGGATTTGGTCATGAGAAGCTCTTCATTCTTCTTAGGGGTCAGAAATAGTGTCCTATAGGCTTGACCTTAGTGAAAATGCTTCTACGAACACTAACTTGACCGTGGAGATACAAGCCTATATACACATTTTTTTTTAGTGTTAAAACATTTACTTTTGCCATAACAACAACAACAAAAAAAGAATTAGATGTTAAAAAAAGAGAGAGAGAATATATCATTTGCTTACAAGATAACATCTTACTAGCTAGTTGAATTAAATGAAAATGATAACAATAAATGCTAACAATTATTGTATATTCACTATATGCTGAATACCGTGAGAAGCATATGGGTTATGTCACTTAACTCTTTACACTATGTCTAGGAGAAAAGAACTATATGATCCACATGCAAATCACAGGATTTTGTAAGCCATTTCAATATGAGAAAACTAAGACTTAAAGGGGCCAACACATGAGCAAGGTCACACAATGTGTGGTAGGTGAGCCCTGTATCCCATGTCTAGTGCATCAAAAACCATGCTCTTAAATAACTGTGTTTCACATTAATCAGTAAGGGAAGAAGGCACACATAGTACTTTACACCAGGGCCAGGGAAGATTAGAAACCACCATTTTCAAGGATGCTAAATATTTAAAGTGAACTAAACTGAAGGTAGGATAATAATGAGAGGCAATACAACATAGATTTATTTGCTCCTGAATCTGTTGTAAAGTAGTAGCTTATTTTGAGATATCTCTTTGGGAATAATGGAACTCTCCCTCTCTTTTTTTTTTTTTTCATTCAATATAAAATATAATAAAGCACATACTTCTTAATAATAAAGCACATACTTCTTAATAATACATAATACTTGGCCTTATAGAAAATTAGTGACTTCACATTTTTGAGGATAATATTAGAGTGCAAATGGAAAAAGATGAAAAGATAAATGTATAATATATTTTTGTTTTATTGATGGTTCTCGCTACTCCCTCCTGACCCTATTTTGATTTGTGTGACTCTTAGTAGTGATAGTCATAGCAGCTGGAATATAAACACTTACAGCCAAGATTTTCTACTTTACACTGTGACTGGTGACCCACCCTATACTCTCTTACTGAACTTTCAGGGACTTAAAGCAGCATTGTACAACAAGTTATTTCCCAGGCAGGGTATATAAAATAAATGATTCCTTTAGCTGAATAGTAATAGATTTCCTCTCCATTAGTATTTCATTAAATGCTGCAGCCTGTTAGAGAATGGGTGAAATCATGATTACCTGCATTTATTTTTTTTAATGTTTTATTTATTTTTGAGAGAGACAGAGACAGAGACAGAATGTGAGTGGGTTAGGGGAAGAGAGAGAGGGAGACACAGAATCCGAGGCAGGCTCCAGGCTATGAGCTGTCAGCACAGAGCCCGACGTGGGGCTTGAACTCAGGAACTGTGAGATCATGACCTGAGCTGAAGTCGGACACTCAACCGACTGAGACACCCAGGTGCCCCATGATTACCTGCATTTAAAGGATGGAGAACAAGAAGCACAGGAAAATTAAAAAGGAATTATGTGACCTAGTATCTGTCTTTAACTTACAAAGGATATTATGAGTCAGATGGTATTATCTATACTCTTGTAAACCATATTCAGAGAAATGTACTCAAATTCCAAAAGAAAAATTTATTTTACACTGATTGTGGAACTTAGGACCCCGAGGAAAGGGAGGAGAGTGGGGGTGTGAAGAAACCATGTAGTGCTCTTAAATTATTTAATTCTTGCAGGCAAGATATTGGATGGAATCAGTCATCACAGACAAACCTGAGAGAAGCCAGGCGGGAACGTAAATGAGCAAAGGTATCTAGAGTGGAAAGAGCAGCTGGCACTCAGCCTTGGCTGATGGCAGCCATGCAGAAACAGGCCTGGGGCAGTGAGGGAAGCCACAAATCTATAGTTTTTTACCAAAAATCAATTTGAAACAAACAAAAAGCAGAAATAGACCCATAAATACAGAGAACAAACTGTTGGTTACTAGAGGAAAGAGAAGTGGAAGAAATTAGGCAAAATGGGTGAAAGGGAGTGGGAAATTCAGGTTTCCAGTTATAGAATGAATAAAAGGCACAGCATAAGGAATATAATGAATGATATTTTAATGGGGTTTATGCTGACAGGTGGTAGCTACAGTTGTGAGATAGTGTCATGTATAGAGTTGTGAAATCACTATGCTGTGCAGAAACTAATGTAACATTTGTGTCAACTATATTTCACTTTTAAAAAAAAAGCCAATTTGAAATTTTTGAGCATTATTTAAAGGAAGGAAGAGAGCTGTATGGGTCAGATATCATGTGCCCAGTTCACAAGCCAACTCCGATGACCACTAGGCATAATAAACACTAAAAGAAGGTTTTAGTCATTGCATTCTGGTATATCTTCACAGAACTATAACACGACAGGGAAATATCTTTCTCTTTGCCCATCCCTAAGTCTGGTAATAACATCTGTATCATAGTCAACCTGGAAAGTGGAGAATACATAGAAATTATAACCATTTTTTGAAGACAGAGAATGTTCAGAAATAAATTATTCTTTATTCAAAATCCAAGAGTACTAATTATTATTCCTAGCAGAGCCCATCAGACTGACGCTGACTTGTTAGTAGAAATAAACATTTGGAGTAAAATGTATATTGGCTTTCTATAGAGTGGGTGGTATTTTATTTGAATTTATTATTTCCTGGATAAAGCTGAAGAGTAAAGCTGATGGTTTCAATATAGTATATTGTGATTAGTATCTGAAGCCACATCCAGCACATTAGCTACCCAAGGCCTCCTTTACCCAACCCACTTATTGTTATTATAAGCCATTGCATAAATCCTGGGTCTTATTTGTCTTGCTATATCTAATTATAATTGGGACAAAACAAAATGTGAATAAATTTTGCTTAAAAATACTTTTAAATGATTGATAGGATATTTATAAGAATTAAGTGGAGCAAAGAAAGTCTTACTGGATGACTGCTGAATGCCGTTCTACTCTCAAAAGGAGGCAGTCATATTTTAACTGGCACATTAACAAAACAGCCCATGTATTTTTAGCTATAGGTTTGATTATAATCATTTAGTTTAATTTAAAAATCAGATTTTTTGAGGTGTGTATGTTTTTCTCATAGCTACCAACTTCTGTGACACTGGAAAACTGATGTTTTACTCCTACTTGTCTGGCTAATTCTTTTTTATTTTTTGTTTAATGTTTTTATTTATTTTTGAGACAGAGAGAGACAGAGCATGAGCAGGGGAGGGGCAGAGAGAGAGGGAGACACAGAATCCGAAGCAGGCCCCAGGCTCTGAGCTGTCAGCACAGAGGCCAACGCGGAGCTCGAACTCACGGACTGTGAGATCATGACCTGAGCTGAAGTTGGATGCTTAACCGACTGAGCCACCCAGGCGCCCCACTGTCTGGCTAATTTTTGGTTTACACTGCAGAGGAATGCGATCCATATTTGGTATGCTATTATTAATATAAATTTTAAAATGCTAATGATATACAAATTTTATTTTGTATGCTCTTTGTAAATAGATTGACTATAAAAAAATACTGAAACTTGCTTTGTAGTCACAGGATGGTAAATAATTTGCTTTAATGTAGACACAGACTCTGAACTCCATAAAGAGAGGGGCTTTACTTTGCTCACTGAATACTTAGCACTTGGAACACAGTAGACCACATACAGCTTGATTTAATGAGAGTTTAAGAACGCAAGGAAGTGTGACTTCTTTTGTGGTCATCTAGTCACTTTCTTTGATACATAGATATTTTAAGAAACTATAAAACTGATAAGGCCAACTTATAGGTTATGACTGTGTGCATGTGTGTGTAAAGCCACTAGATCCCTTTGTATTTAATCATAGTGCTAACAGACAATGGATATACTGTTTTGAGCATTTTTATGAAAGACTTGCCTGTGTGACTGGTGTCAGTATCCTGGGGCTATCCTTCATAATGGTAATGATATAAAAGAAAAAAAAAAAAAAAGCAACTCCTGACATTCAGAAGTTAGCATGACACTCACAGCTAAGCCATGTTATTCACCTGTTAAACACAACCCATCTCACAAAATACCATCCTTAGACCAGGTTACGCTAAGACTATAATCAAGTAAGATTAAATAAGACTACTTAATAATTTCATCTAAACACAAACAAAAACAATATCAATATGCTACCAATAATTTAATAAGTGCTACCTCTTTACTAATCATGACTTTGTTTTAATGGTCATCTCTGTAGATAATATTTGAGATATGTAACCATAGAGTTCCTCTCCCTTTCTGGCAGTATCCAATCTAGAGAGAACCCTACTTCTTCAGACTTCCCTCTGATGACCTAACTAAAGCCCAAATCCTACTTAGGCTCTTTTTAACACCTTCTTACTATGATACTCCGTAGTTTTCCATGATGTGTGGTCTCCCTTGCTGCTATGACTAATAAACCTAATGTGTTCAACTACAGGTTTATTCCTGGAATTCTTTGGCTAGAAGGCATTAACAATGATAGTAACAGCAGCAGCAGCAACTACTTCTAACTACTTCAAATATCATACATATACTCTCTCCTCAGAACATTTGCTCTTGCGGCTTCTTCTGCCTGGGTGTTTATTAACTAAACATCTGCATTACTTCTCTTCAATTTCTTCTATAACTGACAAAAACAATCACTGAATAATAGGCTATTCCAGAACTCAGAGGCTTAAGCAGAATTATTTTACCCTCACTCACGAGTGTGTGGTTTTGTGGGGGGTCAAATAAACTAAACTGCACTTGTCTGGTGATCTCTGCTTCAAGCTGTAGGACCAGCAGAACTGGGCTTCTCACTGTGGGTTGAACTCATGTATATACCATTTATATTCATTCTGTGGCACCAGGTGAAGGGACAACAGCTACAGATAAGAAATGCTGTCAAAAAAATGGTAGGGCCACAAAACAATATACCTTACCACACAAGCACATTTCATGCCTTTGTGTTTTCCACATGTGCTAACATCCTACTGACCAAAGCAAGTCACATCACTGAGTCTCAAGTGAAGAAACATGATAGTGAACTCCATCATTACAGGTAGGAACTGCAAAATTATATGACAAAGGGTATAGATATATGGTTGGTGAAGAACTGGGACTAATAATTCAACCTACCACAAGATATCTCCATAAATGTTATCTTTATAGAGAGACTTCTTAATTATCCTATATAAAATCCCCCATTGCTTCTATCAAGCTTTATTTTTATTAAAAGTATTTAACAAAGTCTATTCTATGTGTGCAAAAGGGTATGTATGACTGGGAGTTTTTATTATAGAATTTGCACTTCACCTTTACACACATACAAATGTAAACTTCAAGGAGTGAAGAATTTAGTCCAGTTTGTTTATTGCTATATCCTCAATACTTAGAATGTCCCTGGTAATCCCCTTATTAATCCCCTTATTAATATTGAGGACACTGGGATCCTATTGCCAAGAGTAGGTTCTATGAAGATAGCAACATCTATGGACTTGACTCTAACTTTTCAGTAGGTAGACAATCTTATTCCTTTGCCGGTCAAAGGTAGAAATCATTGGGATCCTATAAAACAATATTTATCAAACTGCATGTGAAATGAGAATATTGTTGTAAGATTATATCCTGATATATTATCACTCAGTTTACATGTGTATTTTAAGATGGCAGGGAAATAAAGGTTTAATGGTATTTATTAATTCAAAGATTGCTTGTATTTTACATAAACATCCTACTTCCTATTTAGAAATTACATATAGAAGCAACAGAGAATTGACTTAAATCCAATAGAGGACTAGAGTGAAAAAGTAAAAACAAATTTTCAAAATAATCATCTAAGAAGTTTACTGTAGATAGTGCTATTTATTGTTTTTCTTCATAGAGTCCAACAGGTTTTCTCTTCTTAATATCTGGAAGGGTCATTTGTTTCTGGAGATTTCATCAAAAAGTAATTATGACTCACACACTTACACATCTTGAAATGTGAAAAGCATGGTGAACTGGATGACTCATTTTTTTTTTCTTAAAATCTTTAAAATGCTTTTCTAAACACAGGAAGCGTACAGGCCTAACTACCCTGAAGAAGTTGCAGTAATATTTAGTGGTCAAGCTGAAAAATTATAAATTTATTATTAAACTTTTAATTATATTAAAGAGACAACTATAAAAAATATGGGTAGTTTGTTTTTTAAAAATCCAATTGTGAAGTCAATATATTAAAACAATTTTGGGATTGACATTTTGCTTTTATTTCAGAGAAAAAATTAATGCATTTTAAGAAAAAACACTTGAATTATCATAGATGGCTCTTTTTAATCGTTTCTGCTAAACATCCACATACTTGAAAATATATTCATGGAATGTAAAGAAATAATAGATATATATTTGTTATTTACATTTTAGGTCCAGATTTCTTGGCACCAAGAAAGTTCTAAAATTGATTTTGGATTGTGCAGAAGTTAATGAAATACAGGATCAGAGCCAGAAGGGTTTTAAAAGCCAATTCATTAAACAATGTCAAAAACTCTATTACAAAATCCCTCTCAGATGTTTATCCATCTTCTATTAGAGTACTCCAAGGATGGTGAACTTCTTATTACCCAAGATACTCTATGCTAGTACTGATAATCCCATATGCAGATCAATTTTTCTATGCTAATCTCCTGGAAAGTGAGATACATAAACTGCAAGAAATTCTCTCCTACTGCAAAGTATATTGTCAAAATTAAGATTAAGTTTCCAAAAGTTGGACCTTCAAAAATTACCCTCAGGACATTTGATTGCAAATATCTGGAAAATTTTACTCCAGAATTTTTTTAACAAGAGAGTTAGCCCCCCCTTTTTTTAAAAAAGTAGAGAAACCCATCCAGAAAAAAATATATGTATAAGCAAAATTATGATCAGTAAAAAGAGTTTAGACTCGAATCTAGGATTTTAAAAAGCAAAAGACTTATTCGATCTGAAGAGAAACCAGAGTACAAGAAACTAGGGTTTTATTTTTTTTTTAATTTTTTTTTTAACATTTATTTTATTTTTGAGACAGAGAGAGACAGAGCATGAACGGGGGAGGGGCAGAGAGAGAGGGAGACACAGAATCGGAAACAGACTCCGGACTCTGAACCATCAGCCCAGAGCCTGACGCGGGGCTTGAACTCACTGGACCATGAGATCGTGACCTGAGCTGAAGTCGGACGCTTAACCTACTGAGCCACCCAGGCGCCCTGAAACTAGGGTTTTAAATGACAGGTGAAGACTCTAATTCAGCTCCCATTTAAAAATTTTTTTAAATGTTTACTTTTGAGAGAGAGAGAAAGAAAGAGTACAAGCGGGGGAGGGGGGAGAGAGGGGGAGACACAGAATCCGAAGCCAGCTCCAGTTTTAAAGTAGAATAATTGTTTGAGTGTCTACATCTATAAACTGAAGTATATACTGATTATTCATAAAGTAGATAAACTATAGATAATCATGTCATTCTTTCATGTCAAATTAAAGATAATCATGACATTATTCATGTCATTCTTTCATTTAAAGCTTAACTCTTTATTAAACATTTATTAGGTGCCATATACTGTATGGCACCTAATTGCTCATGGTCACAGAGGTTTTTATAAAATCATTGTAAAAATACAGCAACAGAGATCTGTATACAAAGATCTTGTTATCCACCTAGTAGAAGAAACATAGGTATTAAGTTGACATTTACTAATAGGTAATGCTGATGCTTGTTTTGTTATCTCAGAATGAGAATGAGGTTCACTTGTTTGTGCAATAAATTGCTGAAGACAGTGGTATGGAAAATGAATGCACAGACACATAAAGCCCTGAGGACTGAACCACACTCAGATGTACTCAACTGAGCTAATGAGCACAGAATCTAGCGCTCTCGCTGAAAACCTGTCATTTTCATCCAATTAAATGTAAACCAAACAAGGTCTGAAATGTAATCTGCAGGTACTAATAATCTCTGTTAATTTTTGAGGTATGAAATGAGATGGATAAGCCCATTGTTTTTGCCTTTGGCATGAATTTAATTTGCTTAAGATGATATTATCTGTTATTTTATTGGAAGATACAAGTTCAGGAGGCCAGTACTTGTAACAGCCATCTTTTTCTCTTCGACTTACTGAAAACAAACAGACAAACAAACAAAAAAACAGATTGTCGGAGGACCCAACAGAAATTCTAACTCCAGAAGAACCAGAAAGAAATATCTTCCTTGAACAATAGCTCTTTATTACTGTGAAAGGGAAAGAGATTCAAAATTTATTTGAAATAGTGATCTTGCAACATATTTTTCCTATATGAGCTTTTTCTGTCACTAATTTGTGCTAGGTAATGTCTACTTGAAGATTAATGGACTATGTAGAAACCATGTGTTCGGGGTGCCTGGAAGTATCTGACATTCAGAGTTGTATAAATTGTTCTCAATATATTAGTACATGATCTGTGTTAAGATAATACCCTTTCAGTCTACTACCAGGAAGAGATGAGTAATTTTGTAACTATATTATGCCTCATGTAGTGTCTCTTTGCATATATCCTAGAATAAAAATACATTAATATTAGTCATCTACTTATTTTAAAGTATTAACTATTTGTAGATAAGATAAAAGTTTAGTTACATAACAGTAATTGTTCAATAATTAATTTTTTAATACCTTACATGAATCCAAAGTACAACATTGTCTACCTACCCTATACTGTTTTCTTCATATCAGAAATCTGGAATAAGAGGGTATTCATAATTCTGTTCTCTGAAACTTGAAATTTTAAATTGCAATGATTCTATCCAAATATCCACAAAACTAGCAAACCAGTGATAGCTATAAACCAATCATTACTGTCCAGTAAGTTGGCAGAGATCAAAACCTAAAACTTTGTTCAGACCAGAAGTCAACAAACCACTCCAGCAAGTTAAATCTTACTTGCTGCCTTTATTTGTTAAATAAAGCTTTGTTAGAACACAGCTACACTCATTCCTGTACTTATTGTCTATTATTTCTTTCATGCCCAATGGCAAAGTTGAGTAGTTGCAACAGAGTGTATGAGCCATACAGTCTAAAATATTTACCATCCACCCTTATATGGAAAAATGTGCTGATCCTTGATTGAGGTTGCAAATCTTGTCAATCCTAAATCCTAAATAAATCAATCTTTATTTAATTCCCTACTTATCCCTGCTACAAACCTAATTCAGGTTCTTACTGTATCTACCCAAACAATTCCAACATCTTAACCTGTAGTCCCAGTGTAATCATTTCACCTTTAATACTGGTGAAGTATTTAGAAATAGATCTATCTACTAAATTTCTTTCTGTTTAAGAAAATTGTTCCTGTATAATATCCTATATAAGCTCTTCATATTCTAGCCTCAAACCACTTTAAATTAGCCTTAGACAGTATCTTTCATGAACTCAAGTTTCTTCACTATCCAGCTACCCTGTATTTTTTTTCCTTACAGCATCTTGGTTTTGCATGTATTGTTTCCTCTACCCAGGATGCCAATTTCCTCCTTAATCCACCTGTCAAACTCCTACTCATGTTTTAAGCCCCTTGTTAAACATCATATACACAGTTAAGTCTTTTCTGAATACTTTGACATAACCGGCAGTGTTTGCCAATGAACTCCAATAGCACTTTGAACATCATACATTTTATCACATTGCATTGTATTTATTTGAACGGATCTTTATATGTATTTTTTTCTGTAACATTACTGTGTGCTTTTCAAGGACCAGAACCATGATTCAGTCATCTTTGTATCCCTGAATACTAAGTCTTCAAGTCTCAAACAAAACTTGGCAGGCTAAATTAGCGTTTGCTTAATGTCACTTCACATTGGTAATAACTGAGGGTATTTTAGGATTTGAATTATAAGAACAAGGTGGCCAAAGATCTAGGATAAAGCATTCCAATTCCCAGTGGGCCTTCATAAATGCAAAAAAGAAAAAAAAGAGTATTAGAATAGCAAGTACAATGTCCTTGGGATTAAACTGATTTTGACAACTTACAGAAACAGAAATAAAGAAATATGGCTATGATGTAGGTGAGGAGTTGAAAGAGACTGGAGCCAGATAGTAGAGAGCCTTACAAACCACCTTGTAGTAAACCATATTTTTCAAAAAGAGCTACAACAAATACTGTGTCTCACTAAACCTTGCACTTCCTTCCACCAAGAGATGGCATCCGTGTCCCCTCCATGTGAATCTACATTGGTCTTTATAACTGCCTTGAATAATAGAGTAATGCAGAAGTGACACTCTATGACATTCAAATCATACAGACTGATATAATTTCTGCCTGTTTCTCTCTCAGGATACTCACTGTTGGAATTTAGCCATTAAAGGAAACTTAGGCCATATGAAGAGCCCCATGAGAAGAGGAAGAGGGCTCCTGGCTCTCAGACATGATGTGAGTTCCTACTCAACAACTAGCACCAAACTGCTATTTTGAAGAGGTATGTTTGCAGTAATAGATAGCTAGAGCATGTAGTTAGGAGTTGACCTTACTTCATAATCTCTGCTGGGACAGATAAAGCTCTTATTAAATCAATATAGATCTTGATGGAATGACAGAAGAAAACACAAATAAGCAATAATGCAGAAATTTGTTCCTCTGGGTAAATGAGCTCAGATGATTCCAAGGACACCAATCTTAGTCATGATTTCTAGGTGTTCTTAAAATCAAACATGTATCTTTTTATTTTGTAACAGACTGTTTCTTTTTAGGTTTTAGGTTCACAGCCTCATTGAGCAGAAGGCACAGATATCTCCCATATACCTCCTGCCCCCCCAAGTGTGTAGCATCCCCATTGTCAATATCATTTCCTTATTGTGCATTTGGAAACATCAATTCATATTTTATAAATCGGTTGCTATAGAAACAAGTTGCCCTAAATTATTGACTATTTCATATATTTTAAGTACATTTTTATTGAGCATGGCGTACATAATAAAGCATAGACAAATAATAACAATACAGCATAGTGGAGTTTCACAAAGAGAATACACCCATGAAATCAGTATCTAGATGAAAACATAAGCCCTTACTAGCAGTCCAGACTCCTCTTTATATCACTCCTAATTTCAACTCCAACACCCAAAATAATCACCAACCTGACATTTAACACATAATTTTTGTCTGATTTAAAATGTATGTAAATGAAATCATATAGAATGTATGCCTATGGTTTTTATCATGCTATAATATATAGATATACTTTCATTAATTCTTACTACTATACAGTATTTCACTGTATGTTTTTTATCAAACTGATGCATTCTACTCTTGATGGACAGTAGGGCTGTTTCCATCATTACTAAAAATTATTCCTACTGGGAACATACCTAGGAGTAGAGCTGCAGAGTCAGAGGCTTCATATGCCTATATGCTATATATACTGTACTTCAGAAGATACTGCCAGAGCACTTGTACTATTTTACCAGTTTATTCTCCCATCATCGTCTGAGAGTTCCTGTGGCTCCACAGTCTCACTACAGCATGCAGTTGCCCATCTTCAGTTTAGAAATCCTGGGGAATGTATAGTGATCTCTCTTCATGGTTTTATGTGAGTTTCCTGATGACTAAAGCTGTTGAGCACAATTTCATGTTTATTGACAATTTGGATAGTTTTGTGTGTGAAGTATTTGTCAAGTCTGTCCAGGTATTCTATTGCATTATTTCCCCTCTTCTTACTGATAATAGAATTTTTATGTGTATATACACATGTGCATGTATGTGTATACATATATACACATACACATGTATACACATATTCCAAATATGTGCCTTTCCTTGCATAAAAGTAAATAATGCAAATATTCCCCCCACTATGTGTCATGATTTTTTACTTTTTTTTTTTAATTTTTAATGTTTATTTATTTTTGAGAGTGAGAGAGACAGAGTATGAGCGGGGAGGGCAGAGAGATCGGGAGACAAAGAATCCAAAGCAGGCTCCAGACTCTGAGCTGTCAGCACAGAGCCCAACGCAGGGCTTAAAATTGCAAACTGAGAGATCATGAACTGAGCCAAAGTTGGATGCCTAACCTACCGAGCCACCCAGGTGCCCCTTTTTCACTTTCTTAATAATGTCACTTAATTAAAAAATTCTTTAAGATACCCCAACTACAATTTTTTTGTGGTTTTAATTTTGAAAGTTCTCTTTAAGAAATATTTGTCTATCTCCAGGTAATGAAAATAATCTGCTATGCTTCCTTCTAGGAATATTTTATAATTTGATTAACAATCCATCTAAAATTGATTTTTATGTATCAATATCTATTTTTCCTATATGTGCAAAATTCATTCCATGAAATTTATACAAGTAAAATAGTATTTTGTTTGCTTTGGTGACCGACATTTTGCACTCCATCTAACACTTATGAGATTTATTCATGTTATATACCTAATTATAATTCATTCTCTTAGTTGCATAATATTCTAATGTATGTACATACTATAATTTATTCATTCTACTTGAAACACATTTGGGTCATTTCCAGTTACTTGCTTATTACAAATATTGTTTCTATGATCACTTTTTCCTTTGGTGGACATACATATACATTTTACTAGGTATGTATCTTGGCGTCACAGTAATGGGTTATATGTTATGCACATGTTCAGATTCAGTAGGTACTGCAAAAGAGTTTCTAAAATGGTTGAATGATTTTACAGTCCAAACAAAAGTGTATGAGCATTTGAGAATCTCTAATTCATCAAATGACTTGGTATTCATCCTGCCTTTAAATTTTTCCTCTTCTAGTAATGTATTGTGCTATTTCTTGCTATATTAATTTGCATTCCCCTAATAACTAGTGGAGTTTAAGAACTTTTTAGATATTTATTGGCCATTTGTATATTTTCTTTTGAGATATGTCTATTCAAGATACTTGCCCTATTTTCTATTAAGTTATCTGCTTTTTCTTATTGACTTTTTAGATTTTTAAATGTATTCTAGATGCAAATGCTTTGTTTGGTAGATTCTCTCACTGAATAGTTTACCTGTTTTCCTCTCTTAGTGCTGTTTATTAACACAATTTCTAAATGTAATGTAGTCTAATTTTTAGCACTTTTGTCCAAAAAAAAAAAGACTTTTGCTCTTAAATCAAGCAGATATTCTCCTTAAATTTTCTTCTAAATATTTCATACATTTAAAATGAATAAAATATCCAAAGTTATGTTTGATAAGAGCCAGAATATGTTATAACAAAGTTCTGGACTGAATAATTTTGAAAACATATCAAATGTGTATGTGATTCTGTACTCAACTTCCCAACTATCTTCTTTTTACCAGTAAAATATCATGAAACTAACCATTTCTGCAAAGTTTTTAGAAGAGGCTATCGTCTATTTTATGCTTAGTATTTAATCAAACTTTCTGGTGATCTAAAAATTTGAATGAGTTAGAATGGCTAGTTCTATATTTGGCTTTTTATTTCTGAGTTTTATTGTACCAAGGATAGGGTAAAGATCCAAAACTGTTCTCTGTGTAGTGAAGAAAATTGAGAAATGAAAATTAACTATGATTCCTCAAGGTTTCGAAATTGTCTAAATGATGCCAAGGTGTTTCATTCTCACTGATTAAAAATCCACTCGGAAATGTAAACTGTATCCAAGTGTGAGTTTGACAGAAATTAAAAGCATGCTCCTCTTCTAAATGACAGATGCCCAAGAGATTCACATACAACAGATGCCTGGTCACTCACACAAACTCCTGATCATTTTCCAACACTTCAACTGAGTGATTCTGACTGCCATTTGTTCCAGACCAAAGACTTTAAGGCCAGACGCAAATGTCTTTTAAATTTCATCTGATTAATATCCCTCAACAGCATATTTGTCACTTCCAAAGACTCCACATGTTGTTCTCCAAGGCAAACCTACTCTGAACTGATCTGGAGAAGAAATGAGGCGTGTTAAGTAAGTACTATTAGATTCTAATGTGACTGAAACTCAGTAATCCTCACTGCTGGAAATTAAACATTAAGTTCCTGAAGGAGAGACATTAAAAAAGAAAAATAAAGAGGTAAAATTGTAGTTTAAGCCCTGGTTCACTAAGTAAGGTGATAACACCAATGTATAGATTTGATCAATGAATAGTAAGTAATATGTTAGGTCATGTAGACAGCATAGAACTCTTTTTTGACCCAAGTTTCCATAAAATTCCTAAGACAAATAAAACCAAGTATCTAATTTGGCAATGTTCTGAGACGGGAAACCACCCCCCACCCCGCTGCCTTTTTTTTTTTCTTAGTATTTCAAGGTCTCAGTTATATCCTTCTCAGCAATATGTGTTTTATAAGATCTTAAACTCAAGAACTCTTCCAACCTTTGAAATTATGTTTTCTCTTTCGTGAGTGATATTTGACCTTGAAGTGAAATTGGAAACCATTTACCTTTAAAACTCATAAAGATTCATCTTTATAAAACTCATTTTTGTCTCATGATATTACTAAAATACAACTTATTTAGTGTCATAGGAAATGTAGGAAGCAAAAATCAATCCCCTGGAATGCTTTAAGCACTTTTCCTTCTTAAGCTCACCTATTAAATATCTCTTCTTTGAAATGATAACAGAAAAGCATTTTTTCTTTTGACATTACCATATTCTCAGGCTTTGAATGGAACAAAGAAATCCTCTAGACCAGTGCTATGCTATAGAAATCTAATGCCAGTCTCAAATGTGAACAACAAATGTCATTTCATATTTTTTGGTAGCCTCATTAAGTAAAATAAACAAGTAAAGTTAATTAAAAATTTTTAAATGTTTATTTTTGAAAGAGAGACAGAGAGACAGAGTGTGTGAGAGAGAGAGAGAGAGAGAGAGCGCGCAGAGGAGGGGCAGAGAGAGAGGGAGACACAGAATCTGAAGTAGGCTCCAGGCTCTGAGCTGTCAGCACAGAGCCATATGTAGGGCTTGAACTCATGAACCATGAGATCATGACCTGAGCCAAAGTCAGACGCTTAATGAGCTGAGACACTGAGGCACCCCAAGTAAAATTAATTTAATACAGTCTATCTAGCCTAATACATAAAAATATTATTTCAATATGTAATAAGTATGAAGTATTAATAATATATTTACTTTTTTGATAATAGATATTTGAAATTCAGTATTTTATACTTCTAGTACATGTCACTTTGGACTAGCCACAAATTAAGTGTCTAGTAGCCACATATGGCTGGTGGCTATCACATCAGGCAGTGTAGATGTAGCATATTTACAGAAATACTTGAAATAAACCCTGATCTTTTATTTCTTTGTTCCTTCTAATTATTCTTTTGCTTTGCTTTGTTTTTTTAGTCATAAGATCGTACATCAAACTGACCTTTGTTTTCTAACTACTAAAACACACTACTGAAGTTATAAAGTTTTGGTAGATATGAATTCCAAGACAGATATTGAATTGCTTATAATTACTGACAATTAGTTTAAAGTTATTTTAATAGTAATTTTTGTTTTTAATTGTTCTCCCTGGGATAAAGCTCTGGCCATCACCCACAAACTATGAGAGCTTTAATAAATCAATATGACTCACTAAGTTTCAGGTTTCTACTCCTAATATGAGGAAACAATATTTTCTCATATGATTGTTCTAAGAATTTCATGAAGTCCTGCTTATATACCTAATATAGGGCCTGATACATTATAAGCACTACAGGATATAAATAGAAATGCTTCATGTTTTCTAAGTATATTTCATTAATTGGATAGCACAGATGTTTTCTTTGTCTGACTTTTCATTTACTACGAGAAGCAGAATATTATACTAAGCTTTTCCAAATCTCAGACCTGCCAAACAAATCACATTTATTCAAAGTATTCCTCTGCTTCAAACAGCAAGGCCTCACTGATCTTTTTAACATGGTAATTCAATTCACATTCAGAACACTCACATTTTTTTTCTAACTCACTGAATTTTTTCACTGCTTTGTACAAGAAATTCAGCTACATGACAAGATTTTATGGTAACTTCTGACCCAATAACTGCTAATTCTAATGCTAAGCAAAATTTTACTCTTTTAATTTTTAGTAAAAGAGAAGTAACTCACTTAAAAATGTAAGTTTTCAAATGAGTCAATTTCAACTACTTTGAAACATTTTCCTGATTATGCTCCAGAAATGAGAATGTACAAAGCAATCTATCTCATTATATCTCATAAAGATTATTTCTGCTATTTTTTTCTAATTTCACTTTTATCGCCCCTCTACCCACTCATCTAATCCATTCTCCACAGAGTGGAGGGCTCCACAGCAGTACCCAGAGTCATTTTTTCAAGAACACATATCCGATTATATCATTCATGTATCAGAGACCTCATATGACTTTCAGAATGAAATCCAAACTCCCTAAAAAAAAGTCCCCACTGACCAGATTCTGTCCTACTGCACTCATTTCTCATCAGTCACCGCTACATCCATTGGTGCTGACCTTCTTTCTTTCTTCCAAAATCCCAGGCTTGACACACAGTTAAGGTATTTGCATTTGGCTATTTTTGTTTTTTTTTTGGCCTAGAATATTCTACTCTCTCTCAATTAGCATGCTGCTCTTATTTCAAATGTCATCTCCTCAGAGAATTTTCTCTGACCAAACTACCCAAAAAAAACCAACTAATTAAAATCTGAATTATCTTCTCCCCACTTCCCATCATTCTCTAACCTATTACTGTTTTCTTTATTGCTACTTTCAGAATCTGAAATTCTGATGTATTTGTTGACCTATTTAAGGGACTCATCTCTCTCCCTGTCCAACTAAATATAAATCCTTGAGGGGAAGGACCACATGCATCCTGTTTACGACTGATTGCCCACACCTAGATTTTGCTGACTAATTAAAAAACCCCCACAGAGGAGATGTGCTGATATGGTTGGTCTCAGTATCAGACATTGTCAAGGGTCACACTCCAGGGGATGAAGATTTTCAAGGCAATGGAAGACCTAGCAAACATGCAAGTAGTAGGAGCCACATCCTGCCCTTGCTTCCATATGGCCTAAGGAATAAGATCCCTAGGGCTCTAGCAGTCTGGGACACCATGTGACCTGTGGAAATGCTCTGTCTTCCTTCTTTCAGGGCCAACTGCTGGTCTGGGACTACTTGCCCCTAAATGAAGACTGGGTTGTAAAGGGAAGGAATAGACAGTAAAATATAGTGGGAGGAAGATGGACCAGATGTAGATGTAGGCTTTAGACAAGTGAACATGACCAAACTCTGTAATCCTCAGAATTTTGGTTTCCTCACCTATAACACAAATGTAATGGTCATCTTTGCCTCATAGTGTCACTGAAGTGATTAAATAGTATAGTCCATGTGAAGTTACCATCATTCATTAACAGTCTGTTAGAGGCAAATATTTTACCATGCTTTATATCTCTTTGACTCCTTTTACTCAGATTCTAGTAGGTATAACCTGAATATTTTATCTCAATGGATTTGGGTACCACAAGAAGAGAATTGAAGGTAATAGAATCATCTATACTGTCTAGGTAACCTTAAATCTAACAAATCCCTAGTGAAAGTGTAAAGCAGCTTTAATTTTCTTTGCCTCTTTTGTATTTTGTGCTTTTTGTTTGTTTGTTTTATTTTGCACAATTCTTCTTTGGGTCCTTGTATAGAGGAACAGTAACCTAGGCCAAAGGAGAATTTGGATATTCCACAGTTACCTTCCAAAATTAAAATTATAATCCATTAACACTGCATTATTATGATAGTTTCTAATAGCTACTTCTTTATGGAAAACCAGTAAAATAAATGTATACCATTAAGTGTACATGTATAAATACTTATAAATATGTTTTTTTGGTATACAAAAGCAAAAGGTAGAGAGACATTTCTGGTGAAGAATGAAGTAAAAAAAATACCTTCCTTAAAAAATGTAGAGAATTATAAATTTAGGTGCTACCGCAGGAGAATTACATGATTCAAAATGTTTCCCAAGTACAGAAACCAATCATTCAGTCTTTAGAATACTTCTCCACCAAAATAAAAACATTTTTAATTATTGACAGCTCTACAGATGTGGCTTGGGAAGTAAGAAGATGCTATGTTAGTTTATCATTTTGTAACACGCAATATGGTAAAAACCTCTCTGGGGCTACAGTCTCTATTTGTCCTTTCTTTTTTTCCTAAATTCATTCTCCAAAGATATTTACAGAAGTTAGCCAAAAAGCCAAGGGACAGATTAGCTAAAGGTTTATATACAAAGACCTTTCTCCCTTTGTGTATGTAAATTGAGGGAGAGAACTAATCATTCAAGCAGTCATTTCAATCATAAGAAAGAATAGGTTAGAAGGATAAACAATGATTAATGAGAATGCTATAAGCCAAGAAAGTAAAGGTTCCATTTTAATATGAAAGTGCTGGAAACTTACAAAATAAAAGCGTATCTATTTAAAAAAGACATTTTGTCAGTGCACAGGAAGTTGCTATAACTTCTTAGAAGTGGACCCTAAAATATGCTTCTCCAGTTATGCATACCGGACACAGCTAAGAGTTCACAGAATATTTACTAAAATCAGATTTCAGGAAAGTGACACAAAAATTAATTTTCTTCGGTTCATATTATTAAAACCAATTGAGGTGATTATCCTTTAACCTTCCAAGCCAGGGTTCTGGCATTTTACAGACTTAATCTATGGACTCTTTAATGATGGAGCCAAGGACAAAGCATTCCATCTGTATTCTACCGAACTACTTAAGGTCTCTACTATTGGATTAATTATCAATTCATACCCTTCCCTTATTTTAAACACAAAACAACATTAGAAGGTGTTAATGATAAATCTATAATTTTATAATACTCTGCAGAGGCATTTTGAGCTGTAGCAATATAGTACAGTGGTTGAGCACATGGGATTTAGGGTGACACAAACTAGACCTGGAGAATCACAGCCCTGCTGCAAACAGCTGTGTGGTCTTGCTCGGGATAGTTAAAATAAGTTGTCAGCCGCTTACACAAAAAGTTCAGATAATAATGAAAACTAATTTGAAATGGTTGTAAGGATTTTAGGAGATACATTTTGAGGTATTGAGAACTATTAGGCATATGGAGAGAATTCCTTAATTGTGGTATTTTGAAGGGAAAAAAATCATTGATGTAATAGCATATAGAAAGATGCAAAAGTTATATCAAACTTATAGTTTGATAAATTTTGACAAAGAGAATGCAAATAACTCTATTGTTGTTGGCATTACCATATCTGGTTTTTGTTGTTATTTTTTAATTTACACTAATGGAGTACGGATTATGTACTCTTTGTGTTTGTTTCTTTCATCAAACACTATGCTTTTATGTTCACATTGTTCTAGGAGCAATGATTTGTTAATTCTCACTAGCTTATAGTATTTCTTTGCATATTTAATCACAACTTTATTATCTATTCCATTATTGATGGACATTCAAGTGATTTTCAATTTTAAATTATTTAAAAAGATACTTCTATTAACAAATTTGTATGCTTCTGGTGACCCTATATATGCATTTCTGTCAGGCTAGGTGACCCTATATATGCATTCCAATGAAAAATGGAATTGGTGTATCATAGGGTATGTCTATGTTAAGCATAAATAGACACTTTAGAAAAGTTTTCCCAAATGATTATACCAGTTGCTTGTATCTGTTTATACTTCCACCAACAGTGTGAAAATGCTAGTTGCCTCACACACTTACCAATAATATTATCAGCAATTTTTTTTCCTTTTAGACATTCTCCTAACTATAATTGATATATAATAACTTCATATATTAAAAGTGCACTATGATGTATTTTGACATATATATAGGCGTATCTCACATATATATACACACACACACACACGTGTGTGTGTGTGTATATATATACATATGTATGTATATATTGCTACCCGATTGAGACAATAAACATCACTATCACCCATATATTTCCTTGTGCCCCTTGGTAATCTATACCTGCCTCTCTACTTTCTCCTACTACCAACGCGACAACAACACGACACATGTATTTTATGTGCATTCTGTCCCTAAGATTAGTTGGCATTCAAAAATATTACACAAATGTAATTATACAGTATGAACTCTATTCTGTGTGGCTTCTTTCATTCAGCATAATTGTTTTGAGTTTTATTCATGTTATCATGGGTATCAATCATTTACTCCCTGTTAATGTTGACTAGAATATGCCACACTTTCTTTTCTTTACCCATTTACCTATTGATGGATGTAACTCTCGTTTCTATTATTTAGCGATAGCTGCCTTGAATATTTATATACAAGTTATTGTGTGAACATATGCTTTCATTCTGCTAGGGTAATAGTAAGGAGTAGAATGGCTGGGTCATAGAATAGGAATTTAATTTTTTTTAAATGTGTCAAACTATTTTCCAAAGTTGTTTACCATCTTATACCCCTATCAACAATACACAAAAGTATCTGTGATTCTTCATCCCGGTCAATATTTGGTATGGACACTTTTTAAATTTTAGCCATTCTAATGTGTATGGTAATTGTGGTAATGTTATATTATTGCATTATTATTATTATTATTCCTATTATATAATTCATATACTGTAAAAATCACCCTTTTAATTAAAATAGTACATTAATATAATTCTACAACCATCATCATTAATTACAGAATATTTTTATATTCCTCAAAATAAACAATCTAACCATTAGTAGCCACTGACAATTACCCCCTTCCAGCCACTAGAAACCATTAATCTACTTTCCATCTCTATGGATTGGTCTCTTGTGAGATTTTCATGAGAAATGAAATATGTAGGGGCACCTGGGTGGCTCAGTAGGTTAAGCATCTGACTTCGGCTCAGGTCATCACTCAAGCTTTTGGGTTTGAGCCCCTTATCAGGCTCTGTGCTGACAGCTCAGAACCTGGAGTCTGCTTTGGATTCTGTGTCTCCCTCTCTCTCTCCCTGCCTCTTCCCTGCTCTCAATTCTGTCTCTGTCTTTCTCAAAAATAAATAAACATTAAAAAAATAAATGAAATATGTAGGTTTTTTGTGACTGGCTTCTTTCACTTAGCATAATGTTTTGAAGGTTCATCCACGCCAGAGCAAACTCTAAGTCAGGTCAAATAAAGACAAGCTTGGGCACCTGGGTGGCTCAGTCAGTTAAGCATCCTTTTGGCTCAGATCATGACTCATGGTTCGTGGGTTGGAGCCCTGCATCAGGCTCTGTGCTGACAGCTCAGAGCCTGGAGCCTGCTTTGGATTCTGTGTCTCCCTCTCCCTCTGTCCCTCCCCTGCTTTGTGCACATGGTCTGTGTCTCAAAAATAAATAAATAAACATGATACATACATGCATACATACATACATACAAGCTCTGTGAATGTACCTTTTTCAAGGAGCTTCCGGAAAAGTAAAACAATGAAAACTCTCTGTGGATGGGATTTCTTGAAAAGCTCTAAACCTGGCCTGACCTTTCCAGTGAATATTGGGTTGCTGTTTTTCCTAGTGTTGGTTTTCAAAGCTACTATTGAGCTGGAGAGAAAGGAGTGAGAATAAGAAGTTCACTGTTTTGCAAAGATTCAATTGCTTCTTGAGGGCTCCTCAGATTGCTCCAAGTATTTGGTAAATTTACAGAGTTCTGAAAAGTTGGTCTTGATAATTTTGCCAGTGTTTTCATTGCTTTTATGGAGTAGCAAGTTTTTGGGTGTTCTTATTTTGCTATTTTGAAATTGCTTTCTAACCAATTGATTTTTATTGTGTGAAAGCAGTCTCTCAAGTCCTAAATGTGTCATTTTGCTAGTCAATTCATACAGGCTATAAAAACTATTTTTAAAATGCACATGAACACCATTATTTCATATTCTAACATACATGTCGGCAGTATGGTGGACATAGAATGCATGAAGAGCTACTCAATTTTGCCATAATCTCTCTCTGTAAAATTTGAATATTGTGTTGCCACATACCTTTGAAGACACCAAGTTTTAAGCTACTTAGAGCAGTTCTTTGAATTGTGAGCTAATATTTTATTACAAGTCTTCTATATATGCAAGTTTATTTCCTGCTTGAATCTTGGTGAGCATTATCAGTCTACTACATAGCTAACTGTACAAGTTTTGCGGTGTGTGTGTGGGGGGTGTTGACACATTCCAAATAACTGTCACCGAGTGATGTGTGTCAGGGATAGTTTAATATTTTTTTGTTTTTCCTTTTTTAATGCTTATTTATCTTTGAGGGGGTGGAGGGAGGAGGGATGGGGGGAAGGAGGGAGGGGCAGAGAAAGAGGGAGATATAGAATCCGAAGCAGGCTCCAGGCTCTGAGCTGTCAGCACAGAACCCTACATGAGGCTCAAACTCCTGAACCATGAGATCATGACCTGAGCTGAAGTTAGATGCCTAACCAACCAAGCCACTCGGGTGCCCCCACCTTTTTTTTCTTAAAATAGCATGAGACAGTTTTATTTTCCATTTCTCAGGAAAAGAGTACTTCTTCCCTTTCCTTTTCTTCAGTTGTAGAAAAGCACAAAGTAAATTCAACTATAAAATCTATGTACTTCCAAATATTTTAAATTGTTTATCTGACCTCAAGTAAGACTAACCTCACTTGGAGTTTCATATTTTAAAGGATTGGCTATACCTTTAATGAAGAAGGACAAAGATGTGATCTTTCTTCCTTCAGAAAATTCTGATTACAGGTTGTACCCCCTCCCTGGTGCTTGTGATGAAAATAAATAAAGTGGAACCTTATTGTAATTGACACCAGTAGACATGAAAAGGACCAAACATATTCTAGATTCAGGTGTTGGATTCTGTATATAATATGTGGACATCAGAGAGTATACTTACATAATAACAGCCTACAAACAACATATAGCTGTGTAGTATTCAAAACTTTTACCAGGCATTTATATTATCTGGCAATGTTTTAATAATTTTTCACATTTTTAGTGCCAAAACATTTTACAGAGAACGATAGGGGAATCAAATTATTTCACAGATTCAATAATGTTATTAATACTTTAGCAAATCTTTCTGAACTTTTTTTCTTTTAAATGGATACAGGAAGTGATAGAGGAAGGTGGTTGAGAAGGACAGATGTCATTTTTAGTACTCTAATCTTTCTCTTGGGTTTGTCTTTCTGCTTCAGTAAATATAATATGATTACCTTTTCTAACTTACAAAAGCCATTAAACTGCAGAGAAGTACAGAGGGTAAAATGACAAACATTACATAAAACACCATCAAATGTGCATATTTTCTCACATTTGCTTCACATATGTCTCTATCTACCTACCTATCCATCTGAAATAAATTATTAAGGATGAGATAGGCATTCATTGTCCCTTCACACTCCTTGTCACCTTATTACACTTACCCTCTTCCCAGGGACAGCCACTGCCATGAATTTAGCACTTATCCATGTTTGCATACTATACCACATTTCTGTTTCTGGGAATAATAAATAGTATTTTTCTTGTTTTGTAATTTACCAAATGGTTATCATACTATAGGTATCTTTCTGTAATTTGCTTTTCATTTGTCTACAACTCAGTATGAGAAATGAGAAAAAGAGGGAGAGAGACATATATATATACCATGAATACAATTTTTTTTAATTCTGTGTGAAAAGTAATAGAACTGAAGAATCTGATTTCAAATTACACTTAGAAGCACTGCAGAGAAGCACTTTAGGGCTGTACAAGCGAAACAAAAATCAGGGAGCAGAGAAATGAATAAATAAGGCACATCAGTGGTATTTACCATCTCAGAAAAGGAAAGAAAGTATCTGACTCCAGGCAGCAATATTCCACATTACAAAATAAGTTAGTTCATTAGTCTGGCACAAAAACTGGGAGAACATCAGAAAGCATAATCTTTTAATCGTCAGTATATGCTTTTTATTAATATTTTAGGGTATTTGTTGGAAGAAACTTTCTCCACTAATATTGGTTAAATAAATATCTTATTTATATTATACTCCAATTAATTAAAACATGTTTTGCATGGTCATGCCATTTATTCTACACCAGACCATATGATAATATTTGGTCTCTCAAAATCAGGGAGACTAAAGAATATTTCTTGAGCACCTATTATTTGCCAGTAACTAAGCAATAAGGCTTTAACAGTAAATAAAAACAGGGTAAGTCTTTCTCTTGAAAGAGTTAATAATTTAGCAATGTAAGAGCAATGATAAACAATTTCTCAGTTGATGTCACGTATCTAAATTATAAATTACATCAGAATAATGGTCTAGAGAGTTGAATGCCCTGTTTAAGGTGTGGATGGTCACCCAAGGAAGGTCATTCAGATAAGAGGACTTTTGAATCAAGACTTTAAGGAACTGAGGATTAAGTCATGTATATAACTACATGTGTAAATACGCATATAAGTATAAATTTAAGAAAAAATTGCTAAGATTGGAATATAGGGATCTTGAAGCAAGAAAAACAAGTAGACTAAGATAAACTCTTTGTGTTCTAATCCCTAGCAAGAACTGGTAAATTTATGTTTTCTAATTTATTCTTTTTTATTTTTTTTAACGTTTATTTATTATTGAGAGAGACAGACAGACAGAGCATGAGCAAGGGAGGGGCAGGGAGAGGGGGAGAGACAGAATCCGAAGCAGACTCCAGGCTCTGAGCTGTGGGCAAAGAGTCCGACGTGGGGCTCGAACTCACAAACCATAAGATCATGACCTGAGCCAAAGTCCGTCGCTCAACCAACTGAGCCACCCAGGTGCCCCTCTAACTTATTAACACTACTGGCTTTGTTTTTCTTCTTATACATAAACTTATGAAAACTAATTGGGGGTTATGTTTGAATTGTTGTTATGAAAACTAATTCGGAGTTATGTTTGTTCGTTTCCCAAATGAAATGGCAGTTCAGTTACGTTAGCCCCAAGTTCTCAGAACTAAAAAGAGACAGAGCTGGAACCCAAACCAATGTTTGTTGGCTCCTTAAGCAGGAATCTTGTCACTTCTATGAAGCAAATTCTACCTCACTTTTGTATAACTTCCTTCCTGATTGTTCCAGAAAGTGCTGCCTTAATTACTGCCTCAGCGCTTTTCCCTCTGAGATGCTCCTTGCTTGCCTGGACTGCCTCTTCACCATTAGTGAACTTATCCGTGATCCCATCCCATAACCATTCCTGACCACTCTGCCTTCATGGGTCTCTCTCTGTGGCAAATTATCCCTGTGTGTTTGAATGCCTTTCTAAATCCTGCTCTGTTTATCATCTCACACTTCATGTGTGGGTCTAATAGAGATAAATAGTCAATGTTAAAATTATTGATTTTTCTTATTTTTATAATTTTGGCCTTACCCCTGAATCCTGGAACTTTGAATAACACTTAATTATTCTGAGTTGTAACCCAACAAGGTCACTCCAAACCATTATGCTTGTTTACATCTCATTTTTTCACACCTATAGCAACAATATTCTGTGTGATTAATTTTAGCAGAGACAGGTATAGAAATGGGCACATATTATTTGAGTTATATCAAACTTCAATGTTTATTTCCAATGTAAAAAAATCCAACCCTTCATTTCCAATGCTCTTGTATTTTAACTGTGGGAATATCCTGTGGGTCATTATTTAACAGTTAAGATGCTAACTCCTCAGTATAATAACTGGCTAGTCTCTTAGTCAGTTTTCCCACACAATTAAAGTTCAACTTTTGTTTGCATCAAGGGTTGGTAATAAGTTAACTGGTACTAATGATTTTAGTTCATATATTAAGTAAGTAAAATTTGTTGGTGATAATTTGGGAGGAAAACAGCACTGTGACAACTTAGGAGGAGATCCAGAAAGGAATTTGCACAGAATTGTTTGATGCCACATATTTATAACCAATCTATTTTGGTTGGGTCATTATTCTTATTAATAATAATCTGACAGAGTGACTAAAATAACATATCTCACTGGTTTAGACAAAAGCATACATCACTACTGTCTGGAAGCAAATGTAATAGACCTTAAATATTGAAAGTTACAGAGCTTCTCACCTAAGTTAATTCATAACCATCTGGATTTTAAAGTGAAAATATCAACTATCAGAAGGTATACCATTAGCTAGAGAGAGTTTTATCAAACTTGGCATAGTAACTACAGAGCTCATAAAGTGTTCGCATTCTTTCCTCTTTTATCCACAGAGTAGGCAACATGAAGATGGAAATACCATTGTCCAATTGTTGTATTTAAGAATCTAGACTTTGGAATCTTAGCACCACCACTTGTTAGCTCAACAAATTAGAGAAATCTGGAAACAGATAGTTTTGAGCCACTCATTATGGTTATTATTTAGAAACAGAACTCCAGAAGTTGTAAAAGAATTACATACATGACAAAATAGGCCTCCAGGTCAAGAAGATCTGGAGTAGAAGATAAGGAACCAGAGTAGGACTTCACACTCAGAACACATACAGCATAGGTACTTAAACTGAACTACAGTG
Source organism: Panthera uncia (assembly GCF_023721935.1). Classification (NCBI taxonomy): domain Eukaryota; kingdom Metazoa; phylum Chordata; class Mammalia; order Carnivora; family Felidae; genus Panthera; species Panthera uncia. The sequence continues at coordinate 100,227,612 of NW_026057577.1, read as the reverse complement.
AAGATTTTAGAAATAAAACCTTAGAAAAAACTTAATTAGGACCATGGTACTTTTCTATGTCCAGCATTCAGGAGCTAGGGTAAAGATATTGCAATGAAGCCAGGATGTGCCACACTGCCCCTAACTTGTTTACTCCCTAGACATAAAGACAGACAATCTATCAGGGATCTCCAGAGACTGATTATGGTCATCTCACACCAAATCTACCTCTTTGGTAATTCCCTACCTGTTTAAACACTTCTTTGTCAGTAACCTCTGTGGTAGGTTCTTTGATAGTTTTGTTCCACGTAAGACAGTTCTGACTTCAAAGTTTGAGCAGGAGTCCAAGGCAAGCCCCATAGCCACAGGACCTTGAGCATAAGGTACAAAACTCATTTGTGGTGCATGAACTTAGGGCATCTCTGGAAGAAATCTACCATTCCTACACCAAGCTCATGAAGATCACAGCGAAGAGTATTAATTAGGGAAGATGGGGACATATCCATTCCTTCCAACCATCTAGTTGATCCTTTCCCTCCTGATTCTTTCTCATAATTTGCCCCTCACTCTCTCCACACTTATCCTCATTCTGTCTCACATTTCCTTTGGTACTATAGAGCAGTAATTTCAGCAAGCTAAGTATTTTCTACTTTCATGTCTGGGTGTTTCCTTTTCCTTACAATAAACTCATAAAACCTGGCACTGGGCAGAGACTATGGGGAAGAGAGGCATGGTTAGTTCAAAATTTCTTTTCAGGACGATTAACATCACAGTTACTAAAGATCCTTAAACTGTACCTTCTTTTTTAATGCTTCACTTCAGGCATCTCTGTGTTTAGATATCAGTATCTTCAAAAACATAACTTTATCCCGTATCACCCAGATCTGTCTGTGGATTCTGGCAAATTTTTCTAAAATGAAAAAAAAAAAAAAACCTATTTTCAGAAAACAAAAGAGTGTGTATGTATCCCTTTTTCTGAATCACTTAACATCTGGACTGTCCTTTGATGGGTGAGATTCAGGGATCTGGCTCACTCATGCCAGAGGTCAGTACTCTTCACCTTAGCTTTAATCCAGTTTATTCCATGCCTGGAAAGTAACCTGAGTGTCACTTGAATATGTTGTAGAAAAAAAAAATTGTGTAAAAAGAAAAAAGTAAATCTAAAGAATTCTGCTGATTCCGTTATTCTAATTTTAATTTTATTCCCAAATATTTTTGTGTTTTGATTTTGTTTTTATTTTTTGTTTTGGCTAATGGGTTATTTGATGTTCTCTGTAAATAAAGTATTTATAAGAGATCTATTCTCTGTGGGGTAACAACAGAGTATCTATTTGGTTAGTCTTTTTATGTTTATCTGTCATTTTTGAGCTCAAATCAATTAAGAATTTCATGCCCATTAGATGAGTACAGTTCTCTGATATCTGAAGTAGTGAGTTTTTGTGTATTGACTGTTAATTCATGGCTGAAATTTTAGAAATGAAAATATAAGTTCCATGCCTTTATATTTCAATGATTTAGGAAAAAAAACTCTCATTCTGTATTTAATATTTTCTGTTGTATACTGTACATAAAAACATAGAATATAATCTATTTACTGCTAGCTGGTAATGATAGATTATAAGGTCTGTTAAAATAAAGAGGCACTGTTATGACTGGCTTATAGAGGTTAAAAAGGACATATATAAATATAATATTCCAAACTCCCAAGAAAATAAGGAAGTTTGATTTCTAAAACTTTAAATATACTAGACCAAGAAATTACTTTTAAAAATACCAACTCAGAAAAATTTAAAGAATCCAAGCTCGTATAATTTAGGTAAATCTTTGCAAAAGAGATTAGTTAATAACTACAGTTTAATAAAACATCTATGTCTTCTCTGATTTACCAGTGTTAACTATAATATAAGCTTAAAAATTGGGGTAAAGCTAAATAACTCATTTTTAATATGCAAGATAATGAAAGGTACAAATTTGTGTTTAAGTAAATTGAATCATTATTATGCCAAGCTTTGTTTCAATAGTAATTATGTTTTATAATATGCCCACTTGAACATAATTTCCAAGATCTTAAAGTAATTTACAACTTTGAACTGATATTAAGTTAATGGATATTCGTTAGATGCCTAGATCATTTCTAAGTAAGAATAAAATACAAAAACATCGATCACTATGTGTCATTTTAAGTTTAGATGCTTTTGTTTCTTATTTTTATATGCTACATCTTAGAGGCATCTTTGAGTGTGTAAGTGAATATATCCTGTTCCTCCTGCCAACCACCATTTTACCATTCTGTCATTTTGAAAAGTTGTCTAACAGCTGTTAGTGGTTGTAGAAAGTTGTGTCATATGTATTTATCGGTTCTGCAAATCTGCTAAAATGGAGTATAACAAGATACTCCTTAAATATCCACATCATCTCTTCCCCTGAACAAAGCAATCATAAACAGGATTTGTTTGTTTATTCTCTAAATCTATTTACAGTCTTCAAACTCACTGAGGATCCCAAAGAACATTTCTTTATATGAGTAGGTGGGTTATAATTAGTGATATTTACTGTACTGGAAATTGAAACTAGAAAAATTATCAAATGCTTACTTGCTGATTCATTTGAAGGTAGAAGTGATATAGAATCAATGTATGTAACATATTAGTAATTTTACAAAGCTGGTTCTGAGCTCAAAGACATCTGGAGATCTGTCCTAAGTTATCAGTTTGCTCCAGACTATGGAAAAGCGTAACACACAAAACTGTAAAATTAATTTTATTTGACTTAATTTACTGCATGAGTCTGGAAAGCTATGAAATGCATTCAAATCTTAGCAAATTTATTCAGTTTTTGTTCAGTTGTTTCATTGGTTTGTTGTTTCATGCCTTAGCCTACAATATCTTCGGGTCATTCTTTTCTAGGCAATCTGCTGATAGCACAGATTCTGTATCTTACTGAAATACTTTTCTTCAGATTGATTTTAAATCCTTGATTATTTAAGTAAATAAAACTTGCTCAGTTATGATGTAGCTAAGATTATTTACAACCACATTACTCCTATGTTTATTTGTGTTTTACTGTCACTTTCAAATGTGTAGCTAATTAGAATTTTTCAGGCACTTATGGTTCTAAGTTAAATTTTTAAATTATCAGACAGACAAAGTTGTTTTGGGGTTCCTGAATATAAATCTTAAATGTAAAATAAAATAAAAGTGTTAGGCTATCTTTTATGCTTAAACTATCCCACAGTAAACCTGGAAATCATAAAGGTTTATTTTTTTTTTCACCTTATAAAAAGACAGGCTCTAGAAATAATTAGCATATTTGATATACTATTATTTATGAGTTTCACTGGAAGAAATGTCAAATGGAAAAGCTGCTCAACCGTCCATAGTTTAAATTTATATAATCAAAATTTTATTAATATGACTATTTTAGAGATGGCACATTTCACCAAAAGTCTCCATAGATTAGTCAATGCTCCTGCTCTCTCTGTTTTAACCTCAGAAACACTGAAATATGTAGTTAGAAATAGTTCTGTAAAGGTTTTCTATATTCACGAGAATCTTCATGATGGTTTGCCTAATGATATTAGACAAAAGCAATCTGTTAGCAGACATAAATTATTATTTAAAATAGAATTATCCTATAATCCAGCAATTGCACTACTAGGTATTTACCCAAAGAATACAAAAATACCAATTTAAAGGGATATATGCACCCTGGTGTTTTTTGCAGCATTATTTACAATAGCCAAATTATGGAAGCAGACCAAGTGTCCCTTGACAGATGAATGGATAAAGAAGATGTGGGGTGTGTGTGTGTGTGTGTATATGTATATATACATATACACACACACA